>NW_004567132.1:4981329-5023829 GCF_000260355.1 Condylura cristata
CTTTAACCCACTGTGCCACCAGGGAGGGCCATCTCCAGTGTTTTTAGAGACTAGTCACAGAAATAGCATTTATCCTTTCAAACTGTCCAGCTACATTTCTATCCAGTTAGACTCAGCTATCTGGTTCCATCTAACCATGGAAACTCAGAAAGGTTTAGCGGGATGCCAAGAAAAAATGAGTATGGATGTGTCTTGGATTTAGCAATCTGCCAAAGGTTCTATTAAATTAGCAACCAAAGCACTCACATGACTGGACTTCTCTGCATCCTGCAGTCTCTTTTAATGTCCTCATTCTCCCCAATTAGTCTTCTCTTGTGGTATTTTTACCAAATTGTGGAAAATGTGAGATGGGAAAGACTTGCACAATGAACTTAAAACTGATGAAAAAGTAAAATGATTTATTTTATTATTTTGGGAGATGTAACTAACTCATATTGGTCTCTTTTATCCTTGCTTTGAACATTGCCCTTCTCAGCAGTTAGCTTCATTTCTGTCAGAGGCTGACAGATGTATTCCAGCATGGCACACAGGCTTGTGGAACTCTAAGGAGATTCTGGTTTGGTGTTCTATTGTGCTCTACAAGAATAGTCCTGGAAGTAACATTTATTGAACACCTACCATGGGGTCATGCTAAACCCTTTGCGAATGCTAATATCATTTAATCCTTAAAATATCCCTGTGAGTTAGGAGTATCCCTATTTGGAAGGAGAGGAGTTGCTCTGATTAAAACCCAGAACTCTTTGACTCTGACATCCATGCCCTTTCCATATCACGCAGTTTGTTGACTACTCTGCTCCTGCCCTGCCCAAAGTTTCCTTAATGATTGAAGGCTCTATCTGAATTTCATAATGCTTGACCATGTAGACAGAAGTAATTGCTTATCAAAACTATTGAATGCGTTGTGTGTATAGACATAAGCTTAGCCCATAATCAAACCAGTATACTCAAACTAGGGGTTAGAAAATTAATGGGAAGTCATAGACACATAATGAAAAAGAGATGAAGATACCTACATATTTAAAATAATATTTAAAAGATGGTTAAGAGAAATAAAGTTTGTTCTGTTTCCCTAAATATTTGGCTCATTGTTTATTATGTATTTTTTCTTCCTTCCTCCTTCCCTCTCTCCCTCCCACCTCTTTTCTCGCCCCCCATCTCCTCCTCCTGCTCCTCTCCCTCTCTCTAACCTATCCCTCCCTTATTCTTATTCACTATCACTATTGACAGAGGAAACTAAAAGAAACTAAAAGAATAGATTACACTTTCCTTCTCATGGACTCCAAATAAAATGGACATGGTTTCAGCTCCTTTAATGATTTGCTCTTGGCTTCTATCTGCACAACTGATCTAATTATACTAATAAAATGAGAAGGCAATGGGAGATATTATACTAACAAGTGAAGTTTTTAACTTGCACAAGAAACATTTCTAATCCCTCTGCCTTCCATTCTCTCTTAAACAGCTACTTCACATCCCTTGCTGCTCAGCAGGGGGAGTGGCATTTCACCACCCAGGGCAAAATGGATCTGCATGCCTTTACGTAAAATTGGTCCATGCGTGCACTAGCTTTGAGTTGTATTGTGTTTCTTATACTAATATAATATTGTTCTAGTGCTTGCCCCTGATTAAAGAAATACATAAATAAATAATTTATAATTTAATTAATAAGGTATAATATGCAAAGCACAGTAATTTCAAACAGCTTGTAATGTCTCTAATGTACTTTCAATTTTTTATTTTACATAAGGGCTATATTCATTATGTGGTTATGATAAACATACTAATGAATTTTATTACAGGAACAAATTTAAACATGTAAATGAGATCAAATAGTATTAAAATGCAAACGATGGTAAAACTTATTACAAACTAACCTTGCCAACATACATGAAATGATGTTATTTTAAAACTTTGCAAGTTGTATTCTTTAAACAAAGGCAATGCCTTTTACAATGTCCCTGAACATAAGAATTTGTGAACTGCATGCTTTATTCTCACATGAACTCCTCAACCAAAAAAAAAGTTAACTAGAATCCAGGGTTTGCATGTAACTTTGGATGACAATTAAAATCCCTTTTCTTGTTCCAGTGAACAGTAATCTGTGCATAATTACATTCAAATGAGATATTAGCATTTTTTGTGCTTACTCTTTGTTAATTGCAGAGTTCACTCACCATGGTGATGCTTTTGATGGAATCAGGCAACCTTATTGACCTGATGCCGTAAGGCGTGTTGGGAAATTCTGCTGTATTCTTCATTTTTTTTTTATTTTGGCATTTTGAGGAGTCCTGCTGCTTTTATTACATTCCTGACACTTTTGTTAATAAATCATTGCAAAGTTAATGAAAATTGCATTCAGGCATATCCAAAATAATTGTGTCCTTTGTCATGCTAATAAATTGAAAGATGTTGATCCAATGGGCGAATGCATGCCCATTATGGAGAAGTTTGTGATATGGGTGCCTGTTGCACCCACACTTTTTCCTTGGCATATCATTTTATGCAAAATATGAGACAGGAAAACAAACCTCAATATGTTTTATTTCATACTTTATAAGTCAACCTTTAATTAAGACGGCAAATGGGTGAATTATATCTACACAAAATAGAAGTATTTGTATTATGATTTATGAAAGGTTGTTAATATCAATAGGAATCAGCAACAGTCTAATATTAATCTCACAAAAATATGAAAATCATGTTTAACTGACCTTTCTCTCATGCCTGGGGATTTTTCCACATTTATGTATGACCCACTTGATTTAAAAATGACAATGATAATAATTCAACATTGGTTTCCCAAGGCTTCTCTTATACTAATTTAGAAGGAGAGTGAAGAAATGTGATTAAAAAATTGTCTTTGTGGGAAAGCATTACATCTTTTCATTCATTAAACCTTAAGTGTTCAAGGGTGTGAGTGAGTGTATTTGGGGGATAAACATACAGTCAAACTCACACATAGAGTGAAGCAGGTCTGACTGTTCTGGGTGAGGAAGAGTAGTCAGTTCAGAAAAAATTAAACTCACAGACTGCATATATATATATATATATATATATATATATATATATATACATATATATACACACACACACACACACACATATATACATATATATGTATGCATGTATTTATTTTTTTTTCCTTCAAATTTATCTCAAGGAAGAACTCCAAGTAATTGTTGTCTTGGGGAGTTCTTAATTTATGCACTAGCCCATCATGCTGATTTTAGGTAAGTATTTATTCTGCTATTCAATCAAAAAGCATAGTTTCCATAACAACTGCCACATCAGATGAAATGTACAGCTTGGCATTTGAAATACAGGACTTCTTAGGAGATATGCTTCCTGACATATTGTGTTGAACTTGTGTTCCTTTTATTCTCTTTTAAGCTAGTAAGATCTGTGTTTCTATAAAGGACCATCTCAGTTTTGCATAATTATTACAATCCATCTGCACATTTCCAGGATTTATATTAAAGTAATTAAAGCCATTTTGTATTAGTGGGTGCTGTGTGGAACAGGCTTGGATGTAGGATTCTAAAAGTTCCCACTTGCCTGCTTGCTGTGCTGTAATTTGGAGAACAGAATGTTCCGTAAATGAGGTTTGGGAATACTACATTTTTTTTCTTTTTTTTCCTTTCTTTGCAAAGTAACTTTTTTTCCTCCAGTGGAAAATAGAATAAAGGTTCACCTAGGGACTGGAATTAATGTAGTCCTTCTGCCTAGGGTTAAAAAAGAGCAAAATCACAGCCAGCAACATTGTACAAAATCCTAATATATTTTGCTTTTTCTGTGGAGAAATAATATGCCTGTGTTTCTAAGGCAACTTTCTTCCAAAGAGCACTAAGTAATTTAATTTATATTCTCATTTTCCCTAGCAGTATTTGTTCAAGCTAAACGAGGGCCATTATTATTAACCCCATTTTATGGATGGGATGATTGAGGCAGACAGATAATGTTGTACAGAGCAGATAATGAAGCAGATAATGTTGTAATGGGCAGGTGGAAACTCATCATAGCGGGACTAATAACATACCTGTTACATTAAACCCACAGAATGAACTAACTGGAAGTGTAATACTGTAGTTACTGAGAAAAAATCATGTTAAGTTCCATGAACATTCAAGGGACAGTACGGTGCAGAATGGCCCACTGGATTATAACCAGGTAGTTCTTCCAAAATAATGGTTTGTAAAGGCAAAGTGCATTATAAGCAAAAGATTTGTGGAAGTTCTGATTGAATTAAATGTGAATTTAATTCACATTTTGGAAGAAAAGGAGTTCTATAACTGAGCAGTGCCTATTTTCATTTTTATTCTGGCCATGTAAAAACGGAGTTGTTTTATACACACCTCCATTTCCTTTAAAAAAAAAAAAAAGTGTGTGTGTGTGTATTTTGCGCATCCTAAAGTGTCACTTTGGAATCATTGACTTTTTTGATGCTTCTCTACTTTAGTACAAGTTTTGTTGCCTACAGTTTACATTATGGTACCCTAAGAAGATTGTCCTTTTCCTTCATACAAAATCACAAAAGTCCAAGTTATATTGGAGTAAATAGAACCAAGACAAATAAAAATTTTCATCTATGATTTTATAATCTAAATGAGTGCTCCTAATAATATTTATTAAAAAATAATACTTTCTGGCCCTTCCTGGTTGTGCAGTGGGTTAAAGTACAGCACTAAGAAGCTAAAGCCACTTCCGCATGAGTTCGATCCCCTCCTGCCCCGGAGGAGATCCACATGGGGTGGCAGACCTCTCCTGACCCGCCCGCTGCTTCCCTCAGCAGTGTGGTTGGTCAGTCAGTCCGTTCTATTCCCCACTCTGTTTCTGGTGAATCCTCTCCCGGCCCCTGTACTGGCCTGTACCCCAGTTCTGTATGTATAAATAAATCTTTAAAAAAAAAAAAAAAACTTTACAAGCATATCTCCTTAGACCAAAGTTACCCAGGGGTTAATTTTGTAAAGCACCAGTGTGACCCTGTGGGACTATTAATGAGATGAAGCATATTCAGTATAGTCGAAATGCTGCAGAACTACAGTTGGGAGACTGGGGTTCTAATATATGATCTCTTTCCTGCTACCAACTTCCATATTTACCTTGTACAAGTTGCTTAAAGTTTTCAGAGTTTCTTCATTTTGGAAAATACAGGCATACTGTCTGAAACTTTCATAATTTCTAAAATTTTATAATTGTAGAGGGTTTTTATTGTTGCTATTGTTTATTATTGTTATTATTATTTTAAAACAAATCTTACTGAACAAAATAGTTTTTGGGTTCCACAACTTTCAATAAATGCAGCAACCAATAATAAAAATGAATCTCTAGTAGGAATTTAAAAGGAAAAAAAGTGAATCGAGCAAACACCTTCTGATATATATAACACCAATTATACCATGTTGCTCCTCTGCTAAAAAACCCTTGGTTGACTCCTCTCTGTCCTTCAAACAGATTGGTCCCAACCTTCACCTCCAGCCTCATGCCTCCCTCTTCTTGCTCCAACACATCGTATGCTCCAGACCAGTCGAACAGCTTGTCATTCTCTGAATATTTCATATTTTTTGGCTCTTTTATGCTTCTGTTCCTTCTGTTAAGGGTGTTCTTCCCTTTTCTTTGTTGCTGGTAAAATTCCTGCATTTCTATCTTGATTAACATAAAAGGTTTTATAGTACTCATTACTCACTAATTTCTCTGTAATGCACCTATATGCCCTAACTCAATTATATGGTTTTTAAGCTAATGCCTTGCACCTACTCCAGTACTTAGAACCATTTATCACACATTAGAGACCAACACGTTTTCATTAAATAAACTGAGCAATCGAGAAAAAATCTGGAATCTAGTGATTCCAGATCTATAGAACATATTGTTCTAGAATGTGTTTGAACAGTATAGGATTGATGACTTTTCTGGAAAAACTTATAGTAAAATTATAATAGTATACTTGTTATGGATTTGCAGGTCATCTAGTGGATTACTCACCATTTTAACCTGAATTGAATCACTACTAACAGTTCTGATGGGATAGCTATGGCACCCAAATTTCACAATTTTTCTTTTAAATTTCAAACTTCAATTGATATTAAACATTTCCTTCAGGTTTTTCTGATCATTCATACATGATCATATTTAGGTTAATGTTATAACAAATGGCCCTACCTATAATCCAGGAAGGCAAAATATCCATGAATACTTGATGGAGAACAGAAATCTGGAATTCTAACTTCAGGGATTAAGTGAGTTATTTCTCAGTCAATGGTGACAAACTGTCCACGTTAGCATTTATCATTAATTAGGAACACTTGATAAACTTGGAAAAGACTGAATTTCAATGTGAGCTTCCCTAGCAAGAATAGCAAGACTGGGTAAATATTAATATTCCTTATTCTCAGTCTTTCAGTGGTGTTTATTTCCTACCACTAGGCTTCAGTATTAACAATAGGGTAGCTTTTTATATTCCTATAGTTATCTCTCAGACATCCCACTGGATAAGGCATACTTAAGTATTTCTCTAATAATTCTCCAAATTTACCCAATATTTTAATACTGAGTGAGGCAGGTTCTTTGACAGCATTATTAAGGATATATGGCATTACAGCATGTGTTTGTTCCTAGTTAAGTATCAGAATCATATTCTGCTTCTCCCCCCCCCCCATGCCTCCAAATTCTATTCACTTTGCTTATTTGAGAAAGGGTGCTGTGCAGTATTAGAATATCAGAGAACAGGAAGACCTGGCAACTAGCACTTCATTATGTTTTATGCAAACATTGTATACAAATTGTTTATGAAATTGTACCCTATCTTTGACACTAGAGGATTTAAAATCTGTGTATCACAAGAAGGTATGAGATAAAACAGGACTTTAAAATGGATCTTTACTAGAGCCAAGCTCCTTGAGCAAACTACACATTGAATAGAATAAATCAATTTAAGAATAAACATTTAAGGATAAAATGGTAAGTGGTAAGCTCTATGCAAATGCAAAGAATTCTAGTTTTGATCTTAGATACTTGACCCTTAATGTATTTAAATCAATTTTAGCATTACAATTACATAAAATAGTAAATTAATTATAATTGAGTAAACAATTATAATTGAGTAACATTGAGTAAAACAAGATCAGGGAAGCAACTTGTAGTGTTTCCACTCCTGCACACAATCCCCTGAGCGAGTCTACATTAGAGGCCACTGACCCTTCAAATAAGTGCAGAGTATGGAATCCTGGGGTAACTTGAGTATTTGGTGTTTGACCAACTCTGTCCTGTTCGATATTGTCCAACTGTGAGTCCGGAGCTCTTGTTTAGCTTGGTATTTTTCTCTTCTTTGAGACTCACACTTATTATATTGCAAGTCTATTCTATACCTAAGGTTGCTTATGTTGTTTGCCCTGAGGTTACCCATGTCTTTGAAAACCATTGAGTTGTTTGTTTACCTCTTTCTTATTTTGCCAGTGACCTTTGACTAGTAACTATAAATAAACCTGCACTGAATGATGGATGTGCATCAATTTAGAGATGTTCACATAAATATTATGATACGAACAGTGAAAGGACTTGGACGAGCATTCTGTACTACTGGGGGGACTGATCATTTCATTGATTCTTATAGCTGATAATTATGTTGTAGATTAAAGACATCCAAGATGTTTCAGAAGAAGTCTTGTCATTGCAATCCACATTTTTATAGTATTTTCCGAGCACAAATGTGGCAATTTGATAATCCAAAAATTTTCACTTAATCTATCAGCATCAAGTCAGTGACTGGACAGTGCCAAACATATTTCTTTTTGCCACTTTCTTTAAGTCTGATGGCTTTGTTTCATCTGACACTTCACAGGAGCGCCTAAAACATTGAAACTTGTGTAATTCATCTATCATGAGTGACAGTTCCATGGACAACATATCATGCCTGAATCTCTATTAGATCTGCTATAATCTGCAAGCCTGTGATGAATGGGCGGAAGGGTGCTCTACCACATGGCTCCATCACGCCTGAAAACACTGTGTAGACACTACTTAGAGGAGAATTTTCTGAAAGTGGGATGGAAATCGCAAGTAATTGCTTACAGTCTTCCAACAAGCTTCGTCTCAGAAGTTGGGAGGTGGCAGAATGACGTACTGTGGTGGTTTATTCTTATGCTTGCAGCTAGGGACCTTCTTGCCTTTTCTGTGTGGTTGAGACAGTTATTCTACAGCAGCCTAGACTTATACATCCAAGTATATCTTCTCTGCTGCTTAGAAGAAGCATCAGGGTGTTGCATTTCTTCTGGTTTTAACATGTTCTGAGTGACTTATTCTTGACAAGGAAGCAAGCTAGTTAAGTTTGATTTATCATTCATCAGAATAGAAAATGATCTGGTCTAGTTCATGAGAGGGGTCTTTGAAAACAGTCTTACCTATCTACTTTGGGTCCTATAAATTGTCTTAATATGCATCTGAATTTTTGAATTTTCTTTTTCAAAATGCAGATATAATTCAGTAGATCTGGGTGGAGCCCAAGATTCTACAATTCCATTAAGTTGCTGTCCTCTGGCCACAATTGGAAAAATGTAGGCTTAAGCAGAACCGATTGAAGTGTATGCCTAATCTGTTCTTACCTCTGAATTGAAGATAGTGAGGAGTCCAGGGTTGTTCAGATTCCAGTTAAAAAAATTGTCTCCTGCAGCATATGTTTCTCTTATTTCATTAAAGCATACTGAACGTCGTTATTGATCTGACCAGACTTGAGGATCATATTCATTCCTGAATGAAAGACTTCAGCACATCCTGAACCCTGAGCTACAACTGCAGGAAAACCACCCGGCAAAGGGGAGTAATTTCACCCCCTTCTGTATTGACCCTCCACTTGGGGAGCTAGTATTTCAGACTCTCAGCCAGCTGATCTCATCCGCAAATTAAGCTGACAGTTCCTTCCAGCAATAAAGGCTGCTTGGAGCCGAGGCTACATTGATTTAATTGGTCTCAAATAATTCCACTGGCCACATTATCAGCACAAGAGGCTTCCCCACCTGCGGGGTGCTGTGGCCTCTTTTCTCTATCTTGGAGGATGCTGCTGGCCAGTATGTTGGAATCTCTGCACAGAAGAGAGTAGGCTGAGCATTGCTTGAGTTAGGTGGGCTTCAGATAAAGTCAGGATGGGGCCAGCATGTCTGGTTGGAAAATGAAGAACAAGGATTAATGGAGAACAGAGTGAACAAACCTGTGAGTTTGAGAATAGTTGCCAACTCTTATAATGTGTGTATTTTCTCATATAGACTGTAGTCAGCAGAAAACGAGAATTCCCAAACTGGAGGCATAAAGGACCCCTTTTCATTTTCTATGTATCTTAGAGATTACAAAACAACACTTATATCCTGCTTTACATAGTGGTTATGAAAACTATGAGAATGACTTCAGTGATAGGAAAATATGTTTAAGAGGAAGCTGTTAACTAGAGATTCCCATGAAATTCAGTGAATTTTTATTGCTTTTAGGTTTGTCACTCATGAACTCCCTTAGTTTCAAGAAAAATTCTTGAAGAACATCCTGAAATATTTAAAATTTCGTATATGTGACCATTTTATTTTTCTGGAATGTTCCCTTCCTTTTATCAGTGTATCAATGTTGTTTGCAGTGTATGTCAGACTAAGTAAAATACTGCCTTAAGGCATGTATAGGGACATTTTGGTAAGCCCTGTGATATTAAATATACTTTCCTGTCCTCTAGATTGATCAGAATATGCTTAATAAGTAAAGAAGCTAGAACTCAAGACTCCTCCCACAGAAAGGACTAAGATAACAGTGGTTCGTTTCTCTGTGATGAACCATCTGAGCTAAGGAACAATCAAGAGGTGAGAGTGAGGAGAGTGTGTTTATGTTGAAAGGGAACTCAGGTCTGGATGGCTTGATACACCAAGGGTATTTGAAAGAGCTGAATGCAAACCAGAGTCTCCTTATTCTTAATTTAATATACATTTGCACATCACCTAATGCTCTAATTTAGCTGTTACTCTCTCAGAAAGGTACTTTAGCCCCGTTTTCTATTTCAATACCACATCTTCCATAATGTCCCTGAGTGCTGCATGTCCTTGGTATATACTCTTAGATCCAAAATTGCTAAGTGTTTTTTTTTTTTGCTATATTTTTACAAAAACATAGTAAAGCTTAAAAAGATTGCTATTCATTTTCAAGACTTTTCCCACTTTTACCTTTCAGAGAAAACTTTATCCTAATATTTTACTATATGGTCTATGGTAAGAATAAGAATAGAGGGTGAGAAACTCAGGCCTATGTCTCTGCTGCATGTATTCTGTTCATGTCTGTATATCTCTAGTCCCATCTGGGTTCATGCAGTTGCATTATGCACTCTGACATCCATGTCATGTCATGTTTATCCAACTGTTTTACCACTAGTCAAAATCAAAAGTTTTTTCCTCCCCAATTCTCCCAGCAGGGCCTTTCCAGCTTAGAGAAAATGAAGCTGTCGGCCATCAGTTTATACATCATCACCAACAATAAACATGCCAGGATCAGAACCTGCATTTTGTTAGCTGACCATTGTTGATGGCAGGGAAAAAAAAAAAAAAAAGACAGCTTGATTTTCATTAGCTAGACTGACCCCAGCCCTGGGAGCAGTGGGAAGCATATGTATTTTGATTGGAAGTAAACTGAGGAAACATGACATGGAGTCAAGGAGGAATTGTAGATTTATCCCGGGGGTGTGATTTTTTAACAGACTGACTTTTGGCATTTGAGGAAAATCTCAACAACTCTCTGGACAGAAATTTTCTATCTGTCCACTTGGCAGGGCTGATGTGTGACTGGAAATAGTATTCGTATTTTATTTTATTGGGCCTAGGTTGTGTATACTAATGGTCTTGTTTCCTGAGATCTGGAAATGGGGATCTGCCCCCCTCTTTCCCTTGTCTTACTCCATGTTGTATCTGTGGCCTTTAACAGAGTGGCCAACACAGTAAGTGCAGAATAAATGTCTTCCAAAAGGAGGTGCATTTTTACATGGGGATGGGAGCTCCCTTCTATTTGTTAGGGAATGCAAGAAAAGGAGTAGACTTTGAGCCTCAGACAGGTTTAGGTCTTAACTGAGAATACCATTTATGAAGTTGATCTCTATGTCCTCATCTTTATCATGCATATATAGAATTGAATTAGCATATGTATGCAATGTTAGCATGTAATAAGTTCTTGGAGTATGTTAATTCTCTTTCCTGTTTTGGTTGCTTCTTCCCAAAGTGAAATACAAACCAAATGCAATTCAACTTCTCCATGAATCTTATGACCTGCTTTTGAATTTTCTTATGTGATAAAGAAGGAAGAACAAGGAGGAGGAATTGGAGACATAAAACCCAATCTTCTCTTTTATAGAGGCTCTGCTAAAACAAGAACCTTGACACAAGCACTTCACAAGTAAGATATTAATTACTTAACCACCCTAGTGTCTGCAACCAGTGACTTCCTGTTTTCCTATTTTCCTATTACCTAAAGGTAATATTTGTGGCTCTAACAGAAGACAGAAGAGCCTTGTTAAGTAGATATTGGGAGGCACCAGGAAGGGGGAAAGTAGGGGGAGAAGAATTAAGCTATTGGACAGGAAGAGAGTGTGGACCAAGGCTGGCAGATGGGCTTGACCAGCAGTGGCATCCTCAGTTGTCTTGGGTGGACTGAATACATTGCTGCCTGCAATGTATTACAAGTAGGGTCTCCTTTGCCCACTATCTGGAAGCCGCCAAGGCTGCTCACTCGTGTATGGCAATTTGAGGGTTAAGATTCCAATGTCTCCTTTTCTTCCTGTCTAGAACTATAATAAAGGCAGCAGGAAGGTCTTGCTCCCTCTGGCCCAGAATAAGATGAAAGAACAAAGCAAACTTGATTCTATGCCTGCAAATTGAATTTTCTTTATTGGGTCCATTTTTAAAATCCCAGAGTAGAAGATTCACCTGGACTTGGGGGCATAATTGTTTGGACTTGGCTTGAGATCCTAGGGTAGATAATTGGAATGCTATTCTGCAGAGTGGGTGGGTATGTGTTACAAAGCACGTATGCATTGGGAAGGATTAAGGAGATATTTTAAAAAAGGAGGCTAAGACTTCTGCTAACCATTGCTAGAAAGGCAACATCAGGGACATTTTCAACTCATTTGAGCAAGTATTTTCTGATTGCCTACATTTGTGGTAGGTCAGAGCAAAAGGTTCCTTGCCCTCTAGGGTCTGGAATTATATTTAGGCAGAGTCAACATACATAGAATACAGTTTAAAAAAAAAGAAAAAAAGAAATAGAAAGGAAGTGTGTAATATATTTAACTACTTTATAAGTGTCAATGAATAGTCTATGCTATGGGGCTAGTACAAAGGTCATTGACTAGTACTGAGTATAACAGTGAGAGGGAGGTTCTTGGAAGTGGATTTTACTCTAGGATAAATAAGACACACTTTTTAGCATGGCATACAAGATGGAATACCTGGTGGCTTTTTTTTTTTCCACTCATCCTTATCAGGTCCTCGTGAATGTCCTTATTTGCCATATTCTCTCAGCTCCACATATTTGCATATGTCCTCTCTCTGCCTGGATGTCTCTTCTCTTCACATTTGTTCCTTTGATTGTTCATTCACACCTAACGTGTAGAATCCTACTTATCTTTCAAAACACATGTTACATGTTTCATCCTACTGAAAGCAGCCCCAGAGAGCTGCCCCACTGCCCTCAGCTGCCCTAATCTGACCAGAGTGTTTCTTCTCCACCTTTACATTAGCACCTATGCATAACTCCAAATAGTACAGCGAGGGTGAATGCTGTGTTCTTGAAAGACTCTGAAGTGCTTCAGAAAAATGATTTAGTTTAGTTCTGTGTTCTCTGTCCCTACAATGTTGATAATCCATAGTCAAATCAAGAGAAGTTTTTTGTGTTCATGAATAAGAAAATACAGGAAATCTAGTTATGAACATCTCATTGCTACTTTATCTACACAGTCCTGGGAGAAAAATGTATGTGGCAAAGAGCCCCCACTTCAGAACCAGAATCCCTAATGCATGTCTCATGCCTGAAAACTACGTGCTTGCCTGGCAGTGATTCCTGTGCAACCAGAAGAGGAAACCTCTTTGCATGGGCCACAGGTGACTATGCATCCCGGCTCTCCTGCTGGCAGCTGGCATGGTGCCACGTGCTCTGAGAGTGAGAGTGCTGAGGCCAGCTTCTTTAAAGATGAATGAAGGATCTTGGCAATGCTAACTGAACAGGCCTGAGTCCCTTTGGTGGCTGACCTCTGTGCTCTGTGCAGCACGCACCCTGCTGGGGAATGGGTGCTGCGTTTAGTGTTCCATTTTCCCTGCAAGAGAGGCAGGATGTGAGGCCAACCAGAGAGAGGTTAAAGAGATGTGGGAGCCTTACAGCTGGGGATCATTAACAACAATCAAGACCAACATAAAAAGGCAGCAGGACTTCCCTCCCTCTTGGCCTTGAAAGCCATCTGGATAGAAGAAATTTGGTTTAAACTCTGGTAAGGGAACTTTTTAGTACTCTGAGTTTGTTCTTTTTAAAACTTCTCCATACAAGTCCCTTGAATCCCTAAAAATTCCTTACGGCAAATCTCTACTTCTAGACCAGAGCAGATGGAGACTGATGGCATACATGATGGCCTTAATACCTTTTCCAGAAAAAGCTATGGGCCCAGTGGATCTTTTTTACAGTCTGGAAGCCAGGGCCCATTGCTAATGAAACTAGGCAGGATTCTTTGCCACACCCAAATGCCTCTTCTAAGGGCCCACACCCTAGCACAGCTGATTGGGGTGAACAAGAAACTATAACAAGTTCTTGCTAAGTCAATCAGATTTTTTCCTATAGAGAACTGGAAGCAGGAGCAGACAGAATTTTCAGTCTATGACGGACTCTTGAAATGAGAGGTCAAGGTTATGTAGAATTAGTGTTATAACAGTTTTTCTACTGTTGTATGCACACTGATGTCATGAAGGGCTTGGTAGACCAAAGGAAGGTGTTGTGCAAAGGGCATGGATTCAAAGTAAATACGAAATCTTATAGCCCCTCAAGGTTGGAGAGAGTGACCTCAATTAATATTTTCTGGTTTCCAAGTTGAGGTCAAAGTCCTGTATTTCCTGTCCTTGGCTGCCTAGAAAGCCAGATTGTGTCCTAATAAGTTTCCTTTCACTAGGGCCTTGGTGGTGGTGGAGGTGGTCTGGGGTCTCCATCGCTATTCCTAGCAGTGGAAAGTGCCTCAGACTTGTTCCCGTCAGGTTTTGCATGCCCATGGCCATAGCATTTGTATTGCTTTTTTTGGAGTAAATAAAAACAATGCATTTCGATGAAAGGGGGGGCTGATGGGCCTATAACCAATGACTATCCCTTACCTTCTTTTTTTTTTTTTTTTCAAAGATTTATTTATTTGTGCATACAGAACTGGGGTACAGGCCAGAGGCTCAGGGACAGTGAGAGGCTTCACCAGAGATAGAGCAGGGAACAGAACAGGCAGATCGACAAAGTACACTGCTGAGGGAGCAGCAGGCGGGTCAGGAGAGGTCTGCCACACCATGTGGTCACTTCCGGGGCAGGCGGGAATCGAACTCATGCGAAGCGGCTTTAGATTCTTAGTGCTGTCCTTTAACCCATTGCACCACCAGGGAGGACCTATCCCTTACCTTCTTAACCACCATAGTGCATGATCTCTGGAACCCACTGACTGTTACCCTGTTCTCTGATAATCTGCAGCATGCAGCGGTTAAATATTCATGGTAAACTATATTGTACTGGTCACTACTTGTCCCAGACATGTAGCATTTTGGTCAAAATTGTTTGAACAATGCCCAAGAATGTGTGTTTTTCTTCAGTCCTGCAACACTCAGCCACGGGGTACAATGCTGGCATCCAGCAGCCATTTCTGCATGTGGGAAGGTGAGCTTGTCCTTAGTGACTGGCGAGTAAAGGACACCGTCCTAGCCCCTTTGTCATTTACTTTTGATACTACTGCTATAAAATCAAGGGTGGAAGCTCAGTTAAACACTCCCCTCCCACCCCTCTGCTTTCACCCAAATGAAATTACCTTATTATTTTTGACCTGATTTTAAAAGGATTGTATATTGACAACTTTTAGGGCCTTAGTAGTATTATTCTGTTAGCTTAGAATGCTCTTTTCACTGTGATGGTCCTTTGTTGAATTCAGATCTCTGCCTGACTGCCACCCCTCTGATATTCTTTGATCATCCTAAATATAATAGTCCAATAGTTACTCTCAATCACCTTATTTTTTTTCTGTTTTAATTTCCTTCACTGCATCTACCACCTGCTGACCTTATGTTCTATTTTTATTTATTTGTTTATTCCCCATAACATTGTAAGCCCACAAGCACAGGGACTTTGTTCTGGGTCATATCTCCAGTGTTTAAAATAGTGCCAAAACAGATATATGGAAAAAATATATAAATGAATTGTAAAAATTTAAAGATTTCATAAAATATTAAATAGAAATTAAACATTACCCCTTCTACTACTACCCAAAGATAAACACTTAGCATTTTAGTGGATAACATGGTTGATTTTTCTTTTTTTTTTTTTTAAGAAGGGGAACAAACTATTACATAAAGTAAGTTTGTGGCACTTACAATTCAGTCACTGTATTTTAAGATATATCTATATCTATATGTTAATTCTCACAAGGATTCAACACATTGTTACCTACCATTTTACAGATGAAGAAACTGAGATGCAGCAGTTTCTGAAATTATCAGCCATCAGTCTTTTGAACTGTGAGCAACAGTTGAGTAACTCACCTATGATCAAGACCATACAGTCATATAATAAGAAACCAAACCTGAATTTTGCAACCAAGGAATATGATTCTAGGGTTCATGTTCCCAAGCCTGACACTATACAGACCTACATAGAATGTAATAGTTCTATTTTCTGTAGCTTTAGCATGAATGTCTTGCAAGACTCATGAGGTGCCTCTTGCACCCACATCCACAACCCTACAATATACCTACACTTACACACACAACTTAAAATTGTATCCCTGAAAAAGATAATAAACTTTATTTAAAAGCACATTTAAAACTGGTCACCTATGGGACCATAAAGACATTTTTAATAAATATAAAAATAATATAAAATAACTCATTTAAAAGGCATTATGATGCTGGAACAACAGTTACTTTTGGAGACATTTAGCCACTACCTGGTTAGCTGATCTTGGGAAAATAGTTCCTGGGTCTAATTTAGCTGTATCTGGAAAATGGAAATGGAAATGGCAGCTGCTCACCTGTAGAGAGGACACACATGACACTTTATTATAGAATCTGGCACAGGGATGTCCTGCATACATGATAGATTTGGTGTCATCATTACATTCTTTGAAACTCACTGACATGATCAAGGAAGTGGGAGGGGCTTTTGGAAAGGTGTCCTTGGTAGGCTCTTGTGAAATGTTTTCCCGTATATAAGCAGGGTAACATTATAGGTCTGAGTCTGCTTTGACAAATAATTTGGTGGGTGGCTCCTCTATCGCATCATGGAATAAATGTCTACAGTCTTTCTTCCCCTTCCTATCCATAAGTTAGAAAAAGGCACACAGGAATGGAATGGGGGTAAAGAGATAGGTGGCATATCTGCCTTTCCTGGTTGTCTTTATTCTATTTTACTAGTGAGCTATTTAATTTTACTTGCAGAATAACAGAGATGTTAATTGTCATGTCAGAGCTTTTACATGACAAGATACAGTTAGTTATTGAATAGATAAGGACAATTTCAATGCAGTACAGTTATGGTTGAGGTAGCACAAGTGAACAGTGACATTTTTTATTTAACTCCCTATTACATTAAAAAAAAATCAAGTCCTTCTGCCTTTTCTTAAGAAATTATCAGCCATCAGTCTTTTGAACTGTGAGGCTCATGAGTTAAATATGTCTCCAGAAAATGTCTGAACAATCACATAATAGCATCCCTGCCTATAGGGTTGCCACTAAGTTCACTCTTGCTCAGATGCTCAAAGTCCCAAGAGTTGTGGGTAGGAAAGGGAAGTGGGTGGGCATAAAGCTGAAAGGGAAGACTAGAACAGGAATTTTCTGCTGATTGTGCTAAGTGATGGGATGTGGGACAGAAACAACTTGTGTGTCTATTACTGGTACCTGAGGATGGAGTGGTGGCTTTCTTTTCCCTTGAGTATTGACAGCTTAGAACACTCCTAGACATGGTCAAATATTTAGTCATGTGTCTCTAGTTTTTTACCACACTGACTTCATTACCTTACCTCTCTACATACTTGGGTCTTTATCATTGAACTGTTTTAACCCTTAGAAGGGCCAACAAGGATTTATATCCATTCTTGGTCCTTGTTTTTTTTTTTTTTTTTTTTTTTTGTAAGCCTTCAGCATCTTTTGATATTGTATTGATATTACTCCCTCCTATGTAAACAAACATATTCTTTCCTAAGTGTATGATACCACTTTTATGCTATCACTTCTAATCAGATGTCTTATTTACTTACTCTTTTCTCTCTGATCTTGAAGTGTTTGAAAGTTTCAAAGTTTTGTCTTTGTCTTTGCAGACTATGATTCTCCACCAGGAAATTTTTTTTTTAAAAGATTTATTTATTTATTCATACAGAACTGGGGTACAGGCCAGAGGCTCAGGGGCGGTGAGAGGCTTCACCAGAGACAGAGTGGGGAGCAGAACAGGCAGATTGACGAAGTACACTGCTGAGGGAAGCAGCGGGCGGGTCAGGAGAGATCTGGCTCGCCATGTGGTCTCCTCCGGGGCAGGCGGCAGGCGGGAATCGAACTCATGCGGAAGTGGCTTCAGATTCTCAGTGCTGCGCTTTAACCCGCTGCGCCACCAGGGAGGGCCTCCACCAGGAAATTTTATTTAAGTCTTTAACTATGAACTGCATAATAAAATCACTGTGAGAACACATATTTATTTATCTCCAGTATGGATATCCTTCCAGACTCATGTGAGATAACCCCTGATCTTATTCTTTGCCCTGTCGTTTTTTACAGACAGACAAGTTCTCAGAAACTAAATTCTTATCCTTCCCATCCTAACAAAATCTTAGCAACCACCTTTCTGTCTCTCATCTATCTGCAAATACTCACCAAGTTCCTTTAGCCTTACCTCGTAATTTATCGTGATACTTTTGACTTTTCTCCTGCTACAGTGTGATTGTTCTAGATGAAGCAACTGTGATCTCATCCCTTGACAACGTGACCTCTCAATTGATATTCCACACATCTTTATAGATTTTTTTCAAATTAGCATTCCATTGTTCTGAAACTAAAAATACTTACTAGAGTCTTAAGCCATGAATGATGGGGGAATCTGCCTTTCTTACCTGTTTGAAATTCTCCTACTCATTCCCTGAGTCTCAAATCCGTTAGTGCTATGGTCCTTTCTGACTGAAGGAACCTTTCATGTTCTATTCTCTTATCCTAGAAACCCTCACATCTCCATCTACCTAAATTTAGGAAGCATTTGCTGATCTTCCAGGTCCTTCTGCTCATTATATTATATTCTATCATCCCTTTTAATCCAGCAGCTATCACATAATTGAGGAGCTGAGAAAATAATGATATAATATTGTACATCTTAATGGGATGTACTATTCATGAAGCTAGAAGTACAAATCTTAGCTATTGTTCTCTGTTTTCATTGCAATTCCTAGTACAATTTTTATATCTATACATACATGATGCACTGGTTGAAAGAAAGAGAAAACAGAGAGGAAATTTCTTTGGGGTTTTAGAAAATTCTTAAAAGATCCTGGGCTAAACAAACAAACAAAAATTCATTACTAAATCCAGGAAGGATAATTTAAACATTTTTCTCAAAACTAATTAGTATATATATATTTCTTTTAGTCAAATTATTTCCCACTTATTGAAAGAAGTAATATGAGGGATACTTTCTATCTCAAAACTTTAATCAGTTGAGGGCAATCATCCTACATTTATGCTGAAAATAAATGCCCATTTGTATAAATGTTCTTTGTCTCTAAAGAAGTCTCTATTAGTTTTTTTTTCTGTTAAAAAAAAGTGAGAAATTTGAATGATATTATATTCCAGATTGCTGAAGCATGTTCCTGATTTAAACCCACATTTTAAAATGCATTTAATTTAATGATATATAGAAGATGATTGAAAGGTATTAGTTCTACACTGGTATCAGTGTGAGCACACCTAAGTAATTAATGAGGAGTATAGCTATTTCTTTAAATAAACTGCTATCTTTTTAGCACTTGAGGGAGATTGCATCTTATCCTTCTTTTCTTGATTAAAAAAGAAGTGATATGAATTTTGTAACTCAAAGGTCTTTACTCACCTCATAGGCAATGTTGACCCTGGACACCATTGCATGAGGAGGGGGGAAAGGCAAAATTCTCACCCCTAACAAAACTGTCACAAAATCATATTTTCACATGTCTGAGGAAAAAAAAAATCAGCACAGTGCTATTCATTTCTGATGTGGATTTCTCAACAACTAATACAGGTGGCAAATGAATATCATTGCACAATTATTTTCTAAAACATCTCCAATAATTATCACTGGAAATCTTTTGTGTAAAACAATGTTTGGGGGATGGGCATCTGAGGAATGTTAATAAGTGGAGAGTAGCTAGAATGACTACTTATTGGAAGACTGTTCAATAAGCAAAATAGGAAAGGAACAAGTTTCTGAGGAAAAGCAGGAGGGGACGGTGGTTTGAAGAGCTTAACTAGAGTGAAAGGATGTGGAGTAGACAGCTGCCGGTCCATGGAGGATTGAAAACCAGAAGTGGAATTTTGAATTGGATGTACATATGCGAGGAATTGATTGAGGATAAGAGGGTGGGATATAATATTTCAGAATTATAACTATGAGGAAATAGACAGGGCCATTGTCCACAAGCATTGACATGCTGACCTGGGTAAAGGAATGAGCTCATGTGGATAGGAAACTGGGAACGTGTGGAGTCTTGCTTCAGCTGCCGATGAATCCTTCTCTTTGCACCTGTTTTTTTTGAGCTGTTGGCAAGAGCTTTCTTAGCAAATGGTTTCAATTCCCCAACAGTTGATCTGATGTTATTCCTAATTTTAATTTTTATTATGAAATCATACAAAGGAAAATTTTTCTGAAATCTAAAACATTTTCCTAAACTGTGAGTCCTATAAATTATACACACACATGCACATACACCTGAACATATTTAAATTTTACTCATCCAAGTATATTATGGATAGATTATTTATTCAAAAATGTTTTCAGGTATTGAAAGCCTTTCATGTTGCAGGTTTCTCTGATGCTGAGATGTGTCTCTAGAAAAATTGAAAAGTAAATTTTGACTCAAAATAAGGAAGAGCCCTCCACAATATGGACCAGGACTTGTGGGATGTTGAACTTATCAGCACTACAAATATTCTAGCCCAGGCCAGTACCACTTAATGCAAGTTGGAAAGCCTGACCACAGGAACCTATGTTTAGCTTATTAACTTGTGATTCAGTGGCAGGCCATGGCTTCCAGAGACATTTAGAAGTTTTGAACTAGTTGCCAAAACTTGAGCATTGGAAGAATTCACAAAATCCAGACTTTTCCTGAAGAAGTAGATCTGGCCACAGGACAGTAACCTTTATAAATTATAAGCTACTAAGCAGCAGCTGTTTTTTTCTTTTCAAGGAAGTAGCCATTGTCCCTTGAGATGGGGAAAAGAATCTCATGTTTGCTAAAGATCAACACAGTCCACCTCTCACAATCTTTTTAATACTCTGTTCTCTGTAAGCTTGGAGTTCTGACCTGGCTATAGTCTTTCTGTCCTGAAAGTTTCCAAATCTATGAAAATTTCAAACTTACCCTTTTCATTTTGGAATTGTGTCTGTTGAGTGTGGTATGCTTAACTGATAGCCTAGGGTTAAGCTATTCCATATTTGAGCTAGTAGAGACAAGGTGCAGAAAGGTGTACATTTATACTGAATGTACACTGTTAAGAATGTTTAATGGGGCCCTCCCTGGTGGTGCAGCAGGTTAAAGCACTGCACTAAGAAGCTTAAGCCAATTCCGCATGAGTTTGATTCCCGCTTGCCCCGGAGGAGATCCACATGGCGTGGCAGACCTCTCCTGACCCACCCGCTGCTCCCCTCAGCAGTGTACTTCGTCCATCTGCCTGTTCTGCTCCCCACTCTGTGTCTGGTGAATCCTCTCACCCTCCGCATCTCTGGCCTGTACCCCAGTTCTGTATGAATAAATAAATAAATCTTTAAAAAAATGTTTAATGATTTTAAGTTAGTTATGCCAAAGATATATTGATAACCACACTTCTGATGAGATCGATCCATAGTGTTGCTTATAAAAATGACTATTTTGAAAAGTACTATTATTTCCTTTTGGGTAGATATATGCTTTTCTTCATAAGGTTTAATGCTTGCAACTGTAATACATCAATGAATCACTATCATAAATCTTATTATAAATATTCCAGGAAGGTTTTAAACTAGATTGCAGTGATTTCTGCAGAAAGTATATAGATTCTAGACATCCATATTTTATAAGCATCTATGCATAATAGCAAGAAGAACTGAACAAATGTATTATGTTTAGAAATTTGATGTCCTGTAATACTTACAGAAGTAACCAAGGAGTCAGAAATTTGAAGATGTTAGAAGATTTTCCATGCTTCTTAATAGCAGATTCTTCATGTTATTATCAAAAACATGTTTAAAACTCACCACACTTTTTTTTTTTAAAGATTTATTTATTTGTGCATACAGAACTGAGGTGCAGGGGCGGTGAGAGGATTCACCAGAGACAGAGTGGGGAGCAGAACAGACAGATCATTAAAGTATACTATTGAGGGGAGCAGTGGGTAGGCTAGGAGAGGTCTGCCGTGCCATGTGGATCACCTTGAGGTGGGGATCAAACTCATACTGAAGTGGCTTTAGCTTCTTAGTGCTGTGCTTTAACTTGCTGCACCATCAGGGAGGGCCCTAAAACTCACCAAACTTTATCTGTGCTGTTTAACTCTGGTGCTCATGTCTCTTCAGGTAAAATTGTCAGTTTATATTGGTTTCTAAAATGGAAACTGATCCAAAATTTGGTCATGTATAAGGTGTTAGGCAAGCAGAAGATAAAAGAGAGAAAATCTTTTTCTTTTGTAAAACTGAGATCTATTTCCTGTTATTGTAAGAAATGCACTCGGTAAGGCTCCTGTGTATTTTTCAGTAAGGTAAGGCTCCTGTGTATTTTTCAGTAATCGTGCTACATGTAATCAGTAACTGTTCTCATAAAGATCTACATACTGTATATACTTATAGGCATTTTGATCTGGTGACATTTCCCCATTAAAGAAAAGAGAAAAAGCAAAAGAGTCTTAAAAAGACATTTTTTTAAAGACTGCTATATATAATATAATTTATAAATAAGCACTGAAATAGCTGCAAGATATATGTGGCAGACAGTTGAGTAAACGTGGTCAATATTAAGACTCCCACAATTGACTCAAGAGGGTGATATTGATTTTTTTTAAACCTATAACCCATTATAAGTGTGCATTTAACCTAGCCAAACACGGTAGCATGTGCATTCTTGTGTGGCTTGGATTTTCTGTCGTCTTGCAAATGCTAAGAATGGAGAAGTGGAGCTCTTTTTAGATTAGATACAGATGAGCTCCATTTAGACACTTCTTAATCAGTAGAAGAAAACCTTTTGGTTTCTTTTCTTCCTATTCCAAAAATTCACACTACCTCCTTGTCTTTCTGGATGATAGTATGTAGGAGCTTTGGATTTGCCCCACTAATTTTTTCTTATGACCACTTATGGGAAATGTTTAATTTTCTGGAAAGAGAAGGTAAAGCAGAGTTCTATGTTCATTAAATTTGGCAGTTTATTGACTTTTCTACATTATCCGCATTGACTTGTCCATGCCTTGCCTTTTGGTTTCCTAGTCATGACTGCTCTTGTTTAAGGACTTGCCTTTATAGTAGCAAATGCTGCTTGTTGAACATACTCCTCAAGGATGTCGTCTCTAGGTTGTAGGAAAGCAAAGTTATTTTTTTGTTAACTTTAGTAACTTTGGTTTACATCGCTGTTTGTGTAATAATAGAAGTCCACCTTCCCTCATACACCATGCCTCAGACGCCACTGCCTCCTTCCCTTACCCCCTGCAGTGGTACCTTGTACTCCCTTCCCATCTTGCTCTTGTCCCTCTGCTAACCTCAATTCTAGAGTCAGCTTCCTAGGGTCAGTTTGGCTTTCTCTGACTCCAAAGTTAACATTTTAAGCACTCTGCTCCCCTAGCTGGATGTGCACCATGAAATTCCAGAGTGGGCATCTATAATCATTTAGATGAGCATCACACACTTATGGCTCACCAGCAACACCTCAGCATTGTTTTGTTTGTCTAACCTAATGATTTTTTGTTTGTTTTTAGTCAGAATCTTTTTAGGTGAAAGCAAGACATGTATTCTCCATGTTGCTTTAGACCCAGATGCTCTGTTTTCTCATAAGTTCCTATTTGACATATTTATGCCATCTACCTCGCCTGTTGAAATACACACACACACATTTCATATACATGCACACATGTTTCATATATGTTTATGACACACATTTCAGATATACACATATATTTGTGTATATGTAGATATAGGTGTGTGTGTGTGTGTGTATGTATATTTCTAGTCCATTGAGTGAGGTCATGTGAAACTGCCATGATTTCTTAGGTTTAAAAGATGGTTGATGGTTGAGATGTGGGGGGCTATGGATGGGTGGGAGGGTATACATTGTTGTAAAATGAACAGTAATGTAACTAGAATATAAATTAAAAAAAAAAGATGGTTGAATATTGGAAACTCCATAGGGTTCAGTCTTCTTGTTTTACAAAGTAGTGGAAATCTAAAGATTGATTTACTTGATTAAAATAACAAACTTCCTAACATTTGAGAGCTGGTATATTTTTTCAGGGGTTTTTACCTAGTGAAGAAAGATAATTTTGCTAGAATGACAAACATTTCCTATTAAAATGCAATTACCCCTGGGATTTATAATTTTTGAAGTTTTATCACTAAGAATATCTGTATGAATAAGTTATTCCACTTTTCCCCCTAGAGTAGAATTTGGTAGGTAAAAGGATGATGAAAGGAAGTGAACACCAATATCTGGGAGGAAATGAAGAGGCGGTGCTGAAAAGGGTAAAGGCTGGTGAGGAAACAGAAAGGGAGAGAGTCAGACACAGACAGACACACACAGGAGAGGGAGAGAAAGAAGGGGAAAGAGATGGACACAGAGAGAGACTCAGCGATCAGTGCATGGGTGTTGAGTGAAATTGCCCTGACTTTCCTGTTGTCTTTGTAGATTTCCACCTTTTTTTTTTTATGTGGCTTAATAGTAATTAGAATCAATATGCTCTAAGTGATGTAAGTGAATTGTTACATTCTTTCATTTATCAGATTCCTAGTGTGAATTATATTTAATGATCAGCCTAAAATTGGAAATAGATATTTATTGTGGGCCTCTAAATTATGAGTTAATTTTGTAATTGAGTTGGGACAAAGATATGATTACAGTTTGTTCATTATATGTGCTATGACTTAAATAATGCCTGTGAAATGCATGCGTGTTGATGAAACTGCTTCTGTACATCTAAGGATAAAAAAATCCAGTGCGTTTTATTCTAGAAAATTGGGAAAATGGGTTCTGAGATTGATTTTGGCAGTTAATAAAAGTTAAGAGTTACAATATTGCATTGTACTCTAAAAATTAGAAAGAATAGAGCTTCTTAATTACAAGTGGCTGGATTTTCAGCTTTATATTTCAGTGCTTGTTACGAAATCAATAGAAATTATTCTCTGATTTTTCTAGTTTTAGACATGCCGTTCCAAAAATTGTCCTAATCTATTCTGCTAGCTTTACTAAATAATTATTATATTCTCAGTAACAAAAGCGTGCAATATCCTTAAGAGTTGATGCATCACTTGAAACTGCATTGTGTCCTGAGATGACTATGACAACCTCATAAAGAAGTGGATATCTGTATTAGTCCCAGTTATCAGATGGGGAAGCTAAGGTTTGGCCAGAGAAAAATGACTTGCTATGAAGTGACAGAATTTAGATATTTAGTCCAATTACTATGTGTGTTCTCCTTTCATTGGATGGAGCACTGAAAGAACAGACAATCTCGACATTCAGATTCTCTAGACTGTAGACCTATTTCAACACCAAAGAGGAAGCTCCTGACAAGATTTGGAGATTACACTAGGGTTCCAACTATCGGGAATCTCCGAACCACCGAACCACCTGAACATCGGCAATTTCTGTAGACAAAGATGACAGTTCCTGTTTTTATGGCAGATCAGAACTTATGTTGTCATGCTATCCTGCTTAAAATGGATACAAATCTATGCTTTTAATTATCTAGGGAAATATCACATGATTAACCAGGGCATGCAGGGATGTATATGAAACTGGTCAAACAAATGTATACAGATGATAGTTCTACATGGTCTGCTACAGGGAGCCTATTCCAACATGTTGCAGAATTTGAAGCCACATTGACAGAGATAAGCACTGTTTTTTCTCTCTAAAGGGGGGGAAGATGGAAAAGTGCAATTTCTATTTCTCTTAGCCATAAATTATTATTTTCCATCTTGATAAGGAATATCTTTTTGAAAGTGAGAAAATTCATTTTGAATTACTGTGATTGCACTCAGGCAATTATATGAAGACAGTTCATTCAAAAACAGATCTTCCAGTGTTTACCTCAATGAGAATTTTCTATCATCCTGTCATTAGGAGGAGGGCAGTTCTGTGAGCAGTAATAGTTTGGTGAGGTATGAAAACTACTTCCTCATGTAGCACATTCATTTCATGCAGAAAGAGTAAAAGTATTTGGAAGGGCTGGGGGAATTATGTAATGTAGCCTTCCTAAACTACTTATTAGTGTGCTACACTAATTATATAAAGGAATTATATTTATATTATAAATGAATAATAAAAGCCTGTTAGGTTTCCAATCATGTTTTATAAATATTTTTTTATAAATTTTATAAGTTTTATAAATATTTTTTGCCAGCATTTGGGTGGGTAAAAAGACTAGCAACAATACACATTTTAACACATAGTGTTTAGCTGTGTTGCCATGTGTCCCGCCTGAGTAATTTGATTTTTGGAGGCAACACATTATAAGTTTTATTATATGATTTACACTACAGTGAAGCACAAAGAATCCATACTAAAGAAAGTGTTCTTCAAAACATTGGGTGTTCTTCAAAACATTTGAAGTGTTCTTCAAAACATTGGGTACATGTGGATTGGAAAGATTAACATGAAAATTAAGGTGTTTAAGGTACATGTTGTCTATGACTCTCACTTCAGCTTATTTTTTTGAAACAATGGGCCTAATACCCATTCAGATAATAAAGGATGAAAAGACTCCCACTAAATACCTGTGAAATTTCGTTATGTATTTCTCTTTTTTTCTGCATAGTAAAATATTTTTCAATAGATTTGATGTACCTAGACATTTTTAAAAAATAGTAAGACTCAGTCTTTAGCTCAGAGATTCTTATTAATTAGTCTGGTGCACAGTTGTTGCACAAAGAAGTTAAATGTTCTTGACATGATTTTGGTATGCATCAACATATGAGAACAGCTAATCCAGTAAGTTGGAAACATACACATTTATGTTAAAACCAATTATGATAAATAAGTACCAGCTCATCTAGGTATTCTGTATAGATATTCATTAGAATTTGGATAGTAGATATATTATTCTGATTATTAGTCTACTTTATTCTCTGAACATATAAAAAAAATGAGCATAGTAAGGAAAAATACATCCAGGTAAATTTATCGGATATTGGAGGTTATAAGCACATCAAATACATTTTTTTTTTGTTTGTATCTGGAATCGTAGTTCAATTTTGGTTCAAGTTAGGAGAGCACTCAAAGGAACAACTGTTGAAAAGCTTCTCAGTTTCTAAAGTTGTCTTTTCTCTGACTCTGTGGTAAAGATAAAATAATCTTGCTTGAGTGCATTAAAGTTTTTGGTACTGACATACAATGTAAGTGATCCATTTTGTCTGTCACAAACCAATATTCATTGAAAGTCCTCAGTGTTTTAGGTGCAATTCAGAATGTAATGGGGAGAGAGACTCGACCCTCAAGGAAGTTGCAATCTACAGGTAATCTGTCCTTCGATGGTGAAATGATCAGCTGAGGTGAAGTGTCTCCTCCTCAACAAGGAGAAGTTATCTTTCACCTCCGTACCAGCCAATGGGAGGCCTTGCCCTGAACTATTGGTTTTAGAGTCTATTTGAGGGAAAATGAAAGTCTTCAGAATACTTTTCTAATTTAATATGTCCATTTAAGTTGTCAGAGACCAGAATTTGTTTCTTTTATTCTTTTGTCTTCATGTGGAAGAACTGTGTTTGCATTCAGAAAGCTGACAATTTGCCAACTTCTGTCACAGTCTCTAATTCAGGGGTGGGTGAAAGAGAAACTTGGGAATTTTTAACATAATCTATAACAAGTGAGGGAACTTAGAGGAAGACAGCCTGGAAGTTTTATTGTTCTGTTGGACATTCATGTATTAGAAAGTGCTTGAATTCTAGTGTTTAAGGGTGTGATAAGGCGAGGGGCAATAATTGTGGTTTTGTCTCATAGAATCCTGATGTTTCTGTCCAAGGTCTCAGAGGCTTCTAGTTTTTAGGGCTCCTAGTGCTATGATACCTCTGAGCCCTCATGGTTGTGCAGGAGGAAGGAGTGTTTGCCTCATTTTTCAGTGGAGTTTCTGAGTGACAGCTAGTTTGAGAGTATTGTTAGCAAGAAAGTAGATAAGTAAAAGAGGCTCTCAATCATTCTATTTTAATTGTTGTAATGCAATAAGAAACTAATTTTGAAACTTTAAATTTCTATAATATTATTAAAAAATAATTTCTGGTTATAAAAAGAGACCTTTTTTCATCAGCAACCAAAAAAGAGAAACACATGCCTTTTGCAGCAACTTGGATGGAGCTGGAAAAGATCATGCTGAGTGAGATAAGCCAGAAAGAGAAAGAAAAATACCGGATAGTTTCACTCATAGCAGGAATATAATGGACCAGGCGAGAAAATAACAAAAATAATGAACAACCATATACCAGAGACATGTTGCGGGGGTAGAGTGGGGAATGGGATCAAAAACAGGGGGGTGTGGAGGGAAATGCACGGGATTATGGTGATGGCACACGGGTGACTTGGTGATGGGAAACCCGCGGGAATTACAACTGAGATGGAAAAAAAAATGTACAAAATGATGTAAAAATAAACTTTTGTAAAATAAAAAAAAAGAGACCTTTTTCAAACCCAGCCCTCCTACAAATCCCTGTCCCCACATACTCATGTGGCATGCACACACACACACACACACACACAAACTCTGCTATGATAGCTGGCATTTGTATATATGGTATACAAGTATATGAAGAGATTTTGTCTACTGTCATTAGTCTGTGATATTATGACTTTAAAGTCCTATTCATATTGTACAGTCCAATGATGATAGTTTTTGATGTTGTATTTGGAGAATATGGCAGTAAAAGGAAAGTCTTGGAATACCTCTAAATTTTATAATACACACTAATAACTTTAATGTAGTGTTTTCACTTGGGTGATGGTTTCAAACTTTTTCTTCTTTGAGTACAGAAATGTAATAGCCTTTATGCTAAAAAAGTGAAAGTACAAGATCAAATGCAGGCAAGAGTATGTGATTTTGCATCCTGTTATAAGCACTGGTTCTCAAATACAAGCTAGGGCTGCTAAATATTAAGATAGTTCCTTCCCTCTATATATTTATCCAATGATAGAAACCACAGCACTCATTTTGTAGAGATGTGTTTGTTTAACTACTGGAGGTTATCCCAGTGGCAAGTTCATCCTTATTTGATAATAATGAAACATAAGTTTTATGTGTTTGCTTGAGTAAGATTGCCATCTGGTAAATAATATGTTTTGTGAGTGTTTATAACAATCATGGTTTAAGCCAAAATTGACTTATCATGATTGCTGCAAATAGCACTTGAGTGTCCTAACTGGTTTGATTTTTTTCTTTGTTGAATTGAGAAAATGTATTTCATGAAGCTTCCTGCATTTATTTTTAAAGTATTTTGTGGGTTTTAAAGCTTGAGTTTTCAAAAGCAATAATTACAGCTGATTACTATCTCCATACAGTACTTCTGCTCTAAAGTAGAAAAAAAAAGATTGTTTATATAGCATCTTAAGTATTGTTTTATATATATACATACACACATATAAAATGTACATATATATATATTTATACACACATATACACATACATCTATGTATATTTTGTTTTGTCTTCAACAAGTCAGAAGATATTCCTTTATGAATTGAAAACCCTAAATATTTTTTACTCTAATAGAATAGATTATTAATAGGAAATGTCAACTAAAATCTTTTGTTGCACTGTACATCAAAGGAACAAAAAAATAAGTAATTAGACTAGAAATTTGATGAGAGCCTTAAAAAAAGGCCTGTCTTTGGTTAGTAATATTTGGTGAGAAGGCCAGGAGTTTGATTCCTTGTGCCTACCACTTTCCTTATCTTCCAAAGCTAAGATGATGGCACTTGGCAATAGTTGGCTCTCTTGATTTGGGGTGGTATAATGAGAAAGGGGGTAGGCAAGACAGAATATAACTGAATCAGCCCTAACAAAATACACAAACAAATGGGTATATGTTCTAAATAGATGTTTTTCTAAAGAAGATATACAGATGGACTATAGGCACAAGAAAAAATGGTCATCATTTATTATCAGGGAAATGCAAACAAAATCACAGTGAGATATCATTTCACACCTGTAAGAATGGCCCAAATTGAATAGGCCAGAGTCAACAATTGTTGGTGAGGATGTGTAGAAAAAGGAATCCTCACTCAGCATTGGTAGGAATGTATACTATGCATCCTCTGTGGAAAACGGAACAGAGGTTTCTCAAAATATTAAGAATGAATCTACCCTATAACCCAGCAATTCCATTTCTGGACATCAATACTGGGAATGTAAAAAAAAAAACTAATTTGAATTTATACTCTCTTGTGTTCTTTGCAGCACTATTTATATTGACAACCTAAGTGTTCAAGGAAAGATGAGTGGATTAAGAAGATATACATATATATATGCACAGTGGAACACTAGTTAGTTATAAAAAAAAGATGAACTTTTGCCACTAGTGGCAATGTGGGTAAAACTGAAGGTTATTATACTAGGTGAAATAAGCTAGAAGGAGAAGGGTAAATACCAGATAGTTTGGTTCATATATGGAATATAGAGAATAAAAACCAAAAGAATCACAGAAAACCAAACCCCAAACAAACCCCAGAAATCTGACTATAAAACTGGGGCTACCAGACATCAGGAGCTAACACCCTCCCCAGGAGTTAAAACCAGAACCAGGTTGATAGCCTACAATTCTCCTCTCCTTTGATTCTTCTTCATGTCCTGCTTTAATGTGGCCCTCAAATCTATTCCCTTCTTGCAAGTCCTACCACTTCTGCCTTAAGTCTGCTTTTCATAATAGCTTGCTTCGATATGACAGATATTTCATAACACGTTTTATCTTGCTAGATAGCCTTTTCAACTCCATCTTCCAAATCCCTACTATAATGATAACTAAAAATGAAAATTTACATATGCCCTTTTCTATTTAGTAACCATGATAGTCTCATTCACTTTTTTATCTGTAGAGACGGAAGCAAGGATTGGCATGTAATAATTCTATTTATTTCAGAGCATTGTTTTAAGTATTAGATTATGCATATAAAACTTAAATGATAGCCATTAGTTACCAGTATTGTCACCTCTATTGTGATAGTGATTATAACAAATGAATATGGTATGAATGTGAGAGAAAAAGTCATTTTCAGGATGAAGTGAGCCCCTCCCATAATTCAAAAGAACCATTATGATCTGGCTCTACCGCCACTTCAGTATCATTTCATACTATCTTCATAGACCCACCTATGCTCCAACAGTTTTGACCTCCGGCAACTTGGAGGATGGATCTTGTTCTCTTTCACATTCATGATTTTTCACTTTCTACTTCCTCTGCATGAAATGCTTTTGCTTACATACCTCTCTGCTTAGCTTGTATTGATGGTTATCCTCCAAGCCTCCACCCAGGTGTACCCTTTCTTTACATGTGTTAGTTGTTTGTCCTCTGTCCATTTTGGCATCCTGAGGGTAGCTCTAACACCGTGGTTGTCACATGGATCAATTGGTCTTGCTTACTTGATTATCATACTGACTCGTGACTGCTGATAGTGACTGGACATTTGTCACTGGCCATGACAGATAGATATTTAGTGAGTCAGTATAATTTTCCATTGTACAATTTTGGTTCTTCTATTTGTTCTCCTTAGAAATATCTTCCTCTAGGCTTGACGTGATTCAACTCTTGTTTTCATGATGAAGTCTTGATGATCTCTTTGAATAATTGTTCCTTTTACACATTGCATGACCACTATTGTCACTCATGGAGAAGCATGGGCTTGCAGTAGGCAGAGCTGCCTGAGAGCTGTAAATTGTGATATTCATAGCTTCCTCACAAGGTTGTATGAACTATTACAGGTGAAGATACAGGAAAAAAATATGTGTAAAGAGTATGGCATTGTTAAGGATTGTAAATATTTGTACATATACCAAAGCTACCAACTCATAAATAATTTTCATCCTGAGAGGATAACTATTTTACTTAGAAATAGGAAAAATAAAATTTGCTTAGGAAATTTAGAAAAAAACAGAAAATCATTATTGTACCTGGTAATTTTTTATCTTTTGTTGCTAATCCTCCTAAATGATCTTACAACGTATGTTTTATTTAATTATTTGCACAATTTAAGAAACTGATATTCATTGAAATTAGAAAAATTTGTCCAACAATTGTTAATATGCATCAATTTTTCAAACTATTGATTTTTGGATTCAATTCTACTATTGGGATAGATCCGAAAGTAATAAAATCTGAGGCAAACAAAAAGAGATATTCTTTTTTACCATTGATTTATTTATAATTATATGAAATTTAAGAAAAGTCCTAAATTTCTAAAATAAGGAATTATTTATGGCAAATAGACAAAGACTTGAGTCTAGTCATTTCTATTTATACCCTAATGTTTGCTTTTTTAATTTTTTAAAGTATTTTGTATTTCTAAGTATTTCTTAATTTGCATATTTGAAATATGATGACAAAAATTACAATAAAGTCTTTTTTCTGTTTGTGGTTTATACAGTTCTTCATATCTTCTGCTATCTGTTGATCTGATTACTTTTTCCAGAGGCATATAGGATTTCTGCTAGTCTTTGTGCTGGAAATCTTAGACAAATTCAAACTAAAAATGTGAAGTTCAGCACAGAAAGAGTCATTATTAGAAAAGGGAGTCACTTATAGTAACCCAAAACAAACCTATCATTTCTGCAGAGCTGAACAGTTTACTTAGCCAATGAGGATATAAATATTTGCATATCTGATAGACTAATGCCAGCTCTAGATTTAACACACAGCACACAGCTGCTCTCGGTTGATGAATTTACTGCTGCAAATTCAAATATTACCCAAACCCAGTGAATAGATATTTTTGGCCTTCTGTTTATATAAGTTTTGCAAAAATGGCTTGAATACCTGAGATAAAAGACGTTCATGTTTTTCCAGGTAACTGTTATAATTTAAACCGCCCCAAATAGTGGTATTAAAAAAAGGTGGATGTTAATAGAAAAGTGCATGTGAGATAATAGCATAAAAATAATATAATGAAGCAAATTGGGTTTTCAAGACACCCGGTTTTCCACAATATAAAAATAAATCATGTCTACTCACTCCAAAAGGCTATGTAGAATTTGCCTTTAGAAATGTTAACTTTCCCTACTCCTCCCATTCCATGTATAGAACTATTTGATACATAGCAAATCAAGTGTTTTTATTATAGGAGATTTTAAAATCGGTTTGTTTTTTTCCCCCAGTTTTTAAAGATGATTGATTTTGACATAAATCTGTAATAAATCCATCCTTCCCTTCCTTGGTTATCACACCCCTTCCCCACCAAACTCCCCACCTCCTCTCACACAACGCACACAAAGGAAGCCTGAGGTGAGGTCATCCTCACTTGGGTCTGGAGCAGGGAGTGTTCAGGGCAGGTGTGGGAAGCTCGGCACCGAAGCACTGTGATTAAAAAGCAATTTATGCCTTGTCTCCTTCACACTAATAACCATTCCATGTCAAAGCTTTTCAGGAATAAATGTGCTGTGGTAAGAAGTTGGGTCAACTTTACATTTCAAAAATCAAACATAACAAAACACAAGAAGCAAGCCATGGCATCTTCAGTGCAAGTTCTATCTGCCACCAGGGAGCTGACCCACATGGTGCTGCAGACCTCTCTTGTCTGGTTGCTGCTCCCCTCAGCAGTATATTTCAGTCATTCTGTCTGTTCTACTCCCCACTCTGTCTCTGGTGAATCCTCTCACAGCCTCTGGCCTGTACTCCAGTATTCATAAATGAATTAAAAATAATATAAAAAATCAGTAGTATGCTAGTGGGCGGTGGGTAAGAAGGTAGATATTATTTGCAGCCATCCACGGAATAGATGGATTTGCTTAGTTCCTAAGTGGAGAGTGTTCTAAGCAACAATCTGAAGTTGTTTCACTCTGTCCTTCGTGCTCATAGAAAACAGAGTAGGGAAATAAATCTTTCCCATGGTATACATGCACACACATACTCTTACCTTTGGAAAATAGTGGATACTTCCTATTCTGTAAAACTGACTTTGCTCCATATTGTTTTTATGAAGTCCCCAAAGAAGTATACAAAATTCAGATTCTATATCCAAGACTCAAGAAAAAAAAAAAAAAAGAAATCTGTTCGATAAAACAAGAGGATATAGGTTTGCATACTAGTAGTTGCGAAGTTGGCTAGTTAGTTGAGATGTTGCAAATCTAGTTACCCACAAGGACTAATCACTCACCCCTTCTGCATGCATTTTTGGGAGTGGGTATAGAGGCTTAGTATTTATTTGAACTGAGCATCCATGAATGTGAATACTGATCAGCATAGCTTTACTAGAATGCATGTTTTCTGAGCATCTAGGCTGTTGTTGATCAGTTTGTTCCCTTATCATTAGGGTGGGAATTGGGTGGGGAAGTTCACTTGTGACTGATGGGTCAGTTAACACATAAACAGACTTTGACTGCAGGTTATGATGCATAATACATATTTCTTTCATTAATAATCAGTTCAGTAACCTGAATCAAATTTCATACAATGTAACTTCACAAAGCACAAAATCACTTTGTATTCTATCTTGATTAATCTACTATAAATCAGGTTGAAAACTCCAGCTTGATATAGATTAAAAAATACCTTCAACAAGTCAACTTTAGACTAGTAAATTAATCGTTCTTGTAAAGGGGGAAACTGGGTGATTTATAGAGTTCCTTTGAAACACTACCTCATATTTTAACAGAACTATTTGAAAAAAAAAAACTTTAGAGAGAAAGGTTCAATAATATCCTGGCAATATGTCATATTTTATTTAAAATGCTTTTTTTGGGAATAGCTTTTCGACAAACTTGTTATTAGATTACAGCCTAAACTATCAACATGATCATATTTATTTCACAAAGAAATCTAACTGGGGTGGGAAGAGTGCACTGGACTGTGGGAATGGCACACAGGTGAATTGGTGGTTGGAAGCCCATGGGGATTACAACTGAGATGAAAATATGCACAGCAGGAAGAATGATTATATATATATAATTTTTTTCTTACAGTTTGCTTTCTTTTCTCAAGCGTAGTCCCCACAGAATTTCCCCCACCAATTCACCTGTGCATCATCACTATAGTTCTTGCACTCTTCCCATTCCACTTCCCTAAAGAATGTCTCTAATTTATAGTTGTCTGCTTAGTTTTGTTGTGTTTTTGGGTTATTATTATTACTACTATGATTTACTTCACTGCCCCCCCCATATTCTTCCTCTAAACATACAGTATTTTTCTTTTCCCTTCTGAATTATTTTACTGAGCATAATCCCTTCAAGTTCCATCTGTGTTGCTGCTAAGGCATGAGTTATCTTTTTGAATAGTATTCCATTGTGTATATATACCACCTCTTCTTGATTCAGTCATCCATTTTGGGCATTTGGGTTGATTCCAACTATTCCCTATTATAAATATTCTTGCAATAAACATAGGGGTACAGGTGTACCCCTATTAATGTTTTTGTGCCCTGTGGTCAGATTCCTAAGAATGGAATTGCTGGATCATATGGAAGCTCCATTTTTAATAGTCTGAGGAATCACCACACAACTTTTCATAGAGGTTGTATCATTTTACATTTCCACCAGCAGTGCAGGAGAGTTCCTTTTTTCCCACATCCTCGCCAACATTTATAGTTGCTAGTTTTTTAAGTATGTGCCATTCTTACTGATGTAAGGTGATTTTACATTGTGGTATTTATTTTAACTTTCATTTTCCTGATTATGAGAGATGTTGAATATTTTTTTCATATGCCTGTTGGCCTTGGCATTCCTCTTTGGAGAAGTGTCTTTTAAGTTCTTCTGCCCATTTTTTGGGCTGGATTGTTTACTTTAACACATGAAATTCTTGAAGCAATAATCCAGACTTTCCTTAGATAACTCCAGGAACTTAGAACTTGTTGTCTAATGAAATGATCCACCTAATTTGTGGAAACACTTAATTTTATGGATTAATAATTCAAATTATTAATATTTTCTCTTTATACTAGGCCAGCAATTCAAATGTCACATGGGGAGTTTGGAAGCTCTTTCATGGTCCAAACTATGTTCAGGATAATATATAGACATTGCTTGACCTTTTTATGCTCCCCCTCCATAGGAGCACTGTGGGAGTTTTTGGTGGCTACAAGACATGTGGCATCACCATGGACAGAATGTGAAAGCAGATATGAAAATCCAGCTAGACATTTAATGAACCAGAAATTAGAGTGATTTGAAAAACATTGCTTCTTCTCATTTTTTTTTAGATTATAGCTATTTTTCATTGAAAATGATATTTATATAATTTATATGCCTTATTTAAAACTTATTTAAAAGGAATTAATATTTTTATTGTTCATATTTAATTTAAAATATAATTATCAATAGATTAATCCACATAAGTGGGTGTCTTCAGTGTTTGTTGAATGTAAAAATGTTCTGGGATTAAAAAAAAGGGGGGGAACTATTCTTCCACATAAATGACTATCTCTCTTTCACTTTACCCATAGACCCTAGATCTATGTGGGATGTGTTTAATATAAATTTTATCTGAGAACCTTGCAAATACTCAAAGACAGTGTATTTAATCTCCTTCACTAAGTCTCCCTCTTATAAATAAAGGACCATGAGCTCCTTCAGTTATATGTAACATATGATTTTGAGTTTCCACAATTTGATAGCTCTTTCTTGAATGTATTTCAGTGAGTGATATATCATCTTAAATATTGCTCTCATATATGAGTACAATATTTTAGGTCATATTTTTAATAGTAGAGTGGGACCATTATCCTTATTATTGGAATTTTGCTGCTATTCATACTGCTTAAGATTGAATTAATATTTTTGGCAGTTGTATCAAGATTATTGATGCACATGGAGCTTACAGCTAACTAAGACTTTTAAATGCTTTTAGTTAGGCTATCACTTCTAGATCACATTGTCCAAATCTTTTATTTTTGTAATAATTCTCTTTAATCAACGGAAGACTTTACTTCCCATTAAACTGAATCTTACTTGATTCAAGCAATTATTACAACACACTGGGATATTTTTCAGATCCATGTTGTGCCATCTGATATATCAGCTAGTTTTCTCAACTGTGAACCCTCAAATATTCAACAACTATGGCATTTGCATGTTGAATTAAATTACTAATGCTGAACAAGCCTAATAGAAAAGCTCTAGAACCTATCACTGTAGAACTTCTTTCATATTGAAGATAATTTTCTTTTTAGATTCTTTAGCACTTTCCTGCTGTGCCAAAATGCCAACCATGAGCTCTGTAAGTATCCTGAGCAAGATTCCTTCTGTGAGCCATATAGTTATTTATAGTCTCCATTCTACTAACTTCCTGTCACCCATCTTTCCACCTACTCCATACTTTCTGTATCCCCGTTAATGTATTTGAAATGGAGGGAACCTGAGGGGAAAACTATCACCTGATTGGTGGATCCTCACGTGTACCCTGAAGAATGCAGGGTATGACCCAAACACTGACACACAGAAAGAAACAACAGGATTTATCTACATAGAACAGGAAGACTGGAGAGTGAGAGTGAAAGAGGGAGAGAGTTGAATTTATAGGCTGGTATATGTGGCCAGATGCTGACCACCTCAGGTAGCCTACCTCAGGTAGTGTCTGCCGAGCAGATCCAAGGTCCAGCTGACGGCACAACTTTGGCACCTCCACATGCACCTCTCCTCTTGAGCCAGCCAACTTCTAAAGCCCCAGCCCTCAACTGCCAAAGTGCCAGCTATTATGTAACCGTCAAAACCCCCAACCCTGCCCCTATATCCCATTAGCCCCACAGGACATCACGGGGTGGTTGCGAAGGCTGCAGCTTCTACCAAGTTGGCTCTAAGCTCCACCTACGGGCTTGGAGGTTGCCCCTCACTGTTCCTCTCACATGTTTACCCTTTTATATTTTAAAAAAGTGACTCTTGGACAGAGAAAGCAAAAAGAGTTGAATGGCTTTACTTTCAGCAGTTATTTTACACCCTCTGCCCCACATACACCTTCTGACATTTTTATCTTCCTCTTGCTCTAGATACAGCTTTAAAAGGCTGTGTTGTCATTAGTGTTTCTCACAAGTTTCCACTCGTTTGGGTTTTCTACTCAAATGATACTGTTCCTCCCTGGAGAGTACTCGCCTCACCATTGGTGATTTACCCTCCTTTAATCTATTGTGTGCATCTTTATAGAATCTGCTCTTGCCAGGTTGCCCCTGTGCTGCCACCTGACCTGCTTGGATACCTCTCTCTTCTATATTGTCTGAAATTCATTTTTGAAAATCTCCCTATTGTCTTGAGCAGCTTTTGCTTTTATGAGCTTCTGGCCTTGCTTATCTTTCCATGTAACACTTTGAAATCACCTTTTGTAAAGTCTGCAGTACCAATGTGACTATACTTAGCTCTTTCGTGTTTTGGCTTCTTGAACTCTGAAATAACACAGTCACTCTAAAAACATCTAATGTCCCAAAATGCTTAAGTTCTTAAATTTGTATGACATTTAAATGCCACATTTATTTTCAAAATGATTTCTTGTTACCAAAAATATATTTTTCTTGTCTCTGGGATAGAATGCAAATGTTTTATTTCCATTGCATGTTTGTTTGATGTTAGTACAACTTGCCATGTGCTGAAAGCCATATATGTATTTGTTAACACAATGCCAACTATTTCAAATGTAATTTCAGTTAGAAAGCATTTTATTAATATATCCTTTTTTTTTTTTTTTGTATTGTGATAAGGTACAAGTTAGAAAAATATAAGAGCTGGTCCTGTCTCACACAACTTATTATACGCCTATGAAGAAAAAAGCAGATTAAGAAAACAAATTGCAAACAATGTGAAATCTCTGTGTGCTAATATATTAATTTATTTAGTTCCTTGTTTAAAAATGACTTAAGTATCTGCCATACACAGGTTCTCCTACTACCCAAAAGTATAGTAAGCTTATGGAACTTTTTGTAATATGAAATGGCAAATTAGACATCAGTAAGTATAACTTCTCTATGACTTTGAAATTGCATCAAAATGGAAGTTACAAGAAGAAAAAAGCAAGTAAAAGACTTAAGTCTTCCACTATGAGATATGAACCATTGCCTGCAGCACTGGGATAATAGAAAAAAATTTCAAGCATCCCCAAATGCCAAAAATGACCAAGTCATATTGAATAACACAAGCATCCATGCATCCTAAAATGATATAAGTAGTACAAGCAGTAATGAGATGATGAGACATGGTAGATATGAAGTAGCTCTAAGGGAGGAGCTTGATGATGCCACAGCTCCCTGAGCTGGTGGCACCCCCCCTCTGGAAGGGCTGCTGTAAGAAATGGCAGGCTCTATGTGCAGTATTATCTTTTGTTGTTGAAGTGGAAATCCTCTTGGGGTTTCTTTCTGCTACCAAACACAGTACTAATGTAGGTCTTTCATAAAAGCAAAATGGCATAAACTTTCAAAAAGCAGAGAAAACGTATTATCAGATTTTCCATTTGTTTCTTCAAAACAAAGATGTAATAAAACACAGGGGCTGCACTTGCGAAATACCATCCAGTGGGGTTCATGGGGAGGGAGGTGTATATAATTATGATACAGTATGGTAAAAGCTAAAGAGATACGCATACAAGAGACACTGAGAACCCTGAGGAAAAGGAGACTTATGTGATTGTTCCCCTCAGAAAAGACTTCACAGATAAAGGGCTGAAATTTTAGGCATGGATTAACCTTTACTAGGTAGCCAGATGGAGAACAGAATTCTTCATAAAAAGGGCAAAAATAAGCCAAGGGTGCAAGCAAAGGACTGTGGGCAATTTCTCATGGTTCATGTTTACTTTTTATATTTGGGAGCAAGGGCTGGAGGTGAGTGATGAAAAGATATTTAAAATTTAGTGTTTAGGGCCTCTGTGGTTGCTCAATGGGTTAAAGCACAACATTATGAAGTGCTCCATAGCCACTGCAGCACCAGTTCGATCCCCGGCCAGGGAGCTGATCCACTTGGCACAGTCAACCTCTCCTGTCCCACCCGCTACTCCCCTCAGCAGTGTATTTCACTCAATCTTCCTGTTCTGCTTCCCTTCTGTCTCTGGTGAATTATCTAACCCTATGCACCTCTGGCCTGTAGTGTAGTTCTTGTATATATAAGTAAATAAATCTTTAAAAAAAAATTTAGTGTTTAAGTTAGTGTGTCTTCTGTAATAATTAAGGACAATGAGATAGGGGATGTTGGACACAAGAAAGCTCTGAGACTGTTGTCCTCACTTCCACCAGATCAGTTGCACTTTATTTTATCTGTTGGAATTTTGAGTCCGCTCTTCATGAAAGAATTGCCCTGGAAATTAAAAAAAAATAAAAATAAAAAAAAATAATTTAATACAGTGCCGCAGACAGTGGTGCATATCTCATAGTGGGAGACCTAAGTCTTTTACTTGCTTTTTTCTTCTTTTAACTTTCATTTTGATGCAATTTCAAAGTTATAGAAAAGTTATATTTACCGATGCTAACAATATACACATTCTGTAGAATGCCATCTCGAAATATGGAACATTCATATATTTATGTTTCTGTTTATATTTCTATGATGATAGAGATAAAGATAATGACTATTTGGTGTTCATGTTCTCAAGTTATCCATGCTGTGAGCTTCTAGTACCTGAATTATCAAAGATAAGATGACTTTCTTTTTGACTAAGATAAATAGAGCTCTTTCCATGTCAGTCACTTAATACTATAATTAATGTTAATGTGATGTTCTAAGCTAGGCTTGGGCCTTGCTTCCTGGCCCACGCGGACAGGGAGCCCAGACAGATGTTCAGGTTCCTCTAAGTTACAAGTAATCTGCTCTGTTGAGTATGACGTTGGCTTATAAAATACCACACACTCATAACACTATTGAAGGAACTGTAAATAACCTATAACAGTAAATTGAATAACTGGAGTTCTTTCTAGAGGATGGAATTCACCAAGAGTTTTGTGTATTTTTGTGGGCCAGGCAATGTTTTCATTCCATTTGTCTCATATTTCATTTAAGTCTTACAACAATGGGATGGATGAAGAACTCTTACTAGTCTCATTTTATACATAAGAAAATCACAGCTCTAAGTTGTTCTATAACTTGCCAAGGAAACAGAAAATAGGTGGCAGAACTGGGATTGAACCCAGATGGTCATATTCTAAAGATCATGTTCTTGACTACTATGCCATATTTTATTCCGAAGTTCCTATCCTTGCTTAGAGCAGAGATTTGGCTAGAAATTCCTCTGATGGAAGTTTGCAAGAACTTGTCATCATTAGTCAGTTATCTCAATTCCAAACTTTCACAGCCCTATCTTTTGGTCTTGCTCCAAGACAATGTTCTGTTAGGTAGGATCTATGTTCTCCAGATAGTAATGGAGATGGGGGAGTCTGTGACCTGGTAAGTTAGAAGATTTCCTGTCAAGTAATAGAATCCTTTAAGAGGGGAGTTCAGGGAAGGCAGGCTGAATTCCTGGGGGTGGCAGGAGCCTGTGCTTCTTTCATGTTTATGTTCTACCATATTTGTCACCAGTTAGTAGAAGGACTGTGACTGAATCTCTATCATAGCCAGATAGGAAGGAAAAAAGAGAGACTCAAAAAAAAAAAAAAGGATCTCTAGTTGTCTTTCAGCCCATTAGAGAATTTTTTCTGTTAACTTTTCATTGCCTAAAATATAGTCACATAACCACTTTTAGATGAAAAGGAGATGGAAAATGGATAGTAAAAAAGGGGGAGATGACCGTGGTGGCGCAGCGGGTTAAAGCACTGCACTGAGAAGCTAAAGCCACTTCCGCATGAGTTCCATTCCTGTCTGCCCCGGAGGTGACCACATGGCGTGGCAGACCTCTCCTGACCCGCCCGCTGCTCCCCTAAGCAGTGTACTTCGTCCATCTGCCTGTTCTGCTCCCCACTCTGTCTCTGGTGAAGCCTCTCACCGCCCCTGAGCCTCTGGCCTGTACCCCAGTTCTGTATGTACAAATAAATAAATCTTAAAAAAAAAAAGGGGGGGAGATGAATAATGATTGAGCAGTTCATCACCTCTGGCACATTTTCCTACATTGACGTTTACTCAGTTTATTTCTGGGTTAAAAAATTGTCCTGTGAAACCAGTGTTGTATCTCTACTCTGGATTGAGTGCTGAAAACTGACCCAGTGAATTAAGGCATATTTATAGTATTTTTCATGGAATTGTCAGCAATTATTTCTAATTCTGAGTCTGGAGTTGGAAGTTGTATAATTGAATGCTATTTATTAGATATTCTTTAAATCTTTGACTGTAATGATTCTAATAGGACAGACAGGCTACTCTTGTGTCCCACATATGAATAAAAAGAGCTAGAACTTAGCAAACTTGATTCAAGTTTGAGGCTACACACTGTGATCTCTGACAACCATTTCAGTGACTTAATTATTGTTTCCCTACTATAGCTTTTTCTTATGTTTTCAGGTGATTAAGTAGAAAGCAGAGTCTCTCTGAGACTTTCTCAAAGTTTCCTAGACTTGTAGAAGGTACAGGATTCTGATATATATTGAGATGAAATTATATACAAAAAGAAGACAACCAAATAAGGACCCTCCGATTGTAATTTTTCAAATGTTACACTTGAAAATCTACATGTTAAATGTTACAAGTAAACATTAACCTTTACAGTCAGTTCTCCCACACCAGTACAAACCACCAAATACCCTTGATAATTCCGCAGAATTATGTTGTTTTGATATCATGAACAGAAAATTATTTACT
>NW_004567132.1:5028829-5044777 GCF_000260355.1 Condylura cristata
TACACACACAAGAGATTAATCAAAGTTAAAAGTGTGGTCATGTACTTATATTTTTCAATTTAATGAACTCTTGGATATCAGTGGAAAATTAAAAGGTGGTTATATTTAGATGTAGCTGTACACTAGATGTATGTTGCACACAGTAGGAAATGAACATAAAACCAGTGAAAAAGCCTCAACATTGCAGCTATATGCATTAATTAAAAGAAGTTTGTTAAACTAAATTTGAAAAAAAACTTCTTTAATTGTGTTTACCCAAAAGCCTTTTCTTCCTAATTTAAATAGCATAAACATCTGGACTAAAGCAATATTAGAATCATGGCAGTAGTCAAGCAAATCTTGTGGAAAATAATGAAATTAGATCCCTGGTGTTGTGACAGAGTAAGGGCAGGATACATCAGTTCGATGTTAATAAAATTTCCATGAATGACTGAATACAATTAAGAAATTGTCAGTTGCGGCAATGAACTTTTGTAGCTCATAGATGTTTGCATCATTTGATTATGCTGGCAATTTAAAATTGTTTGTTAGTGTCTGTGTTGGGATATTAATTATGACCTTTATTACAGCCCACAATTAAACTAGTCATATAGCAACAAGCACATGGGTGAGATACTAAAGGGTCTGAACTATTTAGAAAGGGTCTGCTGTGTTTGGACCACCAGTGCCCTTTCAAACTGGAAATGATTTTTAAAAGATGCAGTAGCTGAGAAACTGCAACAACTGGGATGAGTAAGCCCTTTAATACAAGAATTTCTTTTTAATAGTGTTTTAACAGTTTTAATTGCTCACAACATCTGTAAAACTGGAAAAAAGCATTTTTAACTGTGACTCCAAGATAAGCTTTCCTTGTTTCAGGAAGAGAAAACAATTATTCATTGGTTAATTAGCTGTAAACAACTTTTAAAAGACACATCCATTATATATGTAATTATTTGAAAAAAGGCTTTAATGTTATTTGTACTAATGCATAATTATTAGTGCTTGCTAAAAGGATTAACGATTCTTAGATGACCACTATTATTGAGGAGTATCACAGTGAAGAAATGAGATTACCATCAGGAAGGAATGTGTTATGATGAATCAGATAGGAGTATTTGGCTTGCTTTTGCTTATTCTTTTTGCACCCTTTGGTAGAGGTAATGTAGAATCATATTATACTTTAGAAACAATGTGTTTCAAACTCCAGGGACAGTGGTTTCTCATCTTTATTTTTATGACACATAAGGAAAATATCTCATCAGACAAGAATATATTCTTGCATAACATTAGTGCTATGATTTTTTTTTAATTTTTAAAATAATCAACAGTACGTCTTATTTTCAAACCTGCAGTTATTAAAAACAAGTAGTTACCAATAAACCATGAGTGGCTTATAGTCATTTGGGCTGATGGCAGCCTTTGTATTATATTTTTTACATCATGTACTTTGTTCCCCATGGCATGTTTGATAATTCAGAACCACTGGTAGAAATTAAGCACAGTAAAAGCAAAACTGTTTGCCTGATGTTTGGATTTCAGTTGATGAAGGTGTACAGTGAATTGAGTTGAAACAGTGTAACTCGAACATTCCAAAGTAATATAGTTTGCTATTGGCCTTTACCCGGCTTTTTGTTTAACTTCCTTTTTCCATTACCTTTCATCGGTTATCTGATTCCATTATTAAAGACTCAAAATTGTGCATTTTATTTTGTAGAGATGTTGGTAAAGCCATTACCTATCCTGGGGGCAAACTGAGAGCTTTTCTATTTGCTGCTACTGAATGTCATATTTAACTCAACATAGGTGGTCCAAAATGTTGGTGTGGGCTTTCTTAACCATACTGGTCTGGAGTTGATTCCAATCAAGTGTCATTTCTTTAAGAAAGAACTGAAGTTTCGGGGGATCTGGCTGCAGGATGCACAATCCTAAATTTCCTAGGATGCCAGTTAAAAATTGCAGTGGTGGTGACTTCTTTATCACTCCTTAAGACAGAGAGTTAAATATTTCTGGAGGGAGTCCACTGAAGATGAAACCTTTCCTGGAGCACTGGGTGTACAGGACATTTCTTGGATTTTTCTCAATAATATTGTTTGTACTTTAAAGTCCATGACCAAATTTTCTACTCTGAGTTAACATCAATTAGTGCCATTGTGAGTCACTCCAGGCTCTCCTGAAGAGCAAGTATATTTTGAGCTTGAAAGTTTTGTGTCATTAGGCATAGATTTGCTATTTCTAAGTACTAGAGTATTTTGTTTGGGGTGTTGGGGAGGACACCTGTTTGGGCTGCCATGTTGACCAAAAGACTAAGCCAGATCCTGTCATGACATGAGAGACCTTATGCATAAGATTAATCAGTGTACACTGAGCTTTGAGTGTACATGATCAGTCTGCTGTGTTATCCAAATCCTTCTCTTGTGTGTCCTAAATAGTTCAAGAGTTGGAGGATGTCAAGAAAAGTTTCCTATACAAACTATTTCTTGTATTTTTTGTTTTTAATTACAAATTGAAAGACAGCCCCGGGCCTTTAGATTGGAGGGGTTCTAAATGGTTGTGGTTAGCATTGTTATTTTCTTAGTTTACTAGGAAATTATTACATTTTTAGGGATTTGTGAATTTGAGCATAGATGATTACTTCGAACGTTGGGGTTTTGCAAATGGGAGGCCTTGTTGCTCAGTTTACTAATTTATTTTGTGATCTGTGACTAAACTGTGTAAAAATGCAAATAGTACAAGGCCCTTTCCATTTTATCACCAGATCAGTTTACTGATGGGAGGATCAGAGTCACTAAACACTCCAACACTCTCATGATTCCTAAGTAGTTGGGCATTAAAAAGCAGCTAAAGTGAAAACTATGGGAAAATTGCAGCACTTCACACAGGGAGGTTTAAATGAAATCTAGTTATTTATTTTAGGTTTAAAATGAAGAGTCTCCAGCTCAGTTTTATTGGCCATTGTGACAGTACAAACAGGTCTGTTCCCCATTGCAAGCAACAATAAACTGCAATTCTAGGAGATGGCAAACTTACGCAGAAAGGGAACCATTTGGAAAGGCGGAGTGAATGGTATTGCAAGCTTAAAGGGACCCTGTTAATGTCTTTGTGTATTATTCACATACAACTTCTGATTTTTTAAAGTAGAAAATCATGTTGTTGATTCTTTTTCTTTGTTGGATTTTGTAAGGCTCAAATCAGTTTCCTTTAATATTTATGACATTAAAATAATTCATGAAAATGCTTTTCTTTCCTATGTATATATTAGAATTTTCAATGAATTCAGGTCATCAAGGGAACACTAACAAGGGAAACCTACTGTGTTACAAGGCTTTGTGGTATATGTTTAAAAATACTATGGGTCAAGTGAAATTCTAGTGTGATATAATCAACCTTTAATATGGGATTTATTCTGAAAATCCAGTAGAGGGAGTGTGAAATTCCCACAAGCCTGATAGAGATTGAAGATTTCTTTAAACAAAAATAAGAGGAGATATGTTCTCCATGTAAAGGGATTAACATCTTAGATTCATCATCTGAACGGTTCATAATATCAAAAGATCTGATATGGCAGAAAAATTGATTTGTTTAGCATTGTCTTTTCTAAATGTCTCTCCCTTAAAAACTGTTTAATTATACTAAGTGATATAGGTCATTTATGAATTAGGTCAGAAGTTGGATGTCTACACATGCAGATCTGCAATCCCTTAGTCAAAGTTGCTGAGGCAGATGAATTTCTGTCCTCAGCAGTGTTCTTTTAGAAAGGCAATATGGTGCATGTACTGCAGATTGCACAATACTGTCAGCTGGGTCTCAGGCAGCACCTTATAATCAAACACCTTCACATTTCTGCATTGCTATGTATGAATGTTCACACTGAGTGAGATGAATAAAGATTGGAAATAATTTCCTTGAATTTAGTTTGGGTCTGTTTTTGTTCCTACAAGAGTTATGAAAAACCTTTCAGAATTTATGTTTTCAGAGTTGCAAATGGAGCTTGTGGAACAATATCTCTACTTATTCAAACATTCCAGTTCCTTTTAGTTGTCTTAGTTTAAACTTTTATTTTAATTGGGTCATGATCTATTCCTGAAATCACACAAGTAAGTAGATGTAAATACATCGAGAACCTAAATGGTAGAGCCAAAGCTTTGTTTTTAAGAAAAAGTCAACAAGTATTTATTAGCATATGTGAGCCAATCATAGTGTTAGGTAGCAGGAAAGATATGCTAGAAGAGTAGAATAAAAGTCTCTCTTGCTCTCTTTAGAAATTATAATGAATTTAGGTAAATGAGTTTTTTTCTCTCTCTTTCACTCTGTCTCTTCTTGGACACACCCAGACCTATACCCATACAAACTCACACACAGAATAAAATCAAGAGGTATAAAAGCAATTTCTAAATTGAGTATTCCAAGGAATACATGCTTTAAGTCTGCAATAGCAAATAGATTTCAAATCACCGCCAAAGCCTATCAATTGGCAGAAGCTGCTTCTGGTGCTCAATTGAGGCTTCTGAGATAAGTTTGAGATTAGCTGCAAGAGTCTCCTTATTGATCACAACATCTTCCATGGTGGTGGAGAGGAAAATAACAACTGACATGCCACGTATATTCACCATTCCTCCGTATCTAAGTTGTCAAAATTGAGGATGAATTTTTCTCAAGAGGGATTCTTCCCCCCCCCCCCGGTTATTATACAATTGCTGCTATTATTATTATTATTATTATTATTAATTCTATGTCAGTTAAAATTCCATTTTTATTTTCAAAAGTTTAAGGGAATATGCATGAATTACATGCGTATGATTAAAACGTCCTTAACATAAATACATCTTATGCTGATGTGCTAATTTATGTGAGTATGGGGCAGTGAAATTCAAAATAACAAATTAAGTTATCATCATATTGATTTGTAGTTGAGAATCCCTTCAACTTAAATTTTGCAGTTTTTTTTTCTTTTTCTCTTTTCATTATGAGTTATAAAAATGTGGTAATGCTAATTAAATTTGACTACCTCTTTTGGGAAATAATCCATATGTCAGTTGTTACCCTAAATAATACCTTCTTTTGTTTCTTTATCTCTCTGTCTCATTATTTTAGGAGTCCTGTTTGCACTTGGTCTACTGGAATAGAAAGACTTTATAATCTTGTTACTAAGACTGTTTGACTCCTCAGTTCACTGTCTGAAATGTCTATGAACAGTGCAGGATGTTGGAAGGACCTCATTTGAATGTGATTATTATGAAATATACACACATACATGTGTGTATTGCAGTGTAAATGTGTGTTTGTATATGTATAAAGGTGGCAAGCATCCACTAATAGTCAGGATGAAATCCTCCAAGTAAGCGCCTCCATTCTCATATGACCTAATCACAGAAAAATGTGTCAGGATTCTCCTAGCTCTGGAGTTTGACCTCTTCCCATAAGAATTGGGTTTTGACATAAGTTTTCTCCAGTTCTGACTGTTATATCTTGAGATCTTATTTTAGAGATTTTTCTCTTGAAATTTCATCTCAGGTTTGGGAGGAAAAAGATTCTTTTGCTCTTGTAAATTATTTCATATTTTGCAGGTCCATGGTAAATTCTCTGGTCATACAGTTTTATATGATTAACCAATTCTGAACTGAAAATATTTTCAGATGAATTCCAAAGGTTCAGTGTTCCCTGCTGCTGATGTGAAAGGTTAGGTCATCACATTTAAAACATGACAAAATGGAATAATAGAGGAACCCCAGGTATCTTTTATTTCTGTGTCTTTAGGAACCAGCAGCACAGATCAAACAATTTAGCTGTGACAGTGCCCTTCTAACCTGCCATGTACCTCCTTGGGCATGAGAATGGACAATCCAAGGGATTGAGAATGTGCTCATCCAAAGTCTTTTTGAACTGGGCAATCATAACTGTACTCAGGGGAAGCTGATTCCTGGCTGGCCACAAAATGGCAATGCAGGCAACCAAATGAAATGGATTATAAAATTTGATTGGTATAACAAATCAAAGTTAAAATGCCCCTAGTGTATTTAATACTGAACTGGGAAATAGTGATCAGATAGTGTGGAATGATACTTTGCTTTTGCCAAAAAATAGAAATTGTTTCATTACAAAAGATTTTTAGAAGGAACAGAAAAAATAAAGCTACCAAATATACCAGATAACAACCAACAAATACAATAAAATGTAATTTAAATTCTTCCAGTTTGGACTCTATTAGAAATTCATACAAAAATTCCACTGGATAGTTTTAAACATATACAAAAATAAGCAAAACATAATGTCAGAACAAGATCAATATAAGGATTAAATTAATTATGTTGTTAATAAATAAATCAGATAAAACAAAGATTTGAAGTTAAGTATTTAAGTTGGCTTAAGGTAAGTGTGTGTTTGTCAGTTCTCTATGGTATTTAAAAACAGACACATGAATGAGAAAAATCTGTTAATGCATAGCATGTTAATATATTCCTCTGACATTGGGGTACATAGAGTTTTATTGAATATATTTACTGTTATAGACATGTTTGATGATATGAAGATCACACTTTCACTCTTTTAAGTGAGTGTCAACTTAGACTATTCTTTACATCTAATCACACATTTGAATGTGTCAAACAGTATGCAATTGGTGTATCAATGGCGACATCATGTGTATCAACATCTGTAAAACGTCCTAGCAGCCATGAGGTGAACCCGCACCACTTCAAGTACAAGGAATGTAATTAATTGACTGATGTCCCCAATTGCTGTGCTCTGAAATCCACTTCTGTGTTTGTTCCAAGGCCTTGCCTTCTGTACTGCTCAGCCAGTCACTCAGGCTGCTAGTCTGTGAAGTCACTCCTGTTCTTGATAGCTGACTTTTGGCTGAGAACTCTTCTTGACTCACTGAGCTGCCATAGAAGACAATACATGAAGATTCTACCTGCCTTTCTGTCTGATGTCCACACTATCTTCGCCTAATGGCACCCCAAACCTTTTCTATAATCTTTGCATCTACTAGCTTCAGAGAATCCCAAATAACACAGTTCTTTTTTATGATTATTTTTTGAATTTTAATTATTCGTCAGTCTTATGTCAACTACAATAGGCTATAAATATTAAGGTGCTCTACAAATGCTTAATGAATTCATGCATGAATAGATGGTTTTTAGAGCAGGATTCACAGCTAATGATATTCAAATAGGATATGATTTTTGTTAACTATATACTCTGGATTTTACTCAATCTCTATCCATAAAATGTTTTGACATGTAAGATTTCAATGATTTTCAAACTTGAACACTGTGACTTACCACAGTAGTACTATTTCATTGTATTTTGGTTGTTGACTGATTACTTACAGTCCACAGATTTCTGAAACTCCAGTAACTATTACTGATTTAGAGATGTTGAGGATATCAAAGGAATATATAAACATAGCACTTGCCCTAAAGATGGCATTATCTCAGTTGATCAGAGGCAAATATTGTAAACAAGTAACACCAAATTAGCAATTAGGTGGACTAGATAAGTGTGAGATTTGAGAAGAAGAATCTTTTCCACATATAGTCAAGAACATTCACAGATAAGTGGTCTGCTTGTATGCATACTCTCAATGAAATGAAACATCACTTGCTTACTTTGTTTCCCAGGTTTATGAACTTTTAAGTGTCATTTTAGGATGCTTGTGTTCTGATTAGAGAGTGCAACCTTAGTCATTTGGCGACCTACTCTTGACATACAAAGTTTGTAGTGGAAGTTTTAGCAGTGACATGAAACTTGTTACATGCAGAATCTCAGTGCTAACCATGAACTACTCAGTCAAAATCTTCATCTTTAACTGGTTACTCACCGTCATGTTTAGGTTTGCAAAACAATGCCGTGGAGTCTAATATTTAGACTACTAATGATTGTCTTGCTAGAGTGAGACTTATGTTGTGGCAGTCACAAATTGCCGGAAATCTTGCCTTGAATTGCATGAGTCTCAGCTCTACATTGGATTCCAACCCAGATGGCTTAACTCTTCTTCACTAAATTAAAAATTTCTGTTTATTGACTTTCTACACCCCACATTGTTACCAAAAAGATTCAAGGTGGTTTGTAAAATATAGGTAGTACAATACTTTAAAGAGACTACACCACCAACAAAAATGATATTATTGTTAACAAAGATGGAGAAAATGTGAATAAGAAAAAAAAAAACCTAAGAAGAGAGGGGGAATACTCAAAACCCATGCAAAGAGAGCTAGTGTCTATGTCTTTTTTGCAATGAAAATATTTTTGAGGACAGTAAGCATTATGGTAGTCAATGACACCTGTATAATAGCCCCAATGAGAAAACCTTCCAGAATTTAATGTCAGGAAATCTGACTAATTTGAAGAGCTGCAATGCTCTGTTTATTATAATAATAAACTTTATATAAATCACTATGCTACTCTCTTCCTGTATGCCCAGAAGCACAGGGCCAAAATTTATGACAACCAAGGATACTATTTCAACTTTCACAACTGGAATATTTCTCTTTTCTATTTTGAATACTTAAGTATGTATTGTTACCCACTACACATAATATGTGGAAGGGACTTTTTTTTTTTTTTGGTAATGAAAATGATTATTATGTCAATGATAAAATCAGTCAACATAGTTGACTTGAAAAGGATGAATGATGACTTTATTGTACCACTAAGAAAATTGGGTTGCAAATTTCCTTTCCCCTAAACTCTGATACAGCTGTTTTGAGCACTTGGAACATGCCAAGTGGAGAGTGAATTCTAACAGAGAAACAACTAAGGAATGAAATATTGAAGGGTGTACCTAAAGAAAATACAGGAGAGACTATAAAATTGAACACTTTTGGAGGAAATTTGGGTAGTTGTATACAATGCTCTGTTACTACTATCAGTCTCTGTACGTCAGCTTCTACCTGTGTTGATGTCCGACCCACCAAGGTGAGATAACGGAATATGACTTTCCCGTGTAAATAGAGGCAGGTCCACCTGCCAGACCATAGGCCCACGAAATGTTTCTCCTCTTGCATAAAGAGGTGTTCTTGTGGTTGCTGTGGCCTTGGCCATGAGAAGACAGGCTGCATAGCTGTAAGGGTGTGGGGGAGGGGAGGCATTTCACTGTGCTCAGATGCAATACCACTCACTTCAATACTTAATGTTGCATTTAAAGTTCCATTCATTCAAGTCTTTGGGCATTGATAAAATACAGAATATCCAAGCAGCATGTTTTTTTAATATATATTTTTTTGCAACATAATATTTTTTTCATTATTTTAAATTTTTTATTTATTTTATTTTTAAAGATTTATTTATTTATGCATACAGAACTGGAGTACAGGCCAGAGCTGCAGGGGTGGTGAGAGGATTCGCCAGAGACTGAGTGAGTTGCAGAACAGGCCGACTGACGAAGTACACTGCTGAGGGGAGCAGTGGGTGGGTTAGGAGAGGTCTATGGTGCCATGTGGGTCACCTCTGGGGCAGCGATCGAACTCATGCTGAAGTAGCTTTAGCTTCTTAGTGCTATGCTTTAACCCGCTGCACCACCAGGGAGGGCCTGCAACATAATATTTTAACTTTTTTTTTCAGTTGATCTATGGGTGAATGTAATGTTTCTGGTAAGTTCTTCATAATTTTTGAGAAGATAAAAATGGTGATAATGTAAGGTTTTGCAGGGAAAAAAAAGGGTGGTGAAGGAAGTTGTGTTGAAAGACAGGAGGAGGAAGAAGAGAACCTTTCAAACTCAGTAGGTCTCTCTCAGCTGGTTTTTGAGGTGGGAATGATACTTTTCAAAATAATCCCAACAACCTCAATACAAACCTTTTTGACCTATATTCATAGATCTTCATGCTTAATTCTTTTTTAATGTCTGGAAGTCAGCCTTATTGTAGATTTTCTTGCATATAGTCATTTGCGTTACATACGTGTAATTGATACTTTATCTTTTTAAAATTTGTGAATAATTGTTCTTCCTCAAAGCATTTGCCCTTAAGATTATTGACTTAAAAAATACAGCACATATAAAAACTATAGTGAATTTATGGCCACATAAGAGACCAGTAAAGCTATATATATCCCTTTCCAGTATAGTAGTAAATATGCAGTAATTTGTTTTTATTTGCCCGATTACTACATGGAAACAATCTTTTTAATTATAGAATTTTAATTAAATATTTTACCAAAGTTCTAGTGTTAACTTTGTTTAGAAATGTTCTATGACATTAAGTTTCTTAAAAATTATAAATAAAACTGCAGGCCAAATCTATAAATCTCACCACTATTATTATTTCTACTATTAAGTAACATTTATTTTGTAATTGATGGTTGTCAACCTGTAATTTTTTGGCCTCGTTATGCATTGATTATTTAACAGTTTCATCAGTTTTTATTCCTACTTATACTATATACTATCATTGTATTTTTAAATAGTGAAATGAAGATGTTCTTTTAGTTAATGATGTTTCATTGGACCAGAGGTCCTCAGCCTGAGATGCACTGTAGAAACACCTGGGAGCTTTTAACACTCCAATTGTCCATGCTGCACCCCAGACTAATTAAGTCAAAATCTCTGGAGTTTGGTCCCAGGTATCAGAAGTTTTTAAACCTCCCCGGCTTATTCTCATATGCAACCAGGTTTGAGAACTAGTGGATGACACAGAAAAGCACATCTGCTCTGAGGCACTCCTGATGGCCCCAATAGAGTTTGTACAAGATTCCATGCCTCTGGCTTCATACCCCATTTGTTGTGCTCCTGTCTACTTTTCAATCAGTTTCAAGCTCAAAATAGCTTGAAACAGTATAGAAGAAAGTGGAAGTATTTTTGTAACATATTTTGTCCAACAAAGTCTTACTATAATACATGAAATTCCAGATTTTGAGTATTTTCATAGGCACAATTGATTGCACCTGAAGTTCATCATAAATGCTCAGTTTTTGAAATTGGCATTCCACTGAGTTAACATTCAACACTTAAATTGGGTCTACTATTTGAAAATCACACATGTGAAAACACAAGGCAGGCGTATATACAGAAATAAAGCATACTACATATATGTAGCAATCTTTCCATGAGTTCAGAAGAGTTGCTTAGTCTGAATTGGTGCTAGGAGCTCCCATATTTGAGGCAAGTGCATGAACTTTCTTCCTCTGTTTCTGCTATCTGCTTCTATCATCTTTATTGTGCAGACAGTTAAAGATGTAAAATCAGGTGAGATTGATTTTTCCTCTTCCATCACCTACATTTTTTTTTAAGTGCAAATTTTCTGGATAAATATCCATAAGTAAGAAAGTTTAAGTGCCTACTCTGACAGTTACAAATAATTTTATATAATAGGCAGACAGACAAATTGTGCTGATTGTCTGTATTTCTTTAAAAAAAAAAAAAGGAGTGAGACAAAGTCTGGCCTGGAGACTAGAGTAAATCACAAAAGTGATCTCAAGTGAACAGAGATAGATTTCTAGAATACGGTGTGCAATGAAACCACTGACCTCTTATACACGGGTTCATGTCTTTTTCTACAGAAACAGATGGGTAATAGCATAATGCCGAAATCATGCTCTACATAATATGGACCTAGTGATTGCAGACCTGATTGCTTGCCATATGGTTGCTGAAGGGTTGAAGAGAAAATGGGATGATATGCAAACCCTTAAAAGCAACATTTTTATTGAATGGCCATTACATTAAAACCCAAACTCTGCAAATGAAGGCAAGAACTGTGGTGAATAATGATGAAATAACAAAGCAATAAAAGCAGCAGCATTGTATAGATTTTGTTTTCGATATGCAAACTAAGGGCAAACTTATTTGTTGTCAGTTTGCCTAGCATTATTCTGAGCTTGAAGGGGGGGAGGTGGTGGGACATAAATGTCTTTAGGGCAGAAATACTGTATGTGTGGAGAGTTGCTGCATTCACTGGGTCAAAGAGAGAAGAAAATAATCACTTGCCCCAGTGGAACTGACTTTGACTTGAAAGCTACCTGCAGTATGTGGCTAGCTTCTGTGAAGTTCAGTAGATCAGCAAGAAGCTAGTAGTAAAAACTTGTTTGGGTGGTTAGCGTGATAATGCAAAATGAAGAAACTTATTTAAATTTTTTCCTGAATTTCCTCATGCAGATTTTGCTACCTCTTCACTGTTGGCAAACAGGTGTATGGACAAAGGTGGGTGCTGTTTCCAAGAGCGTATTACAGTTTAGTTCTAGCAGCTATGATCTGTTTTGCTGTGAGTTTTGTTTTTAGTGTATACCGAGGAACAGATAGGGTTTATTTTTTAAAAGAAGTTTATTTTATTAGCCTGCTTCAAATTTGCATACACTTCATTTCCTGTCTCTTTAATGAATGTTTTTCAATCATGAAAAATCATAAGAATTTGTGCTCTCAGAAATGGTACTCAAATACATTAAACTGAACATATTAAGAATATGAAGGGTAATGAGGTAAGAGGTAACAACAGCTCAGTACTCCAGCGAGAAATCTGAAGTTATCTATTTTATTTTAGCATGTAAGAGCTACTGATCATGACCAAACATCCCAAGCTACATTTTATTATGCTAACAAGACTATGGGGATTTGGGGGAATTTATATAATCCAGTGCCTACCTATGAAGAGTCATTCTTTAAGAAATGTGTCTTTTAAAAAGGCCCACTAATGGCCTTACTATGAATTAGCTTCTGTATTAAATTGCATGTAATTTTTTTTTTTCAGTTCCTAAGGGTTAAACTAGATGATTAGTGAGTTTTCTGAACAGTTGGCTTTTATTTTCCTTACATCTTATTTTGTTGAACAATTTCATTGATTTAATTCATATTTCCATAAGTAAAAAAGTCCTCTGAGGGTTTTTAAGTTCAAGTCAGGCTTTTGGACCTGTAGTAAACACTGGACTTCCCCATTATTTATGCAAAGCTTATTTAGAGGAAGAAGTTGATGTTGGTTAATACGAGGTTTGGGGATATTTCTTAATCTCTTTGATTCTTTCTCCTAATTGTTAAGCATATTTGAGAGTTGCCTTGTTTATTTGGAAATGTTATGTCCACTCCAGCTAAATAACTGATAGCTTAGTTTAGGGGTTCTCAAGCCAAAGGGCTAGTTAAAGCACATATTACCGAGTCCCATCCCATTGCCAGTTTCTGATTGAGTAGATCTCTGTGGGATGGGTTATAACTTGCTTTTCTAACAATGTCCCTATTTGAGGTTGATGCTGCTGATCCCTGAGGCCAAGTTGTGAGACCGGCTGATGATGTTGTTAGTGTCGGATTAGTGATCAGGCAAAAATCTAAACACTGTCAAATGTGACCCATTTGAGCATGGAAAGAATTTTGAAAACCTTTGTCTGATAATGATGTTTTAAGAACCACAACTTGCACACCTAAAGTAGCAATGAATGTACCTTCCACAAAAACCAGACAGCTTTACCAGGTAGGAGTGGAAGGAGAGGTGGAGCCACCATTGAGCGCTGATAAGATCTCTGTACATTTCATCACTTTGAAAGCAATTTCCCTGGTATGTATCCTGTGACAGTATGTGTGGCTTTGGCTTGGTGGCTGAGGCCTGTGTGCCTTCAAAAACTCCATTTTCTTTTGCCAGGAGCTTAAGAATTTCTATAGTAGTGTTCAGAGAACTTCCATCCACCCAAATGAATCCCAGAATTGTTAGGCATTTTATCAGCCTCATTGCTTTTATTACTTTCTGTGGTCAAAAGATATAAGACAAGCAATAGAGTAGTATTTAAGACACTTTATATACAGTGCAAGAGTTGTCCCCCTCCTTGCTGTTCATCCAGTGATGAGGCACATTTTCTCCTTGTCTAGAAAGCTGATTTTTATATAACTTAACTGGTGATATATCTTGTGTGCAGTAGAAATAAGTTTTGCATAACTTTTAAGAGCCCAGGCTGACCTATTTAACAGATATCCAGTGTTACAAAATGAATTTAGGTCAAGTATTGTGTTTGAGCTCTTCATAACTCTTGTACTAGTCTTGCTTTCCATGAAAACCTCAGGTATATCACAGATACAAATATAGGCCAAGGGATGTTGCCTGATTTTAAAATGTAATAAATCTCTGTAGAATGTAATTATGTCACCCAATCCTAACACCAGAGTGGTTAAAAAAGAATCACAGATTTTAATAAAATATCTACCCTACTGGTTTTACTTTAAGGCATTCACATGTTACTGTTAACAGGGAGCTAGGACTAGGAAGCTGAAAAGCTTCCGTGGAGTTAAAATGCTTTTGAATGTCGTTACTACTTGGAATATTTCTTCTTTAAAAATTAAAAGAAAAAGGTGGTATGCTGTGATTTTTTTTTGGTAACTACTTTTTGAGATGTTGAATGATTAAGTTTTGACATATGTCTCTCAAGGCTGGGTTTTTTCCCTAGCAGAAATTTCTCAGGTAAAGGTTGAAGCCTAAATATGGGCAGTGTCATTATCCTGATATGTTGGAAGATGAATCCATCCATCTTATAACAATACCTCATTGCCTCCAAGGATCTTAAATTTTATAAAAGTACATGTGAATTTGAAATGAGATGTTGAGAAAGGCAATTCAAAATTTATTCCAAGCTAGCTTTTAACGTGTATTTATCAAATACATTCGTTTCCCTTGTCTAGATGGAGAATATTGACTTTTTTTTTTTCCTGAATTGGTCCTAATAATAATCCTTTTTATTTTTGTATTCATGTCCCAATTCCTTCCTCCAAAGAAACAAAAACAAATGCTTGAGCTTTAAGTCAAGTCATATCTGGGAGAGATGAGGAAAAAATGTTTCTCACTTAATTCCTTAGTTTTGGTAGGTAATATATACTATTATTTCCATTAAAGTAGGGTCCACTTGCCTGAAAGTGTAAGGCCATTATGTAGCTGTAGGATAGAAATCTGCCCTCTTCCCTGATGGTGCAGTACTACTATGGTTGTAAACTCAGTGGGTCTTAACCCTGGCTGCACATTAGATTCACCTGGGGAGCTCTTGCAGGAACACTAGAACTTGGGCCCCCCCCCTCCATTAAGTCAACGTCTCAGGGGATGGGGACTGGGCAAGGTTTTTTTTTTTAAATATTCCCCCAGTGATTCTAATTGCACAGTCTGGGTTGAGAACCACAAGATTTTTCTCAGATTATAGGGATCATTCTTTTTTTTTTTTTTTTCGCATTCACATCTCTAATCATTAATTACCATTCTTACACAAATGAAAATTAATTAGATACACAGAGGGAAAGAGAATCTGTATGATGAAATCCCTTTTTGTAACTTAGATTGAGAATAAGAACCTTGACTTAGGCTTGATAACAGAAGGGGTGGCCAAGGGTTATAACTAGGAAAACCAGGCCTACCCTGATTGTCTGCCTGGGCTTTGATTTAGTACAAGAATGGTGAGTCAGGCTTGATTTAGAACAAGAATGGTGTGTCAAGCTTGAAGTCACAAAACCAGGAAAGTTTCTCACTCTCTCTCTTCCCTCAATATCATCTATAAAATGGTGACAGTACACGGTGGTTATAGAAGTTAAATTGAAAAAATGACACATCAACAATCAAAAAATAACACATCAATTATTTGAAGGCCAAGAATTAACTTTTTTATGATAAAGAATTAAGGATCACATTTCTTGCTTGATACCAAATGACAAAGCAGAAAATTACTCTCTCATCTGTTTATAGCTACAAAAGGAATAATTTAACATGGATATTAGTAGGTAACCATGCACTTAAAACCAAATATAAATTATCTTTACATTAGTTGTTTGAATTATTTGTATGATCTCTATTACTACAGATATTTGTAAAATGAATTCCTCTTTCCTCTCACTTTCCCCTTTCTGCTATTATATTTACTATAATGCAATAATTGTAGGAAGGACAGTTTTGAGGGGAGGGCACTTACCTAAGAGCCCAATTTTGTGAAGTGTAATGGTGGCATAATGAATAAGGAATTCCATGGGAGGGGTGTTTCATGGGCTTGTGAAAATCTCATCCATCATATATATATATATATATA
>NW_004567132.1:5045122-5114800 GCF_000260355.1 Condylura cristata
ACCTCCGGGGTAGGCGGGAATCGAACTCATGCGGAAGCGGCTTTAGATTCTCAGTGCTGTGCTTTAACCCGCTGCGCCACCAGGGAGGGCCAACACTTGCATATTTTACTTGACTGACAATTTATCATCTTTTATTTTGAAAGTGATGGTAAATTTACTAATACTTGTTAAATAAAAGAATCTAGCAAACTTCACCGATTATTCATTTATTAGTTGTGTGTGTGTGTATGTATGTGTGAATTTTAGCTTTTATAAGGTCTATTTCTAATGTCCTGGCCTAAGTGTAAAGACAAATCACTAAATTGATAGATTATTTTTTAAAAAGATTCATTAAAATAACTTTTTTTTTTCTTTGAAGAAAGGTATTTAATTTTCTTTGACACACAAGATTTTTACAAAAAACAGATTCTTCTAGCATTTAATTATAGTAATGCTCTCCTATATAATCTTAAAATTTGGAGGAGAGCAGTGTTTAAGTGAAACAGGTAGTTTTCTTTTTGACTCAAGCACATTGAAAACATACATTAAATGTAGGACTTGGATTTGTTTTTATGTAGCCCTAGTAATGACCCCAGTATGATATTTTGTATATTTATTTATATAAAATTATTGTATTAAATATGCCACCCCCCAAAAAAGAGAAACAAAAACTGACCAAAAAAACTTAACTGCCCTTAAAAGCAGAGTTATTTCATGTGATATTCGCATTTCCAAGGTTGCATCTATGAGTCTTCATTTTGATTAACAGCCTTTCTTGGAAGTGGGAGGTGGAGACTAAGATGCTCAACTCTCTCTGAAGTGTGTGCTAAATGATTCACAACAGTGCGAATGAATCAATTTCTGTAAGCATTCCCAACCTTTTAGATATGTAGACTGCCAAATCTTTGTTGGATCATATTCAATAATTAAAAAAAAAACTCGACCTTTCTCTATGATACCTCTTTCACATAACCCACAAGTACGCAAGCCCTTTGTATGTCAGCTTCAGAGATACTTGCCCCAGAGATAGACAATGTTTTTGAGAAACTGTATTAATTTGTCTTTACATGTAATGTGTTAAGGTTGCCTCTTTTGTCATTGTCATTACTATTGGAGTTCATCTTAATGAACTTAATATTTATTTAAGAACTGCCAGAAGTAAGAAAAGCTGAGTTTTGGCTCAGCCCTGTTGATATAGTCAAATGTGTATCTTACATGCTAGAGAGGGATTATCTTTATGCATTTCTTGATTACTTTGAGGGAAAATAAGTAAGCAATAAATTTTTATTTTACAAGTAACTAATTGTTCATTTAGGTGAAATAGGTTATTCAACTTTTTAAATGCATTACTGTAAAGGATGAGGATACATCCTCAAAAATGGTCTGAGACCCACATCTAATCTCCAAATGATATGATCTAATTTAAGGACCAGTATTTTGGGAAAATTTTGTGGCTATGTTTCAAGCACTCCAAGGTTGTCTTCTGTTCTGATGAACGGTGATGCTTGCCTTTCATATGGGGCTATATGTCAAGAAAGTCATAATTGTTTTAGAGCAAGAAATTTGGAATTTCCATGTGTACACCTTAGGAGCTGTTAAGCATACAGCATCTAAAATAATACATTTACAACTTAAGTTCATGGTCTCTTGTTTCCCTTCCCCTATCCAAGCAGGGAAACCAGGATTTCCTTTCCAGATTTTGTCTCCTACTGACACCACCATAACATATTCATCTAGACTAAAAAAGAAGTTTAGTGGACCAGAGATGAGGAGCCAGATATAAAGATGGTTCAGGCTACAAAGAGTCTTCTAGAACAGTGGCTGAGCCATTTCCATCCTGCACGTGATGCATGAATCCTCTTCCTTGCTCCCTGCCTGACATATTTTCTTCATCATTTTGTAAGATCTGAAATATATTTTCTCAATAATCTTGAGCCTAATTGAGTTCCCATTCTAATATATTTATGTTTTGTAAATTATTTAACTTCTTTGAATCTTGATTTCTTCACCTATTCAAGTTGCTGTTTAGCTCATAAGTTCAAATGAAATATTGTATTTTAAAGTTTTTTTTTTTTTAATTCTTGCCATAGTATCCACTTATAAAGGGGTCCACTCACAAGGACACCTTGATCTCTATTCTGTGAAGCTTCTTGGTTTTTATCATATCAGCTGCTTGGAATTTATTGCAACAGTACCTGAATTATGAAGCAATGTTACCTTTGGACACACCATTTTCTTAACTGGAGTGTAAATTTTCCAAAGGTAGTTACCTTGGTTTAACCATCCTCAGTAATGGCTAATATTGGAGGCCTTAAGTTTGTAATTTAAGATATTTGTGAACAACAACTTGTATCTGGACTATGAAGAACTTGAAGAAAAATTAATTTCAAGTTTAGATAATTATAGTTGATCATCCAAGTAAGTTTATGGTTAAAATAGAAATGCAGAAAAGAAAGAGCAGGAATAGGGCCCTCCCTGGTAGGGCGCAGTGGGATAAAGCACAGCATTAAGAAGCTAAAGCCACTTCAGCATGACTTGGATCCCCAGCCACAGAGGTGACCCACATGGCTCAGCAGACCTCTCCTGACTCGCCCGCTACTCCCCTCAGCAGTGCACAGTTCACACAGTTGCTTCTGTGTGAGTTTGATTCCCTGCCCTCCAGGTGATCCACATAACATAGCAAAACACCCCTCAGCAGTGTATTTTGTTGATCTGTCTGTTCTGCTCCCCACTCTGTCTCTGGTGAATCCTCTCACTGCCCCTGCAACTATGGCTTATAACCCAAGGCAGACCTCTCCTGAACCTGCCACTGTTCTACTCAGCAATGTACTTTGTTGATTTGTCTGTGCTGTTCCCCATCTGTCTCTGGTAAATCCTCTCACTGCCCCTGCACCGCTGGCCTGTACCCCAATTCTGTATGCATAAATAAATAAATCCTAAAAAAAAAGAACAAATAAAAGAAATGCAGAAGTCAGTGATAATTTATGATGAACAGTGATCAACAACTCATTATGCAGGCAACACTTCAAAAGAATTTATGTATTATTGAAATGATTTTGGCTTCATCATTGTTTGTGTGTCTACCCCTCAAGTGTTGTTTCCATACCACACCGACCACTAAGACACTCATAGTCTGCCACCACAGTCCAATGTGCCCTCTTCCCATGTTGATCTCATCTCTGGTACTCACTCCCTCTCTGATAAAACTGACCTCAGCTTTATAGTCAAATTTCTTAGGTTAGTTGTTAGTTTCACTTTATCTGACCCTTTGTTTTGGTTTTCCGTATTTAGATATAAGTGACACCATCCAGTATTTGTCTTTCTCCTTCTGATTTCCCTTTGTATAATTCCCTGCAACTTGGACTAATCAACTATTTATGGGGCAAAAAAACTTGAATCCAAATATGGGTGAGAAATGAATGGTTCTAGTAAACAATGCATTAGGCAGGAGACTCCAGAAAGAAATCCCCCATTTATTTGCCTAGAGGCTCCAGTAAGTGATCTCCCAATTATTTCCTTTCTTGGAGTTTATCAAATGATAGCCATATAAAATATGCTTTCAAAAATTTCTTATTTTCTTAGAAAGTTTGAGTTTGCATTATATACCCATCTCACAAGATTGGAATACTTACTATATCTATCTGGTTGTTATTATGATGTCAGAATGATGAGAATCAATGGGTTAATTATAAAAGGCACTGTTATTAGGTTATTATTTATTATGTTCTTAGTGAATGGAGTATATTTTTTAAGTGTATTCTATTATACCTCAAGGGTATTTATAGATCAAACTTCTTAGCAAGTCTGGCTTTCATGATTTCACTCTATACACTGGGCTTGTACAAGTGGCTATTGAACACCAGCCAAGATGATTCAATTTTTATCACAAGATGGAGAACTTCTTTCAATATGGTTCTATCTTGAGATATCTGTTTTCTGCCACTGGTTAAATACCAGTGGCATATAAGGTAGTAAGCATTCAATGAACACTTTAATTAGCTCAGGACTGTTTAAAATTATGAAACTTGGGGTTGTGATGAGAAAATACAAGTCTAATAAAATGAACTTACTGATTCTTTCCATTACTCCCATGTATAACTTTAAATACAGAAATGGGAAAAAGAAATTGTGAAAGACCTAGAGGTACACCTAATTAGTCTATTTCTACTATATTTGGCATTTAGCTCCCCTTTAAAGCAGTCCATGGTTTATGCATGTTTCTCAGCTGAAGCTTAGGAGATGAGAAAAGATAGGATATTTGGAATGTCATAAACAGGGAAGCATTTCTGTCAAACACATTATTGAAGCCGGAAAAAAATGAAATTGAAACAAAGAACACCTGCTACTTTAACTCATTTAAAAAATGAATGTTCTTTACTTGCTGACTGGAAATATTGTATTTTCAGAGAAGAGAAAACGCTAATCTAAATGGGAGAAAATGTAATGATTCACTGTACAATGGTGCGAAATCAGAAATATTTTAAATTGGGTATTTCAGCTTGTGGAAGGGTAGGTATTTTGTATATAAATGCTTTCACTCATCAGGTGGTGAATATTTCTTACAAATTGCAGTAGAGAATAAAATCGGCTTGTCACTAAAGATTTTTTTTTATTATTGACATCTTTAGCTTGTCTTCATGCCAGTAATTAAATTGCTAATTATATGTTTCTGTTACTGTGGTCATGCTTTTATTACATAATTGCTTCAAGTTTTGCTCAAATCACTAACAATATTTATTTAACCTTCTTGTGCGCTAGATAAAATTTAATATATAAAAGCTTTGGAACGAGTTCATCGACTTTGTTTTGATTAGCAAATTCAAAGGAATTCTAACCTTTCTTATAGTTACATGGTTTGGGTCATATTTTCAATGAGATTGCTGATAATTATTAATTTGAGCAATAGCAATCATTTGAAAGACCAACAGAAATAGAAAAGAAAAAAATATAAAGAAAACTTTTTAAAAACCCAGTGTCCATTCCAGAACAAAAAAGTGACTTTTCTTGAGGTGGTAGGAAATATAAAATTAATGATTTTATCTCTAATAGGTGCTTACATATTTTAAAATAACATATTTGATAAAATAGTGGATAATTCAATTCTAAGCTTCCCCTCTCCCTTTGAATGTGGCATAACTTTTGTCAGTGTTTCAATGTATTCATGACTTTTTTCTCATTTGTTTATTTTATGCAAACCATCAGAGACATTTTCTCAGTGAAGATTGCCTCTTTATTTTATTTTGAAATATTTGTATATTTATTTCATTAAATGAGATAATGCTTTTTCTTATTAACATAATTTCCAGTACATTAAACATATTTCTCCACAGACAGAAGAGAGGAATCAAATTAAATGACAGCTAAATCACTTGCAGCAATTTCAACTGTTAAAAGAAATAAGCGTCTCTGTTTTCTTTGTGATCACAAGATGTGCTGTAAAGGGAAATGAAATACTAAAGAAAGAAAGGAAAACATAAAGAAATAATGACTGACTTATTGCAGTAATACCATTGAGAAAAGAAAAATTCACTACAAATAAAAGGGAAAATAATATAGTGGATTTGAAAGTTACGAAAATTCATTTCTTATTGATGAGTTCAGTGAAAGCCTAATACTAAGTAAACTGATGAAAAAAAAAATCAATGCAATAAACTATGAATGATGAAAGTTGAAATAAATACTTTGTGTAGGAAGGGCCATTATTCTAAATGTCTTTAATTTTTTAATAATTCATGTCTTTATGTTTGTAAAAAAGGAGGAATCGTTGCTTAGTGGACTCCAAATGCATGTGAAAAGCGTCTACTAGAATCCCTTATTTAGAAATAAGTCCAAATGATATTGGTGGCCTTATGATTTTTAGTATCATGTCCTGAGTTTGACAAAAGTGCACTAGGGGGAGATGAACCTTACTTTTGCAAATATGCTGATGAGTAATACATGTGCATTTATGCAGCATACTTAATCTCTCAAGGATGAACTACTTTCAAAAAAAAAAAACTGATTAATTTTAGGACCAGAGAAGGAACAAAACTCAGAATAAATATTTGATGAATGTGTGTATGTATATATGGTATGCTTGTGTGTATTCTAGGGATATAGCCATGGAACTTTTCAACTAAATTCAGCATTGATGCAGACATGCATATTCATTCAGAAGTGTGTGTGTGTGTGTGTGTGTGTGTTTTATGCTGGTCAGATTGTTCATATGTTCAGATTAGAGTATGCAGGTTACCTGGATCTGTGTATTTGAAAGTTGGCTTAGCCACTCATTCTCTCTTTTCACACATCATTTAAAAAAAAAAAAAACTAGTTAATTTAATCACTTCAATCAGAAGGCAGTCAATTTAGTATGGGGGAGAAAAATCACTGGAGCCACTTACACTGAATTCATTTTGACTGAATTAGCTTTCTCATATAGTTGATCTCATGGCACTCTCTTCTCAAACTCCCATATCTCCCTCCCTACTCATGCCCCCAGCCAGTTTACACCCTGCCCAGTCCTGCTCTTTAGACGACCCACCCACCCCCCCACTTACCGTTCTTCCCTTTGGCTTCCTTTCCTATCCTAACATGAAAACCAGCCTTTGGAATCTGCTCCTTTCTCCCCACTTACCGTTCTCTTGTCCCTTCCACACAGATAACTTAACTGACCCACTGGACAAAACAAACAAAGATACTAAGGCTGGTTTTTCTGTCTTTTTTCCCCCCTGAATTACAGAGATTTGGAATTACTGCTTTGCCGAAAACCTCTGGTGGCTGGTGTAGAATGTCTCTTAAGGTAATAATTCTTTCACTTTTAGAGACCTTTTCATACCAAAGGTCCTTGGTCTGCCTCAAGTGTATACTTGGGGGCTATCACTGGGATTGTTTTCTTCTCACTCTGGCACTTTTGTGAGAATTCACAAGTGCTGTAAGGTGCAGTTTTTGGAGGTGAGGGGGAGAACTGGTGAGTGTGTGTGTGTGTGTGTGTGTGTGCACATGTGTGTTTGGGGGTGTTATGTTAATGTTCAGGAATCTTTTTGTGGGCGCAATTTGAAAATGCTTCCTCTTATCTTTCATTCAGAATGCAGGGGATAAGGCAAAAGTGCAGCTACATGCAAGAGATTTTTGAATTATGCATTAGCTGATAATGCCCCAGAATGCAAGCTTATGTCAATAAATAACTAGGCTGGTAGCAGGAAGGAGGTCGCTGTGTGGAGGGCACCACATAGGGAGAGAACTAGAAGAAGCCTAGGTGAAGGGTGAAGAAAGTTCACATACTTTTAGCTTGCTCTGATGAAGAAGCAAGAAGAGTAAGTTAATATTGAAATTATTGTCTAATGCTTATTTGCTTTTAAATTGACTTAGCCAAGATAACAGGATTCTTTTCAGCATGGGATATGAGACTTGTGAGTGCAGGATTGCATTTGTGGTGGGGTTAGCCCTATTCTGGAACTTTAGTAAATAAATTCTGTTTAAGGGAGGAATTCATTAATGGGACCTATAAGCCCTTTTTTAAAAATGTGCGGTTTACACGATGAAATTTGGAAAAATGCTTAAAAGGCACGGAGGATTTTCTTTCACCATATCTTGGTGAATATGTAGTAGAAAAACGGTAAAAGTTAAGCTAGTGAAAGAAACAGAAGGAATAAAAGAATCTATGAATTATCTTCTTGGCCCACCATACAGCACCACCCCTTGCAGGTGAAAACTGGATCATTGTATTGGATCATTGTATTGCTTCTCGTGCTTTAGTGAAATAAACCGTTGATGTGACCATTCTCTTCTGTGAGAAATAACTGTGGTGCCCATACCTATGGGTAAGCAGGCACACACATGCACACACAATTTAAAAGTATGTTTAGTCTTATTCCCCATGAAGATGGAAAGTGGTGGGGACACTAGCTATGAACAGCTGAAGTTCTATCCATGTTTCCTCACTCCTCACCAAAAAAAGGAAAGAGGAAATTACTTGTGCTTTCTATCATTTTTGTAGTTTGATACAGCATGTTGCAGCCTCTGCTGCAGCATTCAGAAGCTTGTGCTTAGACCTTCTGCAACAGAAATGCATTTGTTGAGGCCAGCTCTATATGCACACATGCATATACACTTCGACAAATTAAAAATGGATCTGGGAAAACACCCTTCTCCTCAGAGAGTCATATCAAGCACTGTTTAAATTAAATAATTTGCAGAGTGTGGGGAATAGAGCTTTTGTAGCAGTATCTGGAGGTTATCTTCCCTCGGGAAATTCCTGCCATTTAGTCCAATCTGGTGCATGCCAATGAGACAGACATGCATGCATACACACACTAGTAGATAGATTTTTATTTTACATCTAAATTATATTTATTTCTTCGGATTATCTGCCGTTTTGTGTTCATATTGAAGGAAAAAAAATAAAGAGGCAGAACTCTTGTGAGGGGTTGAGGTCGTTAAGATCCAAACAAAAGCAGGGAGTGGTTATTAGCTAGCAGGAATGAGAGGAGGCTGACTCCTCCTGTTTAAAGTTGGTTATCCACAGCTCCTGGGGGAGCATGGCTGTGACTAGAGTGGGTTTTAGCTCAGGTCAGTGTTTAATTTTGCTTCCCACTCCATTGATTAATGGCAAAAGAGTAGACATGTCTGTGATGAGGTAATGCGAGTGGGTAGACCACAAGTAGCCTGAAATTAGTTAATTTTATGCTACTTTCTTGCTCAAATGATACCTGATCTGTACTAGATGTTACACGACATCCAGTTAGACTGGTTAGGACCCCAAGCCATGTCTCTACTTAACTAATTTGTGGAAGTTGAATGTATTCTTACTTAAGCATCTTAATCAACACAACTTCCCACCAGTGATGAAGACAAGGTTGATTGTAATAAAAATAGTGAATGAAATTTTAGTAAGAGAGAGAGAGAGAAAGAGAGAGAGAGAGATATTATCTTTTTATCTATATATAGGGAATTCTAAAAGCCCTGATTATGAAAATTAGAGTATTTTCAAGTGAAAATATTTTTCTCAAGCCTAAAATATTCTTGTATCCCTTAGACAATCACTTCGATCTCTTACTTTATAAAGTTCTCCATAGAGAAGCCATGACCTAGAGCAAAATTCCCAGTGAATTCCACATTTTGACTACCCTGTTTCTTTGGGGGAAAAAAAAATAGTGGTGTATAAGTTTGCTAGGACTGCCATTGCAAAATACTACAGACTGGGAGACTTATGCCACAGGACTTTTTTTTTTTTAAGATTTTATTTATGCATACAGAACTGGAGTGCAGGCCAGAGGTATAGAGGCAGTGAGAGGATTCACCAGAGACATAGTGGGGAACAGAACAGGCAGGTTGACTGAAACACACTGCTGAGGGGAGCAGCGGGCGAAATAGAAGAGATCTGCCACGCGATGTGGGTAAGTTCCCTGGCAGGGGATTGAACTCACAGCAAGGGCTGCTGCTCACATGTAGTGCTGTGCTTTAACCCATTGTGTTAGCAGGATGGGCCCGCTTCAGGAATTTCTTTCTTTTTTTTTTTTTTAAAGATTTATTTATTTGTGCATACAGAACTGGGGTACAGGCCAGAGGCTCAGGGCGGCGAGAGGCTTCACCAGAGACAGAGTGAGGAGCAGAACAGGCAGATCAATGAAGTACACTGCTGAGGGGAGCAGCGGGCGGGTCAGGAGAGGTCTGCCCCACCATGTGGTCACCTCCGGGGCAGGCGGGAATCGAACTCATGCGGAAGCGGCCCTAGATTCTCAGTGCTGTGCTTTAACCCGCTGCGCCACCAGGGAGGGCCGGAATTTCTTTTCTTACAATTTGGAGACTGAAGATTTGAGATGGAGGTGTTGGCAGGGCTGGTTGCCTCTGAAGCCCTTCTCCTGGGTTGCAGATAGCTGTCTTCTTCCTCTGTCTTCATGTAGCTGTGTCCTGTGGGCTCACATGACTAATGTCCCTTTGTGGCCTAATTTACTTTTCTTATAAGGATGCAACTTTGGGGTTAGGGTCCATTGCAATAGTTTCATTTTAACTTAATTATTTCTTTAAAGACCTGATGTGCAAACATCTGAGAGGGTTGGGACTTCAACATGTAAATTTTGGGAGCACACAGTTCAACTGATAATAACTGTTATTTCTAAAATATTTGGTGGAATGTCTTCCCCCCTCCTTCATTTTCTGCTAGCTTTCATTCTCTTTTGTATATTATAACTGATTGAAGGTTATTTATTAATGGTTGTTATGTTTTTTTGTTTTAATAAGTGGTAGCTTGGGGAGGAAGAAAAATGATTATTAAGTAAAGAAACAAACTTGCCTAACTAACATCTCTTTTTTGGCTAGAATGGCACTACATCAGGGTGTGTCTTATCATGAAATTATTTATCATAGGGGTAAAGAGAATAGGTTTTCAAGTCAGTTCCACCATGTGCTAACCTTGATCTTTTAACACATTACTCAGTCACTGCATGCCTCCCGTTATTCTTTCTCTACATGTATTGTGGATAATAAGTAGAAGTGCTTCAAAGAGTTACTGGGAGGATTGATTGAGATAATACATGTAAAGTGTATAGCATGATGTATGGTTCACAATGATAACTTCTTGTTAGGGACTGAATGTTTATGTTTTTCCCAAATTCAGTTTGAGACCCTAAACTTAATATAATGGTATTTGGAGGTGGGGGTCCTTGGAAGATAGTTAGGTTCTCATTGGATTAAGAAAATGGGAACCTATAATGGGATTAATGCCCATTAAGAATGTAATCCAGCAACTCTACTTCACCTATCTAAAGAATTCAGAAACATTCAGAGGGATATGTGTATTTGTTCACCACAGCACTATTCACAATGATCAAAAACATAGCATATACATAGTGGAATACTATTCAGTCATAAAAAGAAAAAGCCTTACCATTTATGACAAAATTGATAGAACTAGAGGGGATCATGCAAAATGATATAAGCCAGAAGGAGAAAAACAAATGCTGGATGGTTTAACTAATATTTGGTATCTACTTGGCTCTTTAAGGATGAGGCTCCATAAAGGGGTTTGACTCTTGAAAATCTATATAGACATGCCCTTAATTTTGAGAAAATATGTGAAAATACTTTAAAGTTCATACAAAAACAAGGTCTTTGTGCTATGTTAAAATAGTAATGCCAGTGATACTAACGGCTGTTGTTCACTGAACGTTTTTTTCTATGAGACACCATAGTAGCTTCTTTTTCATATTATTTAATCTTCTCCATCATCCTCTAAGATAAGTATGATCTCAGATTAACAAATAAAGTATAAAGTAAAACATGATTGCCAGGATTCAAATCTAGATATTTGGGGTTCCATCGCAACTGGTGGCAGTGGTTGATATATTTGGGTGGTGATAAAAATAATCTAGAGGAGTTTAAAAAATTCAAATTTATTATTTTATATTGCACATAGAAATAATAAATCTTAGCTATCTTCAAAATTTAAACTTTAGAAACCATGACAATATGAATATAAAAACAAGAGGTTACTTTTTGTAATTGTCAGTTGGGAAAGACCATTCTAAGAAACAGATAAGAAAGCCTCTGTAAATTTGCATCATATATAAAGTTAAAAATAAAGTAAAAGAGCTTTTAGAAAATCATAAGAAAAAGATAAATCATACAGCATGAAAATGAGTATATGACATAAACAGTTCATGGAAGAAATAAGGATGACTAATAAAATATGAAATTAACCTGGCAATGAAAATTTTGAATGAGATATTATTTGAGGCACATTAGATTGGTAACACTACACATTATGAAAAATTTTTATCATCAGTGAGTTGTGGAGGAATGGGCCCTGTTCTATGTATTGCATTTGAGAAAATGACATGAACACTGAAAGGACATTTTTTCAGTGTCTTTTAAAAATTTTAATTTATATATAAAGAAATTCGATCTGTAGGAATCTGTACTGCAAAAAAAATGTATTTAAATGAAGATACAGTTGAAGTATGTCTATCAAAGAATATTTTAAAAATTAACTAATGCAAGGTCCTCTCTTTTGGCATAACAGGTTAAAGCACAGCTAGGAAGCTTTCCATAGCCAGTGTAATATGAGTTCAATCCCAGCCAGGGAGGTGACCCACATGGCATGGCAGACCTCTCCTGTCTCACCCACTGCTCCCTCAACAGTGCGTTTCATTAGATTTGCCTGTTCTGCTCCCCACACTATGTCTCTGGTGAATTCTCTCAATACTTTATACCTCTGGCCTGTACCCAAGTTCTTGTATGCATAAATAAATAAATCTTAAAAAAAATAAAAATTAACTAATGCACTAGATGCAATTGTAAATGCAAAGTAAAGTTTACAATAATGATAATTATTTACACTATAGAATACTATACAACCATAAAAATAATAAGAAACATGGTTTTAGAAAAATCTAGATATAAACCAGAGTAATATAGATAGAAAAACTCAATATAACTAATATTATTTGTAGTTTAATTTTGATTATGTAAACTACATATATATAAAACGATATATTTAAAGTGAATACAGAAAGAGACAGTAAAGACATATTAAGGAAAAATTAACTGGAGGGATAGCTATTGAGGACAAACAAAAACATTCTTTCATGTTTTTAACTTGTATTGATATAAAGTATGTTGATATTAAGCCTAGCATACATTTGTTTTTCATTTAAATTTGAAAAAATGACAACTCCCTCTACCAATGAAGTGAATGAAATCATTATTGACTTGAGAAAAGTTTTATTCATAAATAAAAAGATATGCATGGATTAAGAGATGGAGCAGAGTTAGTAGTTTTACATGTGAGAAGTTTTCTTTTTGTTTTTTTTTAAATTTTATTTGCCAAGTACATTGTAGTAAGTTCCCATTGCTCCACCCAAAATGCTTTGAATTAACAATCCTAAAGGTTGGATCTCAGGGATCTACATTTTATGAAGTCCCTGAAATAAATCTGGCAGTTAAGTGAGTTTGGGAATAATTGGTAAAAGTGACACATCTCTGAAAGATTTAAAGACAACGTAGACCTTATTGTTTGAATGTTCCTAGAGAGAGTGATTTCACTTGGAAATAAATTCTAGAAAACATCACTGTTTCCTTTACATTTCATGAATATTAATTGAACACTCCTTTTTTGGCTTCCAGATTCTCCGTCTACTGTGGTGAAGCTTTGGTGAGTTTTCCACACTTGTTGTATATCTTATACTTCATGCTGCTGTTTATATTAGTGGCATAAGTTGGGAGCTCTAATTCAAAACTCAGCACTTCTAAGCATATACTTGTTTACCAAATAAGTGGGGAGGTGGGTGGCTTTAGAAAATCCATGACTGGTTCTCTGCCTCTTCTTTTCTTTTGCCTCTTTTTTTCCTCTTTGTTCAGAGGATATTGCAGGTTATTGAGCTCTTGGAAAAGAGATATGCTTGCATCTTATACATAGGTACCTTCTTTTCCTGTATCTCTCTTTGGAAAGGAAGGACCAGATGTGTGTGTGTTTTAAGAGAACCCTGAATTAATCTACATAACTTTGAACAATCATGTCTGTCTGCCGTCATGTCTTTCTGACATGCCATTATGCACACCAAATGTTTGTCCACTTAACAATGAGGCACTTCTTTTTGTATTGCCAGATCTATTGCGATTTGCTTAGAATGTAATTTCCTCCTGTATAACTCTGCAGTAGGATCCATTTTCCTTGTCTGCTCAATAGTTTATATACTGACTCCTTTTGCCTTCTGCACCTTATGTATTTCTTTCTTTGGAGGTCAATTTTTGAGGGAATTGCTATATGCCCCCAAAGTCTACTAAAGCAATACTCTTCAGAGAAAAAAAGCACAAAATATAAATGTGTGGCTTTTCTGTATTTTCACATTACACATTTTGGAAGCTCCCTGAAGCTGGAGTTCTTAAACCTTTGGTCACAATCTATAGCCCTGACTAAGTGTCTCTCACCACAAAAATAGCTACAAGTATGAAAATTGTTGTAAAGGGGAGAAAGCTTTTTGATAATTAGAATTCATCTACAACTAGAACATTTTATTAATTACACATTGTAATCACATGGATAGTCACAAAACCAATCGTGCAAGTCTGTATTTAGAGATTTGTAGACAGAAGACTTAACGTAAACATAGAAATGTTAAACCCACTCAACTGTAACCTGCAAAGAAGATAACAAGAAGGATTCTGTTCTCTGTATGATTTGTGAACAATGCTAAGTAAATATTCATCATTAATATATAATAACTGTTGCTTTTGGCAGTTCACTTTTCATTTAATTTGATAATGTGTCCAGTAAATGAAGTGGTACAGGCTACAGTGTTTTACCAACACAATTGCATATTTTCAATCATTGTTAAATGAAGGCAGCTCAAGGCAAAGCTTTAACCCCCACTAGTTTTGTGTGTGATAAAAAGAGAAGGCGCTATCAATCTTTATTGTCTGTCTCGCTTACTGTAATTGCATTCAATAGTCCACTGATTCTGTTGTCTGTGCTAATGTCAGGAACAGAGGAGAGCCAGATGCTCAGACTTGATCATATGCATCCAGTGGCCACTTTGATAAGTTGGCAGCAAGTTGCTGGGTTTGATGATAAATTGTTAACACTATAGATTATGAACAGCTGAACACTGCAAGTGTACATGGAGGAAACTTCTTACCTTGTTTTAAATCTGGCATCATGATGCTAGCTAAAGGGCATGTCATGTATTATTCAAATGCATCTTGCACTGGAAATGTGCCAGTGACTCATTGTATCCCTATGAATAGTAAAAGCAACAACAACAACAAAAATCCACAGCAATTTTGAACATTAATGGTTTCTGGGTTATGAAAAGCATTTGAAATACTGTTTAATAGCTCTGATTATCTGATTCAACAAGAAGCTTCTGAGTTGTATTCATATTTAATCTATATTAAATTATGCTTTTCCTGATCATTTCTGTTATATTAACTGGTCATGAGGATGTTTTCTAAAAACAAACCAGTTTTTCATTAGTTAAAACCCTTGATGATTTGCTTGTGAAGGGACATGAATTGGTGCCGGGGACAAGATATATGTAGAATTTTTTGCTGAGATTCATTTCACATAGATCCTGCCTCTGAGAGAGATGTGACGTAGGCCATATGGACTGAGTATACAATAGGTCTTATTTTTAGTGAACCCCTGTGACATTTGTAAAAGTTCAGGTGGTGGCTCTTTAGTCACTGGGCATCTATTAAAGTTGTCTCAAAAAGCTGAGATGACCATGATCTCTATATCAGTACTGACTAGAGAATGCTGAGTGGTTGGCCACCTTTTAAATGAAAAATTCTAAAAGCAATCAAATGAATATTTCTTTACCACTGGGGGAATTGTGTGTGAAGTCTCTGATAATTATGATTTATTTCCCCTAAACTAAACACATGTAGGAAATAATGTTGAACTTAAAGATTGAGACATACAAGGCTTCTTGCTTAAATGGCATGTTTCTTTTTAATAATGGAAATTTTTGCAATCCATTGTGTACTACTTTTTGTCTATACTGCCAGTAAACTAAAAAACTCAAACATAGTCAATTTTTAAGCCAAGTTATAACTATCTCTTCTATGTCACTTTCACTCTTGTTACTTTATCTTGCTTTTTTTTTTTTTTTTTTTTTTTTTTTTTTTTTTTTTTTTTTTTTTTTTTTTTGTCTCTCATATTGGCAGAATGGGTATATAAAGCAAATGGATAACTGAGAAGACAAGGGAGGGAATAAATCACCATGAGGAATTGAGGGTAAAGCCTTGAGGGCTTAACTCGGTCACCAGAATAAGGACCAAAATCTTTAGTTTTGAATTATGTGGGATTCTGATGACAATGAGAATACCGCTAAAACCTCTCTTAGAGACAATGCCTCTTTTTCTCTTCAAGATTTTTATTTTATTTATTTATGTATACAAAAATCGGAATATAGGCCAGAGGTATGTGGGGTGAGAGGATTCACCACAGACAGAGCGGGGAGCAGAACAGGCAGATCTACTGAAATACACCGCGGAGAGGAGCAGCGGCTGGGACAGGAGAGGCTTGCTGTGCCAAGTGGGTCAGCTCCCTGGCCAGGGATTAAATTCATACCACAGTGGCTGGCAAGCATGATAGCGCTGAGACTTTAACCACACTGCACCACCAGGGAGGCCCAGTTCCTCTTTTTTTCTTTAAAGCAGCTTTATTTATTTTCTGGCCACCTGCATTTCTTCTTTGGAAAAGTGTCTTTGTAGCTCTTCTGCCCACTTTTTGATGGGGTGTTCACTTTATTTTTGTTGAGTTTAATCAGCTCTTTGTATATCTTTGTGATCAGTCCTTTGTCATTGATATTGTGTGCAGATATTTTCTCCCAATCAGTGGGGTGTCTCTGTTTTGTGTAGTGTCTCTTTTGCTGTACAGAAACTCTTTAACTTGATGTAGTCCCAGCTATTTATCCTTTCCTTCATTATTGTTGCTTTGGGTGATGTATCTTTAAAGATATTATTGAGGTATATGTCATGTAGAGTTGTGCCTACCTTTTCTTCTAGATATTTTATGGTTTCAGGTCTGATGTCTAGTTCTTTAATCCATTTCAAGTTGGTTTTTGTGCATAGTGCAAGATAGTAGACTAGCTTCATTTTTTGCACATAGCAGTCCAAATTTCCCAGCACCATTTGAACAAACTTTCTTTGTTCCACTGCATATTCTTTGCTCCTTTGTTAAAAATTAGCTGTACATAAACCTGTGGGTTTGTATCTGGGTTTCTATTTGAATCCATTGGTCTGTATGTCTGTTATTGTTCTAATACCATGCAGTTTTGATTATTATGGATTTGTAGTATAGCTTAAGTCTGGGATTGTGATGCATTTGGTCTCTTGCATTTTAGTCAAGGGAGTTTTGGCTATTTGTGGTTTTTTGTGGTTTCATATAAATATCATCAATATTTGTTGTATTTCTTTGAAAAATATCATTGAGATTTTTATTGGAATAGTGTTAAACCTATATATTGCTTTTGGTAGGATGGCCATTTGAATGATGTTAATTCTTCTGATCCATGAACAGGGGATGTGTTTTCATTTCCTTGTGTCTTCTTGTATTTCTTTTATCAGGGATTTATAATTTTATTTGTATAGGTCCTTCACCTCTTTTGTTAGATCTATTCTCAAGTATTTGATTTTTTTTCATTTGTTTCTATTGTAAGAGGGGTGGTGTTTTTGGCTTCTACTTCTGATTGGTTGTTTGTGTATAGGAAGGCTATTGACTTTTGTGTGTTGATTTTATAATCTGCAACCTTGCTAAATTGGTTATTGTTTTGATTAGTTTTCTCTGGAATTCTTAGGTTTTCTCATGAATATTATCATATCATCTGCAAATAAACATAGTTTTACTTCTTTTTTCCCTATTTGGATTCTTTGTATGTTCTTTTCCTGTGTTATTACTCTGGCTAGGACACTCAGTGTTGTGTTCAACATCACTTGTAATAAGGGAAATGCAAATTAAAACCACAATTGAGATAACACCTCACACCAGTGAGAATGGCACATATTAAAACAACTAGCAACAACAAATGTTGGCAAGGATGTAGAAGAAAAGGAAATCTCCTCCACTGCTGGTGGGAGTACAAGCTGATACAACCAACTATTTGGAGATTTCTCAAAAGGCTAAATATAGAGCTTCCTATGACCCAGCAATCCCACCAAAGCAATCTACCCAAAGGACACAAAAGCATTGATTCAAAAGGACATCTGCACTCCCATGTTTATTGCTGCTCTATTTACAGTAGGGAAGACATAGAATAAACCCAAATGCCCCAAAATAGAAGACTGGATTTAAAAGATGTAGTAAATACATACAATGAAATATTACTCAGCAATCAAAAAGATAAACTCATGCCTTTTGCAGCAATGTGGATAGAGATAGAAAGGATCATGCTTAGTGAAATAAGCCAGAAAGAAAAAGAAAAATGCTAGATGGTTTCACTCATAGCAGGAGCATAAAGGAGAGGAAAAAAAAAAAAAGGAGAGGCAAATAAAGGTAGTAGAGTAAAAATGAAAACAATGAGCAACTATAAACCAGAGACCTTCTATGGGGGCAGTGGGGAGAATAGGATCAGAACTGGGGTGGGAAGAGTGCACTGGACATGGGTGAATTGGAGGTGGGAAGTCCATGGGGATTACAACTGAGAAAATGCACAAAATGAAGAATGATGTAAAAACAAAACAAAACAAAAAAGCAGCTTTACTCAGACTTCATAAGAGTCACAAGAATTCATTAAGATCTCGGTAAGGGTTAAATTAATTAATATAATAAAGGCATCAAATAGCTGATAATTGCATGATGATGACAATTTTTACATGAATGCTAGATGTAAAAATAGTATACTTGACCAACATATTAAAATTTACTTCTGGCAGTATCTGAACTTGGGTTTAAACCAAAATTGAACCTCACTCATGATTTGGTGTACTGTAAGTTATTAAAAATTCTGAGTTAGATAAGCTGCTATATGAGAAATTGTTCTGTTCATTTTATTATTTAAGAGCTATTCTTTCATAAAAGGTGTTTAACCTGTACAATCCTTTATTTTATTGTTTTTGAGTTATCAGACTTTTGTAAGAAATACAAGATCTGTAAGAGCATATTGCTGGTCTAATGCTAGGTACTACCCTCCTTCACTAAACACTTGAGAGAGTCTGACCCAGATGAGCCCTCTCTCTTTCTGGATCTCTTGAATTATTGCTTATTTTTGGCTTATGCTTCTCTTAGCTTCCTATAGCCTCTAGGGCTTCTCCTTTCCAGGTTTCTCTATGTACTCCTGTCCCTGTTTGTTACAGTGCAGGAGTCCTGACTTCTAGCTCCTTGCTGGTTCCACCAACACATTTCTTATAATGGTATCTAATCCAGAAATTTCCAATGCAATCTCTATTTTGAGGGTTGCCTTTGTGACCCTGCTCATTTGCCATCTTAACCTTAGATGCTTAATAAGCATCTGAAAATTAATTTGATTCCCATCCCAGCCCACCTACCATCTCATTCCCTACTCACTTCTATTTTAAGAAGTATTACCACCATACAAAAATGCCAAGACCGGAAACTTAGTTATCATCTGCGCGTCCTCTCTTTCCTCACCCACCACACCAATTCACTAGATTGGTGGGTTGCTGCTGGAACATATCTAATTCTGGTTATTTCCCAGCTAAGCTACTGATCAGTCTCATTTATACCACTGCCATAGCATCTGCTTGCCCCTCATTCCCTAACAACTTATGGTCCATAAAAGAGTATTACAGAAACACAATAAAATGCTGATTCCTCCTGAATCCCTGCGATATCTTCCTTTCATATTTGGATACAGACAGAATTGTTTGCTATTGTCTATGAGGTTCTACTTTTTCAAAGTCAGCTCTATACCTTATTCCTGTTCGCCAGGCATGTGAACCTTGCTTTTCCTCAGGGCTTTTACACAGACCTTTTGTTTACTTGGGACACTTTCACCAGATTTATATATGTATATATATAGGATTACCTCCTTCATATCATTCCAGTCTCAGTTTAAATATTTTTTATGTCATAATAATTTACAATATTTTTCAAATAAAGTTTCTACATTGTGGGAAATATAAGGGAAAAAAAATAAGAGAGAAAAAGGAAAAAAGGAAAAGCATGCCACATAGGTTTTCCCTACACACATCCCCCAGTTTCTTTTATCACTGTGCTTTCTTTTCTTTAAAGTTTGTCACCACTGATTTCTTTTCTTTCTTTCTTTTTTTTTTTTTTTTTTTGGGTCTATTTTCAGTATTCCACTACCAGCATGTAAGCTTCATAAGAACATGAACCTTTTTATCTTGTTTACCCCTGAGCATATTGGTTAAGACTGTAGATTTTGGAATCAGTTTCACCAGGCTTGGATGCTGTCACTGACACCCATTACTCTGTGATTTCACACCAGCGCTTCATTCTGTGTGACTCTATTTCCCTTGTGAAATGGAGATTATGTTAGTGCCTGCTCACATGTTGTCGTGGGGAATAAAGGAGACAATACACATGAAATATTTATGACAGATCTAGCACTCAATAGTTTTTATCTGTTTCCCTTCTCACTTGCAGTTATAAATAAGTGTTGAATAACATGAAAGATACACAATAAAATTTTCTTATTATATTGATGAATATTTTGGAATATTATCTATTTTAATAATAATTTATAAGAAGACCTTATTTTTGACCTCAAAAGAGTAATTAAGGTATTTATAATTCAATGACCTATTTCTTAAAAAAAATCTTAGCGAACATTGCGTAACATTATATTTATTTCAGATGTGCATCATTATAAATCAGTATGTATATATACTACATTAAGTTAACGACTAAAAGTCCAGTTCAGGCCTTCCCATCTAATTCTATCCTTATCCAATTTTATCCACTCTCGTTCCCCCTTCCTTTCTGGTTACCACTAATTTGGTCTTATAGTCAAGAATCTATTATTACAATTATGTTGTTATTTAAGTTTCTAAAATTGCTATGTTAAATCTTATACATTACATTAATTGCTATGTTAAACTTTATACATTTCAACATTTGAAAGTTGATATTTGTATTATTTATATTAAGATTTATTTATTCAAGTATATAAGAGCTGGGGTGAAGGTCAGAGATACGGGGGTGAGAAGCTTCACCACAGACAGAGCAGGGAGCAGAATGGGCAGATCAACAAAGTACGCTGCTGAAGGGAGCAGTGGGTGAGACAGGAGAGGTCTGCTGTGCCATGTAGATCACCTCCAGGGCAAGGGATTGAAATAGCACTGAAGCAGTTGCCACTAGCTTGCAGTGCTGCATCTTAAGGCCATTGCACCACCAGACCTAATATGGAATTTTCAATAGACTGAACAGTCATTCATTGCTTATTGATATTTTGATCAAAGACAGAATGCATAATTATGCTGACCGCAATAAGCTCTACCACAGCCTAGAAGGGTAGGGATTACACCATGTAAGTATGTTTGCACAATGATGAACTCACCAAAAGGAGAAATTACTTATTAATTTTCACATATAAGAATTCTGGTGTAAGAGATGCGGGGTGAGAATATTTATCAGAGACAGAGTGGGGAGCAGAACAGGTGGATCCACTGAAATACACTGCTAAAGGGAGCAGCAGGTAAGACTAGAGAGGTCTGTTGTGCCACATGTGGGTCAGCTCGCTGGCTGGGATTAAACTGGACCATAGTGGTGATAGCACAGAGACTAAACCTCTAGGCCACCAGGAGGACCTGTACTCCCATCTTTAAGCAACACATATCTGTATATGTGTATATTGTCTAAATAGTTTTACATATTTCTTTCCAATGTTATGCCTTTATTTCTTTTATCTTTTTACATTTATATAAGACCTCCGGTAGCATTGTTTTTTTAACAAAGATTTATTTTATGTATTTATGTATACAAGAACAAGAGTGTAGGCCAGAGGTGTGGTAGGGAGGTAGAGTAGGGAGCAGAACAGGCAGGTCTGCAGAAATACACAGCTGTTGAGACAGAAGAGGTCTGCTAGGCAGTGTGGGTCAGCTCCTTGGCAAGGGATGGAACTTGTGCTGCAGTGGCTCGTGATAGCTTGCTAGTGCTGAGACTCTGACCCCTGTGCCACTAGGGAGGTCCTCTAGAAATATTAAATGAAAGCAGCATCCCCGATGGGAAACCCACGGGGATTATAATTGAGATGAAAAAAAAAATGTACAGAAAAAAAAAAAAAGAAAGCAGCAACCTTTGTTTATGTTCTAATTTAGCACAGAAAATTTCCAGTGCATGCCATTAAATATGTTAGTGATGAGCTTTTAGTGGCTATCCTCCATCAGCTTAAGGTAGTTCTCTCTTTTAAGTTTTCTGAGAGTTTTTGGCATGAATGGATGTTAATTTTGTCTTTCCTCCCTTCTACGTCTATTAGAAAGAACTCCTGATTTTTCCCTCTTTAAAACTTGTTAATATGAATTTCACTGCTTTATTTTTAAACATGAAAAATAAAACAAGTAGCCTTTGATGTATTAGCTATGGTATTGATAATGATGTTTTAGTTTTAAAATATAGTATTGAATCTTTTGTTAGGGGATAATTGTGTGTTCATTTATAAAATCTATCAGTATGTCATTTTTTGTTGTTGTTGTTTTTTTGTTTTTTTCCTTGAGAATAACCTTATCAAGTTTTTGGGATCAGTGTTATTTGGGTTCATAAAATGAATTGGAAAATGATTTCACCTCCTTGATTTTTAGAAAGATTTCGTGAGATAATTACAATTTCTTTAAAAATATTAGATGTCACCTGTGTAACTGTCTGGATATTCTGCTGTTATCTTTATGCAAAAGGTTTCAATAAAAATTTAAATGTAGTTAGTTGATATGGAGTTATGCAGATATACAAAACACAGTCTATCTATTTCTTCCATGTCATTTTGGTAAATTGTGCTTCATAAGAAATTTATCCCTTTCTTTTAGTTTTTTAAATTCTGAGCATTTATTTATAAAATGTTTTCTGAACCTTTTATTCACTGTAGGATCTGTAGTAATGCTCTACGTTCATTTCTGATGTTGGTAATTTGTGCTTTTTTTCTTGTTTAGTTTTGATAATACTTTTATTAATCTTTTAAAAATTAAATTTAACTTTCTCACACTTTAACTGCTTATTTCCTATTTCATCAATTGCTGCTCTTCTCTTGATTATCTTCTTTTTACTTGTCAATAAGATCAATTGTGGAATTTTTTTATGTGCTTTTGGATATGGGCTACTTGTTCTATCAGTTATTGAGAGAGGATTGTCAAAATCTATAATTGAGACCAAATACATTTTTCTCTTTATTTCTGTTTGCATTTGTTTTTGGTATTTTGTTACTAGGTACCTACACATTTGGCCATGTCAGCACTCTCTTATAAATTCACCCTTTATTCATTAGGTAGTGTCCCTTTTCATTTCCAATAATATTAATTGACGTCAAACCTAATTGACAGATATTATGAGAAAGATACCAGATTTCTTGTACCTATTAGCCTCATATAGCTTTTTAAACCTTTTGCTTTTATTTTTTTGAAGATTTATTTATTTATGCATGCAGGAATTGGGCTACAGGCCACAGGTGAGGGGTTTGACAACATTTACCAGAGATAGAGCAGCGAGCAGAACAGGTGGACCTCTTGAAACATACTGCTGAGGGGAGCAGTGGGCAGGTCAGGAGGGGTCTACCATGCCATCTAGATCACCTCCCTGGTCATGGCTTGAACTCCTGCTGCAGTGGCTGTGGCTAACTTTACAGTGCTGTGCCTCAACCCATTGTGCTACCAGGGAGGGTCCTAACCTTTCCCTTTTAAAGAAGCATTATATTTTAACTACATCTCATTTACATATGAATGTGTGTGCATTGTTCATTGTTCAGCCTGGCAATTTCTACCTTTAACTCTTTATATCATTAGCAATACAGTTGGATATAAGTTCACACTCTTGTTTTTAGTTTATTTTTGCTCACTTCTCTTGTCTTTAGGATTACTATATTATTAATGTATCTATAATTCACATATATCTATAATTTATGTATGTATAAGCTCCCCTTTAACTCCCTTTTTTTTTTTTGGTTCATGGTTAAATATTAGAGATTAGATATACAACAGAATCTGACACTCAAAAAAATTAACTATTTTTTCAACTCTTAAAATAATACTAATCAATAGGATATATTTGATGAATATTTGTTGAATAAATGACAGAATCCATGATGTTATGTCTTTTGAAAAATGCTTTTGAATTTTGTCTATTTAGAATATTGCTTCATAAAAAGATTTTAAACAAAATTTTGGACTGGAAATGATTAAAATATGTAAACTAATTTTTACATGATCAGTTAGCATTTAAATCTATTTAAATGCTACTATTTAAATCTATGAAACTGATGTGTTAGATCTTGATACTTTGTCATTATATTCAGGCAGGTTACTTTATTCATGCTACATTATGAAATTGCTGTTTTTCTTTCTGGAATTTTGAGTGTCTGGTAACTTTTTTCTCATTACATAAATAAAACTTGTTGATTTAGTTTCTGTCAGCTACTTCAATCATTTGAAGTCCTTGTAAAGCTATTTCTATTTTTAGTCTTAGTTGTGTCTAAACGGTTTTCCTATTATAAATTATGAACTCTCATTCTACTATGGTACTATCTTGAGAATCTTGTGCAATTTGGATTAAGAGTGTGTGACTACATATTCCTTTTTCATCTTTTATATCAGATGACTTAAGGAATATCCATATCTATGTATTAGTTTTTATACTAATTTCATGGTTTAGGGATTCTAAAATCGTACGATTAAAATCAAAACACATCCTTCCCATAAATTTCCAGGGAAAATTTTTTTTATCCCCTGCCTTCTACTCCAGCTCAGAAATGGAATCGTCTGTGTTATTTTGTGACAGTGGTGACCTTTTCTTTGTTCACTGAGGAGGTAGTCCCATAGGGATTCCTATTTTCATGATGGGGTGGGGTGGAATATTCTCAGTTCCAGTATGGTTCTTCTGATGCTTAGGACTCTTCCTGCTATTTCTGGGTGTACATTAAAAAATCAACTAAAAAGAAGTGGGCTCCATGCACACCTCTATACAGTCCTCCAGGGGCAGTAATGAATAAGCTGTGTGCTCTAATTTTCAAGATTTTTTTTTTTCAATTCTTGTCCTCAATATTTAGTTACCTTTTCTTATTCACTTTTTTATGCAGTAAAAGGATGTTTGTTTGTTATTTTTTACTCAGCATTTCTAGACATTTTAACAAAGAAATTTTTGGTTATATTTTCTGTCACATTGATGAAATTGAAGACTCATTATGCCTTTTCATATGCAATGACTTTTAAAAAAATATTTGAAATTAACAATTTAATTCTTTAAAAATAGATGTAAGAAATAATAACTATGACCATTATTGAAATCTTGAAGTTTTTGATACATGATGATTATAATGCAAAGTCAAAAGCTATTTTCATCTTTTCAAAATTCCTAACAATTATTTTATATAGATAACAAAAAATGGGTGCATCTGAATACTTATGTCCCTAAATTTACATTGTTTCAATGTAATGACAATGGCTCTATAGTGGTGTTGGAGTTCTTGCTCTTGGTGCAATCTAAGACTAATGAGACAGCATCTCAGATGTTCCTGATAATTGCAATAGTGAGAATTTTACACTATTTCTTTTTCATCATTTCCCTACAATGCTCTTAGTCTTGTGTAATAAAACATCTTAATAATTTATAATATTGCATTATTATATATTATATTGTCATATTTATACTATATTCTTTTTCATTGTCTTATCCATACATTTTCATGATAAATAGCTCCATTAAAAATACATATGAAACTAATAAGAAATGTGAAGTAAAATAATCTTTGAGCATGTAAATATATGGGATCATTGCATTTGGGCTTTCTGGACCTAAAAATATGAGCTAGATCTCTTTATTGCCAAAATTCCCTTAGGAGCTTTGTCCTCTTTACTTCCGCTCTACAACTTCATAAGATTATATTTTGTATTATAGTTGAAATTCTAATATACACATTTTGGAGCCATAGAAAGTGGTTGTCATTTTCTAAGTTTTTATTCTAGAATCAGAAAGCAAACTAATACAGGAACTTTATGTAAAATTGGCCTTGAACTAAGTATCTGAATTTACTTAGTAATTAGTTTATAGTGTTGAAGTATAATTAGAAAACTAATTTGCTAATCATCTCTCGCAACTGTTGATATAATCACAGAAACATGGATGTTTTACTTTGGGAGGGCTTTAGTGGCTGTGCTGTTTTGCTATTTACTTATATTGTATTTTTTTAAGATTTATTTATTTATGCATACAGAACTGGGGTACAGGCCAGAGGTGCAGGGACGGTGAGAGGATTCACCAGAGACAGAATGGGGTGCAGAGCAAATAGATCAACGAAATCTACCTGCTGAGAGAATCAGTGGCCAGGTAAGGAGAGGTCTGCCACACCATGTGGGACAGCCCCCTGGCTGGGGATTGAACTTGTGAAGTGGCTGCATCTAGTTTCATAGTGCTATGCTTTAGCCCCTTGCACCATAGGGAGGGCCCATTTATATTGTATTTTTTTTTTAAAGATTTATTTATTTGTGCACACAGAACTGGGGTACAGGCCAGAGGCTTAGGGGCGGTGAGAGGCTTCACCAGAGACAGTGGGGAACAGAACAGGCAGATCGACGAAGTACACTGCCGAGGGGAGCAGCGGGCAGGTCAGGAGAGGTCTGCTGCACCATGTGGGTCACCTCCGGGGCAAGCGGGAATCTAACTCATGTGGAAGTGGCTTTTAGATTCTCAGTGCTGTGCTTTAACCCGCTGCGCCACCAGGGAGGGCCCTATATTGTTTTTTTTATAATTGACGTAATGTCAATTTATAATATTATGTGTGATTTAGAGGTACAGGGTCATACCTCTTTACGTAAATGTTCCCACACCACATCCACTACCAAAGCGGCCGTGATTCTTTACTGTAGACCTTTGGGCCACATCCTCCTTTTGTTCTTCACCTTTCCCTCTGGTATCTTCAGTTCTACAGTCAGATTTCTAGTGTTTGTTTGGTTTAGTTTTGTCCTTTCCTTTTTTGTTCCTCTCTCTTCCACATATAAGTGAAAGCATCCTTTGGTTTCTGCTTTTCTGACTTACTTCACTTAGCATAATTCCCTTAAGATTCATACATGTTGCTGCAAATGACATCTTTTTTGATTGCTAAAAAATATTTAATTTTGTATATATACCACATCTTGATCCCCTCTTTTGTTTTGGGTATTCATATGGGATGTGTCTCCATAGCTTTACCCCTGTTTTTGAAACTTAAATCCCCTTTATATCTAGTGTTCTTGTCAAGTTTGGTCTCCAACTCTAATTCTATAGCTATGTAACCCAATTGTATAAGTTCCCCTGACTCTTGGGTACCAATTGCACCTACTGGGTTAATAAAGCACCTTCTCCCACTTTAAAGGATCCTTTGTCACATACTCACTGACTTTTCATGTCCTTGAATATAACTATGCTGACCCATGCCGCACAGACAGTTGAGACCCAACTGTTGTGGAGGCGAAGGGGAGAAGCTAATTGGTGGTGTTATATCATTTGGCTGATAGATTCCTTCTTTATTTTTTGCACTCTGATATCTACCTCATTTACTTGAGGTAGAGGTAGGTTTCATTAAGAAAACTTATGTTTGCATTCACATTTTTTTTTCTAGTTCTTTTCTAATTTTTATCAAAGACTTATTTTGATATTCTCCTCACCTTAAAAAAATTCCAGTGAGTAGTTTTTACTTATTTTTAAAAGATTTATTTATTTATGCATACAAAACTGGGGTATAAGCCAGAGATTCAGGGGCAGTGAGAGTATTCACCAAATACAGAGTGGGGAACAGAACAAGCAGATCAACTGAAATATATGGCTGAGGGGAGCAGCAGGCAAGACAGGAGAAGTCTGCTGTGCCATGTGGGTCAGCTCCCTGACCGGAAATCAAATTTGGGCGGAAGCAGCTGCAGCTGTCTTGATAGTGTTGTGTTTATTAACCCATTGTGTCACCAGGGAGGGCCATTTTTTTTCTTTTATCACAAATAATAATTATCTTTTAAGGAGCATATTAGGTGGCTACAAATTCTGTACAAAACTACTAATCTGAATATTAGTAGTCTAACAAATTTGAGGTAAGAACTGGTAATACATTTATACTACAAAAATGCCAGGAATGTGAGTTGTCATCCAGGATAGGGATCTTGCATGGGTCCAATCATAACAGGGATACCACATTGATTGGTTAGGGAATGATAAACTGTTTGAAACAAATGCTCATATTCACCAAGGGAATCAAAATTAAAAACATGTTGTGAGATTTCTGTCTACTATCACCTACCTGAATAGATATATGAGACTAACCCATAGTCACCGCATTTACCTGTTACGTGGAAAGCTCTCAAAATACTTTTAAACATTAAATGAGGAAATATAATGCATCTAACACTACAATGCCCTCCATGACTGCTGATGTGGTTTTAAAGATACTTAAGAAAAAAAGCAGTTTTAAAAATGGGCATATGTTCTTCTGCAAATACGTCTAATACAGAAAGAACAAAGATTAACAGCTTACTTAAGACTTAAATGTGACTGATTTATGAATTACTCTAAATATTAAATCTTTCTGCAATAATGATTATTTTTATTCAAATTCATGTAAAATTATTAAAACTTTTCACTCTAAACTAAAAGAAACAGTTACTTTTGCTTCATCTCATGGCAATGCTTTTCTTTTACTTGTCTGTGCATCTAACCTCTTCATCCATTCAGTTTTTGAATGGTATTGTTAAAAAAAATCTTTAGATCTTACATAAGTACACAATGTGTTTATCAGTTAATAGCAATGATAGCTGGGAGAAAACTCTTTTCAGTTTTTCACATGACTCTGTATCTACGAGAATTGTGTGGCTAATTTACTGCTGCGCCTTGACAGGTTTTCATAGTTCTGTTTAAAGCTAATATATTATTCTGGAGTAACAATCTCGTTGAATACTGGCAAGAAATGAGAAACCCAGGGCTACTGCCATGGCTGTGATAATTAAGTTTTGATAGTGAAATGGGTGAGGTATTAAGAAAATGTGAGTTGATAAGAGAGTTACACATTTTAAAGAGAAGAAATACTGGGAAGGGTGACTTTTTTTTTGGGGGGGTGTTGCAGAAATTACTGAAATCACTTAAGTTCTATACATCTCTGTGCTTGGTAGTAACAGCTGTGGCAGTTGGGGTATTGGGGAATTTTTACACTATCTGGATATTGTCCTAAATGACTTGTCCCAACATTTTCCATAGCGACAGGGATCCTAATAAATGCTATCTATGCTCAGATATGTATCCCTGTGCAAGTTTTTGATTGAAAACAATCCTATCATAAAATACTCATCTACCCTGCTAAATCAGTATGAATGTATTTATAGCCAAGGGAATTATTTTAATGTTGTTTGATAATCTCCTGTTTTGTTTATACTGAAAAATCATTAACTAAGAAGCAGAGAAAACAAAAAAGTGGTTTTTCTAAATTCATATAACCTACTGTTCTTTCTTTTTCCCATATTTTCTTCAAATTAATCAATTAAAATGCACAGATGTTCAATTAAAACTATAAAAATTTTCCATGGCTACAGCTGTTTTGAAGCTACATTGTTGAAAATTTAACATATCTAGTAATGATTCCCTCTCAGAAGAAATTAAATTAATGACTCTTTGCTAGATTATTTTCCATTTGATAAATTAAACAAAATTAGAAAAAAAAACCCTGAGACTTACTCTGCCTGCTACATTTATTAATTAGCATGATAGACTAGCAGATATTAATATGAAAAGGCAACAAAATGGAAAATGTTTCTTTTTTTTCAAGTGAAATACCTTCAGGACTGCAGTTTATCTTATCAGCAAATGGTTATATGGTATAAATTATTAAAATTTCACCTGTAAATAGCAGACAAGTGATAAATTTCATCATCCCACATAATAGAGATGGTAGAGATGTGATTATGCAGAGCTGATAGAGCATTTTTCTTCACCATTTTGTCCACCCCATGCATGAGCGACATTGACCCTTAAATAATAATTAGAGGAACAAGTCTTTTTTTTTTCTTTTACCCAATTGTACTATTTTATCTTTTAAGGAATTTGATATTTCTTGCTCTCATTTTTAAGTTTTTGCTTAATTTCTAAAAATATGCACATGCACTTTTTTTTTCCTTGCCAAAACCAGTACATTCTCATTGCACTATCAGGGTTTCACTGAAAAACAGAACCATTAGGGTGTATTTGTGTGTGTGTGTGTGTGTATAGATATGCATTTACATACATATTTACATACATGTTGTTGGGATACAGGGGGAAATCTCCCACCAAGCTGGGTTCTTCTTAGAATGTCCAGCAAACAAATTAACTTCAGATAGATTAGGAGAAGACCAAAGTTAATTACATACATATGGAGAGTTAACCTGGCTCTAATTCTAAAGTAAATAAGACTAACTGAGATGTTATACCTGGTGCTAAGTAATAGGATAGTGATCCTGGCATCAGGAATAAGGAGGGATTCTCTTATACAAGGAGGTATTTCATATGACAACAGCATTGTCTAGATGTTTGCATGGACTTAAGATAGGCTTTTTTGATTAAGAAAAAAAAAGTTATTTCTAAATAACCTGCATTCTTTAAGGTTATGTCACAGCTTTTCCTAAGACCCATTGGTCCTCCACTGGCCTTGGTTCCACACACCAAGATGATGCATATAGGAAAAAAACCCACTCTAGATATCTTGCAAAAAATCTGTGTGGGCCCACACTGGTGGCTTAATGGATTAGGATGCAGCACTGAAAGCTAGAGGCAGCTGCTTCAGTTGAGTTCGGTCCTTAGCCTAGGAGGTGATCCACATGGCACAGCAGATCTTTCCTGTCTTACCTGCTGCTCCCCTCAGCAGTGTACTTCATTGATCTGCCTGTTCTGCTCCCCACTCTTGTCTCTGGTGAATCCTCTCACCACCCCTGCACCGCTGGCCCGTACCCCAGTTCTGTATGCATAAATAAATAAATAAATGGATTTTTTTTTAACTGGTGTGATTATTTTTTGGGAGCTGGATCTTAAAATGCATATATAACTTTACATAGAGAAATAGAGAGAGAGACACAGAGAGAGAGAGATCAAGGAATTGGCTCCATGACTGTGGAGGCTGGCGATTTTGGAATTTATAGGGTAGGCTGGCAGGCTGGAAACTCAAGCAGGAGTTGATATTGCAGTGTTCAGTCCAAAATCTTCAGAGCAGATCAGATAGAAGGAAAACTCAGACAGGATTTGTACATTGCAATCTTGAGGCAGAATTCTTCCTACTCTGGGAAACATCATTCTTTGCTCATAAAGTCTTCAACTGATTAGATGAGATTCACTCACATTAAGGAGGGTAATCTGCCTTACTTACAGTATGATAATAAATTTTAATCACCTCTAAACAAAAACCTTCACAGCAACATCTAGACTGGTGTTTGACCAAACAATTAGGCACCATAGATAGTTTAGCTAAGTTGACAGATAAAGTTAATCACCAGACTCACTAAAGAAATTTTAGAAAATAAAGATGAACTGAAATACATATTGAAATAATAATTGTAATTAAGTCCCTACAAATATCGTCTGCTAGAATTTCAATGTTATATCAGTGTTTATCCCTAGAACCTTCTGTTAAATTTGTATATCTTTCCTTTTTTTTAAAGTTGAGAATATACTGTTTATTTTATTTCACAAGTCTTTCTCTTAAGATTATAAACACCTTCTCACTTCATTAAGATTTCTTCTGAACTCATATTTAATAGCTGCAATATATCCAATTGAAGGAATTGTTGGACCCTTAAGTTTTCAATCTTAGAAGGACATTATATCTTTTCACACTTATTCTTTGAATATATTACTACATATTCATTGCTACTTAAAAAAATGCACATTTTCAAACTTTTACATGCATTGCTAAATTGCCTTCCGGAAATGTTGTACCAGTTTACAGTCCCAATGGCAATATTCCATAGTGCTGTTCCCCCCCCCCTTTCACTACTGTGTGTTAGAATAAAACAGTTCTGATCTGAAAGATTTAAATAAGAACTTTTCATTGTTGTTGTATTTTGAATTCCCTTGATTTCAGGTGCTCAATGACTTTCTTAAGTTTTTTATACTTGCAGTTCTTTGTGAGCTGTCTGCTTTGCCCAGTTTCCATAGATTGTCATAATTTTCTTATGAAAAAATCTATGCAGTATATGTGATCACTTTTTCTCTGTCATATATTCTGTAATTGTTCCCTTAATTTATTATTTGTCTTTAATTTTTGCCTATTTTCAGATCTACTGAAGTTATTTGTTTTTGAGTGATCAACTCCATCAATATGTTACGAAATGCTTTTGGTTTCATACAGTCTTTCTATCCCAGCACTATATGTATTCTGTGTCATTATAGTAATTATTCTCTCCCTTTTGTAAATTCTTGAATTAAATTTGTTGTATGGTGTGAGGCGGGGATTTTATTTTTCAGTTTACAATTGTCTTTGAAAGCAATTTTTCTGTTTCCTTTTAAACACTAAGAGGGGTCACGAACAGAAGAGCTAAAAGGCAAAATGAAACTAACACATTTTGCATCTGGTGGACTCAACATAGACCACTGTGGTTCTGTAACATTATATGGTTTTCTATAAAAAAGCAGAGTTAAATGCTAGCAGCAATGCCTGAGGCTTTTGTTTATGTGAAGGTATATGTAGAAGGGCATGCAAAGGAACATGCCTGTGGGGTGACAATTAAAATTCTGGGAACTTTTCACAGGGTGACTATATAATCTATTAACACAAGGTTTTCATGGACTTAGGGATTTTCTTAATGGACAATGCTTGCATTTTTGATGCATCCATGATCACACTACCTCAAAGAGTACTATGTTACATTTTTTTTTAATATTTATTTATTCATACAGAACTGGGGTACAGGCCAGAGATGCGGAGGGTGAGAGGATTCACCAGGGACAGAGTGGGGAGCAGAACAGGCAGATCGACGAAGTACACTGCTGAGGGGAGCAGAGGGCGGGTCAGGAGAGGTCTGTCACGTCATGTGGATCTCCTCTCGGGCAGGCAGGGATGGAACTCATGCGGAAGTGGCTTAAGCTTCTTAGTTCAGTGCTTTAACCTGTTGTGCCACCAGGGAGAGCCTATGTTACAAATTTTAAATACAGGGCAGAATATACCCACAGATAAGAGGATACTAGTAACCCAAACTTGGATTCAGTGCATAATTTGAAGCAGAAAGTTTATGATACCATTCCCTAGCACACAGAACTCTGTGGCCCTAATTTAATTGTCATTCTATTTTTTGTATTCCCATAGGAAATATCTTCCATTTATTCTTTGCAAAATTGTAACCTGTTTAATAATCTATAATATACACTAGTTAGTAGCATAAATCTTAACTTTAGGTATTTTCTAATTTCCCACTTTTAAAACTCTTATTACTCTCATCATTGTTGTGGGACAGAAAATATGTAATGACATTTTAAATGTGCTATTTAGGAATCATGATTTTCATAAATTCCAAAATTAGGTTTGGTATGTTATGTATATGTTTCATAATCCACCAATTTATTTTAGATTTGTAGTTTCTCCCTTTTAACGTTATTTTTTGAGGGTTCTCTTGCAGTGATAGAACTCATTCATATTTGTAGGTTTTGTTCTATATTGTTCTCTTCTAGACCAGCATTGTAGGGGGTAGGTATTGGATTTTGCATTTTATCAAGTTCCCGGAATGATTTATATAGCCATGGAAGGTCTGAGAAACACTAGACTACTGTCCACGTTTAGAATTAGTATTTTTTTTTGGAAGACTTCTCAAGGAATGTTACAAAAAAAAATACCTAAAAGTACCTAGAATTGTGACCCCTGAATAGGCATGGCATAAATGTGCACAGTTTATTTAAATTAGGTATTAAGAACACTTGGCAAACAGACCATGTGAACTTGGTCTGTTCCACATTGTGGCTATTTTTATGGAAGTTTCCTTTTAAATACATAGATTTTACAATGTATGCTTTGTATTACTAATCGCTATGAGCTTAACATTTAGAGGATGATGTTTATTGACTTTTCGGTGTGAACAGCTCATCACTCTCTTAAAGATTCAATATTCTGAATATTCCACGAAAATAAATGTCCACAACTACTTCTTACATTTGCTAGCAGAATTGCCATATATTTGCACAACTGTTAAATGGTTGTCTTAAAATTTTTAAAAATAATTCAGGTATATGGAGTTATTCAAATTATGTTAATATTCATAGATTTTTACCAAAATAAGAAGATGCCACCTTGTGGTACAAAAAAAAAAAAAAAAGATTCTTTTTGTGTATAGTAGTGGTTGACAAATCTCTCTGAATAAATAGGAAAAGCAGCTAAAACACACATGCTCATAATCAAATGTTTTAATTCAATAACTATGTCACAAATAGAGAGATCACATGGGGGAAAATTACATGGGAGTTTGTTTTTTTTATGAAATCAGGGATCCAAAGGTGACACACAATAGTCACATAGAAATTAAAATGGAGCATTTGATGATGTTTATTATAGTAAACTAAACATGGTGCATATCTTTAAATAATGGGGTTACATTGCATTTTTTTTAAAGATTTATTTATTTGTGCATACAGAACTGGGGTACAGATTAGAGGCTCAGGGGCGGCTAGAGGCTTCACCAGAGACAGAGTGGGGAGCAGGACAGGCAGATCGACGAAGTACACTGCTGAGGGGAGCAGAGGGCGGGTCAGGAGAGGTCTGCCACGCCATGTGGTCACCTCCGGGGCAGGTGGGAATCGAACTCATGCGGAAGCGGCTTTAGATTCTCAGTGCAGTGCTTTAACCCGCTGCGCCACCAGGGAGGGCCTACATTGCATTTTTAAGAATGATGACCGTGTTTTGTTCCTTTAGGTAAAAAAAAAATAAATTTTTATTATGATTTATTTTTAATGAACTTAAAGGTAATCTGTATCTGAATAACATTTAGGTATATTAAAAGGATCAGGAATAGGAAGAACACAAGGGATTATGGAGAAGATGCACAAAGGAATTGCTGGTGGGAATTTCACATTGGGAAATCATACATGTACAAAAGTGAAGGGTGATGTAATGAATATATTTAAACAAAATAAAATAAAATGATATTTAGTTAAAAAGGCAAAGATTACTTGAAATGATTCATGCATGATTGCATTTACTTTTGTTGATGGTTCATTACATCAAATTATCCAAGAATTTCAAAGGATCAGTCAAGTCAGCCTTAAAAACCAGGTAGTTCAATATTGTATGGCTTGTCATTGTGTAAACTGAGATATATAGATGTGGTGTGACTTATTCAGGATCCCCATGTCCTCAGCCATTAAGACTGACTTTTCCTTTGCCTGCGCTCCTTCTTCCCCATTCTGCATTGAACTGGTCTCTTGTATTGAGAAGCTTTGTTTCTCAGAAAAAGAACAGAATACATTTATCCCCTCTGAACTTTTCATTAAATGTTTATTCTGTTGCACTTCTCCATAAGCATTTTTATATTGCCATTTTCTCCTCTTATTAGAATACTTAATATAGTTCCAAATAGTGCATAATTGAAAACAGTTTATCATATCCATTTTTATTTATTAGTATAATAGTATCCCTGCGATCTGGTGGCAGGAAAGTACTACACTATTTTATTGTAATTTATCCCATTTTAAATGTTCATTTGGGTTTATGAAATTGCATTATACTGTTCAGAAATACACTTTCAGAGTTTGTGTTGGGAAAATCCTTAAACATCAGAGTTGGTTTTAGAAAATTTTGCAGAAACTATATCATAGTGTATTCCAAAATTGAAACTGAAATGGCTCAAACAGCTAAAGGTTTTGAAATAGTTTGCACACATATGTGTTCACTAAGTCTTACCCATAGAAATTAGTCCATGGCAAGTGACAAAGGGAAGCTACCAGCAATTCTTGTTATGAGGAGCAAAGGAACATTAGGTAGGTGGATTTATCACAGAAAGCATCAGAGATAGAATTATATTTGAAAGGAATCTTGAGAAATAGGAAGAATTTAGATAATTATGTTGCAGTGGGGGGCATTCTTGGCACAAATGGTGTGGCTCAAGGCTATTTCTTTCTGGGATGTAGTGATTATAAATTTAAACTTAGAGATGCCTTATAGAAGGATAAGACTAATGAGAACATTAAATGATGAACTAAGAGTGCTTCATTCTTTACACATAAAATGGAAAGCTATGTGTGGCTTTTGATTAAGAGACTGATATGAATGAACTGGAAATCTAGAATTAAGATTATACAAAAAATGTGTTTTTGTGAAAATAGCAAATTTAAATCTAAGTACGTTGTTGTCCTATAGTTGAACAGATAATCTTCTATTTTCAGGTGTACTTTGATTTGCCAGTATGAAGAGATAAAATATTCTTATTTGGTATATCTCTTTCTTACTGTATTTGTCAGAAGGCAGCAATGGAAATGATCATATTTCTTTCCCAGTGGTTCTCCTTGATAGGATGACAGCTGCATTCCAGCTGCAGATTTTCTTTCAAAATAAATAGTCTAGGAGTGGTTGCCCCACAATGTGGTATCAGAGTGTCCCATCCTTTACATGCTCTATAGCTGATATTAGCAGACAGTTAACTCAGTTAACTCATGATGATCCTGAGTGGGCTGAAGAATCTGAAGAATAACTTTCTTAAAAATTCCTAGAGTCAGCCCTCCTTGATGGCACGGGGACTAAGTCTGAGCACTATCAAGCTACCCCCAGCCACTACAACACAACTTCCTCCCAGGGCCAGGGAGCTGACTCACATGGATATATTGCAGCTAATAAATATGAGTTCAGAAGAAATCTTCCTTTCCCCAATTTATTCATATCAAAGGGGCTATGACTTACAAAGATTGCTATTAGACTTACTTAGATTGATATTATAAAATATTTTTTACCCACTATCCATTATTTCAAAAATATTTTTGTCATTTATATTCATATTTGAAAATATATTTGCAACAGCTATTTAAGACCAGCACTTATATTTATATAGGGTTTATCATTAGGTTATAGACCCTGATTTTCCTATTCATGAACTTTTTAATGTGTATTCAAATTTTAGTTGTTCTTTAATCCTAACTTATTTAGCATGTATCATGGATTGTTCTTTTTTTTATATTATATTGAGGGTGGTAAACAATTCTCTTAAACATTTTCTAGATTTTCTGTAACTGCAAGGGATAGCTACATCATTGTAGTTAATTTTTTTAATTTTACATTTATTTATTTTTGTGGTAACATTGGCTTACATTATTGCTGGTGTTTTGGAAGTAGAGGATTCCCCTCCCTCAGGTTTCAACACCATAGTGCACTCACCACCAAATCATCCGTAGTCCACCACTGTAGTGCTTCCTCTCTTATTTGTTCTAAGTCCCTCTCTCCACTTCTCTCTCCCCTACCATTGCTTCAGGGCTGTCGTCAGCTTTTAAGTACACAACTTTAAGATTATCTTTACCTGCCTTTTAATTTTGTATCTCTATATTCCAACTATAAATGACACCATCTGGTTTTTATCATTCTCCTTCTGACATTTCATTTAAGATTACCCCTTCAAGCTCCATCCATGTTACTACAAATGGCATGAAATTTATCTTTTTTGATTGCTGAGTAATATTCTGTTGTGTAATATATCACATCTTCTTGATCTACTCATCTATTTTTGTACAATTCATTTGTTTCCTTCATTTGGTTTTTGTAAACGTTGCTCCAATAATATTTTACCATATTTAGTCATGGTTTCCTTTTTTTTTTTTTCTGTCTCCTTATAGTCACTCAAATGAAAGATTTTTTTCCAGCTCATTGTTTTATATTTTTCCTTCTTAGACCATTCTCTACATAATGTTAGAAAAAGTAATATGTTCATTCTCCTTCCTAGTTTCTAAGGACCAGTTGATAGTCACATAGGGTAATCTTTCTCTACTCTTTTATTACTTTATCCACTCACCAAAAATAATGAAATAAATGAAGTTTGGACTATCAGGATTCATTGAGAGTTTTACCCTTTCAGTTCTTTCTTTCTCATTTGTGGATATATCATCTCCCAGGATGCAAAGTGTTGGTAATTATTCCTCTTTTCCTCAGCTATTATTTTCTGAGATTTTCTCTGAATAGTATAGAAATGAGTAGACAGGAAGGTAGTGTACTATTGTTCTGTTTGAAAACTAACACCTATTTTCAACAGATTGACCAAGTAATTTATTATTTATTAGAAGGTCCAAATTGCTGATGATGCTGTGAAACAGACAGTGGGAAGGAGCATAAAAATCCAAAAACCAAAAACAACTCTCTGCTCTTTCAAGGAGGAGAGCTTTTCTGTTGTATAAGGTGATACTTAGATAGTCTACCAACTGTTTTCTCACTGTTGTTGCATCAACCTTATAATCATTCTAAATTTTTCTCAGATTTCTGGCACTGGGTTTCCTGTCAGTCTTAGTTTTATTTTTAGTTTTTGTTTTCCTACGTATGCTATTGATGACTGGGAGATTCAGGGTCAGGGGCTGGTGTCCACTATGCCATTTTATATAAAAAGTCTTCTCTGGTCTATATTTTATGGTTATAAATAATGAATACATTGGTTCTGAGTACATTTCCTTACTCATTTTAATAAAGCTGAGGACCAGTTTTCTTAGGGATCAATTAAATTGCATACTTACTATGTATATTTTTGTAATGTGTTCAATACTTATAGAATAACAAATAACTTTTGCTCAGAGTGTTCTGGCTAGGGCTATTAAAAGAATACGTTTGAAAAGTCCATGGTTCACCAGAGTCAAAACCACTTTTCTCCTTGGGAATTGGAAAGGCAATACAAAGATGTGCTTTGGGGATAAAAAGATATTCAGAGGCTGTAGTAGAGAGAGCAGGGCATCTGAGGCAAAGGGAATGCAGAAGAGCATGAGATCAGGAAATGTGGTGGGGTACAGATGATTCATATAAGAGGTTTATGAGGCCCCTATTTTTGTGGACAGTAGAGTGGAAAGGATGGATAGCAAGAGATCAATATTGCATATCAAATCATTTATGCAAGTGAAGATGGGAAAGTGCCATCAAAAGTAGTAGTAGGGATGGGGGGGAAATGGTAGGCTTATAAACCTAACATAGAGAGATGGAGAGTGAGGAAGGAGGCGTGTGTGATTTGAAGAATGGTTCTTCTGATCTGCCAGTCATGGACAGTTTCAAGTACAGTTACATGTGTGATCAATGGTCAAAGCAAAAATGTGTGTGTGTGTGTATATATATATATATATATATATATATATATATAAAGAGAGAGAAAGAGAGAGAACGTGAGATGTGTATATCTATATATATATAACCATTTGTTTTCATCATTTGCAAATCATCCTTTTGCCTGCCTTATGTTATTACTTATGCATTTGAATTATGTTCAAATATGTGTAGTTCTTTTAATATATTATTTTTGCAATTTTACTAATATCTTTTTTATTGTGCCAAATATTCACATTTCTAGGTATGGGAAAACTAAAGCATAAATAAGATTTGTCATAAATCTCAAGGAATCCCTGATAGGCCTCACTGGGGAACTAATCCTATTTTTGATTTCCAAGCAACACTCTTTTTACTAGAATTACTTGCTTTCATGCTCAAGAAAAGTCATGTAACTCTCTGAAAACTTATCATAATTTATAAGTTAAAATGGAAGTCATTTTGTACATTGTTATACTTGCAGCTCATCCTAGTTCCAATGAATATATTTCTTTTATCTATTTCATATAGGTGTGATTAAAATAAATCATAAGAGATACAAAATAGAATTATTTCCCTAAAGTTTTAGGGAAACTAATATTCTATTCAGAGAGCCAAATGGTGTTATCCAAGTGAAAATATTATTTATCCCCCAAAGGAATTTCTACCTATTACCCACAATTCAGTTACACAGATTTGCTTCTCATATTCGAGTTTCTTCCGCAATATCATTTATCTTTTATTCAAGTGAAAAATTTCTTAATCTATATTACTGAAAAGTTTTCTACTAATGGGAAAGTAAACAGTAAAACAAAAATCCTTAATATACACTAGAGTTGCTTGAATGACTTAAAGTACCCATTTTATAAACTCATGATACATTTACAGGTTTCTGAAATGGAGAACAAAAATCTCCATTTGTTCTTGTCAAATAATTTTTAGAGAGGCACTAGAAAAAATATATAAATATAACCAGGTTTAATAACTTGGTGATGTGCAGTACAAGAAATGATATTCTTCTCACATTCTCACTGAAAGGATAAAGAATTTTAGAAGAATCTTAAGATTGAACTGTTGCTATTTATTCTAGAATTTAAGAGTAAACTCCTCTCTTGGTAATACACTTCTATTAATTGAAAACATGCTGTTGACCATTATGTAGCAGTTGTTTTCAAACATTTAAAAATTCGGATTACAGTAGTAATCAGTTCCCATCAATATGCAGAGTCTGGCTTTCATTTCCCACTCTGCTTTGAGAGGTAGTCCTTAAAGTACTGAAGACCAAGCTGCACTTGAAAATGGTGAGATTGATTTGTGCTTAGATCTCTTCTGTTTCTCCTCAACTTTCAGAACATGCTTTCATCTCATAAGGATGCTTTGGAATTTTAACATGTAGCTATGTGCATTTAGGCATGCAAATACACACACTGTATATTATTTTGCTTTTACAGTAATTATTTTCATTTATGAAATTCTAAATTCGATGTTAAATATTGAATATTTTGGTTAAGTGACAGCTTGTGCTAGCTTTAGGATATTCCTGCTTGATAATTATTCATGAGAAGAACAGCTGAAAACAAACTAGTTATACACCTTGGCAAATTACTGTGATTGTGATTCTGTGAAATTTCCCCATGGCCATGTGACTTTATTATAAGTACTCTAACAGTGCAGATGTCCAGAATGTTGTCGTTGTCACAAATGTTATTCCTATACTCAAAGTTTTGAATTACTCTTTAAAGCTTCAGAGGAAACGTGAGGAAAGAGCTGAGACATGCAATATGTATGATAGAGCATATGCAGCTTTTTCCTGTGCCTGCCACCCTTGGCTTGGAGTGGGCATGGGTGATATACCACATCCTTGCAACACACAAAAGTAATAGCTTTTTGGTGAAATCTAGATATGATGAAAACAGTTCCTATTAGATGTTCAGAAAAAGGAAAAATAGCCCTAATTTATCATCCTTCCAAAAAAACTCAGCCGAAAATCAAATGTTATTTCCCTCCTCTCCTTCTCCCTTTCAGTTCCTTCCCCATATGGTTCCTGAAATGTTCTTCCATTTAAATGGATTTTAAAACTCATTCCTTATAGTTCCTAGAGCATTCATTGCTTTTGAGAAAAAAAAAAAGAAAAACATTTTAGCATGTGCTATTTTTGTTATTCTAATTAGCAAAAACAGCTGGTCCTGTGCAGCTCAGACTGTAGTCTTTTTCAACACATTGTTCAGATTTTTTTTCCTCCTCTTCTGTCAAGCTACAGGCTACCACCTCTCCTCTTCCCACACAATTCAACCCCCAAAACACCTGCACATACAACCTTAAATATCACCTACATCTGCCATGAAAGAAAAAGGGAAGTAGCTTCTCCTTCCTGGTGGCTGGGCAGGCCAAATCACACAAAAGGTGAATGAAAGTCATTCTCATGGTATTCACTACCTCATTGATTTCACATTCCCCAAGCACTTTACTCTGTTGTCTCAAAGGTGCAGCTATCTTAATAGTTTTTTTTTGTTTTGTTTTTTGTTATTTGTTTTTCTTCTTCTTCTTCTTTTTTTTTCTCAACTCCTTCTGGCAAATGGGAGTAGCCTCTTACAGAATCAGAGATTGAAAAATTGGATAATCAAACCTTACTCACAATTTGGTATCTATCAAAGACATGTGACTACCAATGATCATTGAAGCTGATCAAAGTCACACTCTGTTGCCATGGCAATGAATCCCCATTTTGTTTATATGGAGGGGTACGCACCACAGGAGAATAATACTGAGACGAATTAAATTTGTGTTGTTGAGAAATTAACATGCGGGATGCTCAGGAGTGAGTTAAGTGGGTGCTTATCAGGTGTTTTTTTTTTTTTTTTTTTAAACGAGAGGTGGTGAGGCTAAAACATCTATTGAGGGTATCATTATGGAGGAGTCCAGTAAAAACACTGAAATGTCTTAATAGTGCATTTCTGAGGTAGAGTCCAGATATGAAGTAATATTTTTTATTTGCTTTTGTCACTAGCATTTCCTGAGCTTAAGACTCTCCAAGCTCTTTGGCTTTTCTTTCTTTTTCGAAATTTAAAAAGGATTACAAGAGGATACATCTTTCAAGTTTTATATTTGTTTTGCCTTTGAGCTGGAAACAGTTCTTAATCCAGTCCCACTAATCTGCCAGGGAATATGTAGTATGATTAGTACATTTTAATTTTAAGTGATTCGAGACCTCCCCTAGTCAAGTTTTAGGGCTGAATGAAGCTCTTTGTGTTTATAGTGTCTAAGATATCATCTGGTCATGAAAGTGATAAGTCATTAAAATTTTTCCCATGATTTTTTTGGCACCTCATACTGTCTAAAATTTTTATAATAAATTATAGTCTCTTCTTCAAAGGAAATACAATAGACTTGAGTTATTTTAACTTTTTTTTCTTTCAGTTTCAGACAGTAGCATTCATTGCCACCCAGCCTGTTCTTTCTCCATCCATGGTTCTCCCACCAGTTTTCTCTCTCATCCTGCCAATTCTTTTAGCCTCCATGTCAAATGTTTGCACTATAATCCCATCCACAGGGAGCCCTCACTTCCCGCTTCTCCTGCAGCAGTGGCTGGAAATCATTTACTCACAGTTTCTGAAATAAACACGATTATCATGTGCCCAAATATCGGTGTCTTTTTGGTGCTCTTGTTATTTTGGCCTCCTGCCTTTTTATACATTTCTCATTTTTATTCAAAATGGAAATTTCACAAATATTTGAAGTGACTATCTTTTTCAAGACTATGCTGACATGTAAGATAGAATACCAGCCTGGGAGTATATAATCCTGTTATAAGAAACCCACACTCACTAATGGTCTCCGTTTCAGTGCTCCTGCTCAGCACCTGGTGTTTTCATACCTTGCTGAATATTTTTTTTTTTTAAGATTTTAGTTATCTCTTTTTGTATAGAAGAATTGGGGTGTAAAGCAGAGGTGCTTGATAAGGCATGAGAGGATTCATCAGCGACAGAGTAGGGAGCAGAATGAGTAGAGCTACTGAAATTTACTGCTGAGGGGAGCAACCAGTGTAACAGGAGATGTCTGCTGCACCATAATGTGCTGGCCAGCTGGGTGGTAGCACTGAGATTTTACCCCTAGGTCACTCTTGTTGAATCTTTGCACCACTGAGATGACTAATACCAAATAATACCAAGAGGGACATGTGATAGCAGTCCACCCCCAATGTCTGCATGCCCTACCCTAAGAGCCACGCTTTTGTTTTTTACTTTTTTTAAAGATTTATTCATTTATGCATATGAGATCTGGGGTACAGGCCAGAAGTGCAGGGGGTGAGAGGATTCATCTGAGACAAAGAGGGGAACAGAACAGGCAGATCTATTGAAATACATTGCTGAAGGGGCAGCAAGTGGGATAGGAGAGGTCTGCTGGGCCATGCGGGTCACCTCCCTGGCCAGGAATTGAACTTGTGCCCTGGCTGCCGATAGCTTCACAGTGCTGCACTTTGACCTGTGTGCCACCGGAGGACCCGGTTTTGTGTTTTTTCCTATTTTGGGTGAGATCTCTCTCTCACATACACCCGTGCATACACACACACACACACACACACACACCCACAATGCAATGTTAATGACATTCCCTGCATCAGAAGTGAAAGATAAGGAAGTGGCCCCTTTAAACCAGCCTGGTCAAGGATAACTGAGAAGAAGGCGGCATTTGAGTAGGACCCTGACAGGTGCCCTTACCTGTGATGGATCACAGTAGCGAAGCAGAACAACTTCCCTGTTGACACCTTGGTGCATTTTCAGAACAGAGATTAAATCTTTGTAGGTTTTGCTTTCCATTTCTTTTGGCTTCCACATGAATAATGTTCACTCATAACTTCCAGCTTGTAGACTCACTGTTTTTTTTTTTTTTTTTAATTTATACCTGAATTACATATCAAAGCTGCGGTTCTAGGACAGGATATGGTGGGTGATATATTCCTATTTTATGAGCTATAAAGTCCTTGGAACACACAATCATTGTTAGTCAAATTAGAGTAAGTCAATGAAGAACAAGTGCAGCCAGCTTTCTATTACTCTCTACCGCATGTGCTAATCAAGGGCATGATAAATGAAATTCAGATAGAAATCACTAACCACTGCTTTACTATTTACTTCGACTTCTACTACCAAGCTTTGATGACCTGCTAACAGTAAACATCGCTTTTACGATTGTTGGAGATGTTATTAAAACAAACCGAGACAAAACAATTTCTAGAAGTAGAAAATAAATCAAAATATCTTTTAGAAAGACTAGAGTGAGGAAGCAAGGGGTAATAGGTTTCTCTATCAGCACCTTAGTTGTAGCCTTAGAAGGCAATGGCCAGCATGTTCTCCTTTCCTCATCTATAGATTAAGTGATCATACTGCAGGCATATCACTAGTGACTAGCACAGAAGTATTGAATAGTTCTCCTGGCACTTTTAACTGAGTAGATTTTACTCCCTTCAGTAGGTTGATGGAGAAGGTCATTTAATTAGTAACCTTACTTTGCCAGCCCAAAGAGCTTTCGCTTGGGATCCTCAGAGCTGCAAAAGGCCACCTTTGCCAGATTCTCTACTCAGCAGCCAGTTGCTCTACCTGGCTGAGATTTGTGCTGACAGAGTCCCTGGCCTCATGGTGGCAACCTGCATTTGGAGAAGTGTCTCCATGCTGAACCTTTTCTCCCACAGGAAGATTCTTTTAGTGAAACACTTCAGGTATCATATATTTGGAATTTTTCCATTTGAAATATATCCTTAGAGGCTCTTTTCCCTCCCTGACTTCCCCTTCCTTTGAAGGGGAAGCAAAGTTATTCTGAAAACTAAAGCTACTCAATTTAGGAAATAGAATTATTTCAGCCAATGCTGCATAATATAATTTGTTTGTCAAGTGTTTTTAAACCATTTAATTCATCTGTTTGGTTAAGAGGAAAATACTATCTGGTCTGCATCTTCCAGGAAATGAGTTTACTAGCGGGGAAACAATATACCTGTTGTCACTCACAGGTTATCTGACTAGTTGTGAGAGCACATTCCAGTCCTCCTTCGAAGCACAAAGAACATTCCAAGTTACGCACGACCTGAACACTTTCAGGTCTGTAGAATTGGTCTAAAGAAGTAGGGATAGTTGTTTCCTACTGCTTAATTTTGCTTCTTGCATATCTTGGGGGAAGTTTGAAACCATCCTCTCCAAATCCACAAGAAAATATGACCAGGGTGAGACGTTTAGAGGCCACAGTTCAGTGGTTACTAGTTAGCTCCAGCCCTGGCCAGAACCCTACCAATGACCCTGAAGAAAATTATTGACATTTGAGGTTTTAAATGAATTTTAAGGCCTTTAGTGAGATGATGGGGATTCAGGAGCAAGGAGCTCTAGCTTAGCCTCCCTGTGTATAATTTGGGCAGCCAGCTATTGTTAATGTTAATGTCAGAGTTGTGAATTTATCATAGGACTTGGGCAATATCATGCTACTTTCTGCCATGGTCTTCTAATTAACAAGTGCATCAGGTCCTTCTCTTTACACACTAGGAGACATGCCATGAGTTTCATCTTGATGAATTTTCACTTACTGGATACACATCCAAGTAGTATTGGCCTTCATAAATGCTTAGTTGTTAAATAGATTTTATGCGGGCATGAAGTTTCTTGAAATACATTTGAATCATCAGAATCTAAGTTTATGTTTCTAGGAAGTTCTGTCTACTCCTAAGTTCCTGAGTAGCTTTTACACCCAGTGCTATTTTTATGTAGCATAGAGGAACAAATATATAAATGAAATCTCAATTTGTTGGAGTTTGATATTATGGCATAACAACTGGACTGGACAGTGAACTCAAGTTTTGAGTTTTAGTGAGTGGTAAATGAATAGCTTGGGAGCTGTTGCTTTTAGAAATGAACTCCGTCTGTCCCTCTGTTCCAAATTTCACACTGAAAGAAAAATTATTTTCAGGTATATTCCTTGGTCTGGAACTTGCTTTTCATTTATTTGAAATGATGGTATCTTTTCCTTTCTCCTGCTAAAGTTATATATCTATTCAAGTCTAGAGCATTGAACACAGTTGCAATTACTTAGATTGTTTGTGATTTTCAGGTTTTAGTATATATTTAACCTGTAGCAAGCCAGCAAGTATTCTCTTTCCTAGGTAAGAAGAAATATTCTCTAAAAACAAATGAAAGTGTCAGTGAGGCTTAATTTATTTCCTGGGAAATAAGAAACCACGGGTAACTCTTCTTCTTCTATACTAACCTCTTCCCTCCTATCAACTTCTCTCTTTCATTTAAACTAAGACTCTAAAACAAATTATTATATGTATGTATGTATGTATGTATATGTTTATATATCACGACCTCAATAGAAGATTCTGGCTTAACTAATCATGACAATGAGATTGGCAGACAAATCAGATATAAACAGATGACACTAGCAATCCCCTCACTGCCCCATCCCATATACATACACAACCCTAAGCCAGAAACACTTTATTTTAATCCTAGTGTAAAAACCATATAGAGTTTCATATTCCCCCCATTATTTCTCCTATGGAAGTAGGAATCAGAGGTTAACTTACCCAGCCATTTTGTAAAGTAATCATGGTTTCCCTTTACCTTCCTGAATACATATTTGTGGGGTGGATGCAACATTCCATATATTTGAGAAGATGCAATAGTTCACATTGACCAATTGTATTTGATTTCTCATTAGAAATAAGCTCACATTCTTATTTATATAGAATGATGCTTCCTTCTGTCAAGTAGTGCTATCAACAGATAACTAAGGTACTGTATTAGAAAAAGAGCTTGAAGAAAGTGGCCTTACAGACAGTCCTTTGCTTGCACGAATGGTGTAAGATGGTATGATACTGAATTTCTTTGGCCTTCACTTGTCTGCTCAATGTAATTGGTATATTTTATGGATCAGAAAATCAAAAATGGAAAAAGATAGGCCTTACTGTTCTTTCCAGATATATGTGCATTTTTCATGATGGGCTGCTATCACTGATCTCAGATTTTAGCTGTGAGTCAAGATTTCTCATACTATATAATAAAGTGAGGCTTCTTGCTATACAATGAAAGCTTTATTTCAAAAAGTATTTCAAAATTCTCAAGAGGGCAAAAATGTGCTTTTTCTTGATAGGTATTAAATAACTGCAGTTACAAGATTAACTCTGGATGTTGCTTGTTTGCTGGGTTGATTGCTATTGTCCATTCGTCTCATTTTTGATCTTCAGGTAAACAGTACATAGAGAGAAACCTCAATCGTTTTTCCAGTTATTGCAGCTAATTTTCACTGTTCACTGATGAACTTGCCACAGTTTTGACAGGTTAATCAATCATCAGGAGCATTTAAAATAACTTGCTCAACTTAACTATGTTTTCCTTCCATTCTCCCATACTTTCCTTTCTCCTATACTCATGGAACATGTAATCCAGTTGAACACTTAAAAAACAAGTAATTACCTAATTACCCTTCTAGTTGATATGACTGTATAACACATTGTCCCCAAGTTTACTAGTGTTATTTGTTAGACTTATTGATTCTTTCAGTCAGAAATTTAGTCAGGACATAGTTAAGACAGCTTGTTTCTGCTGCACAATATCTGAGGCCACAGCTGAAAGAGTCTAACTTTGGAAATGGAATAATTTCTAAAGTTTGCCCTCTCATATTCTTGACAATTGTCACTGTACCTTTATGTGAGTTTGGGCTTCCTCATATCATGATGAGATAACTGGGAGAAGCTGTAATCTTTTGAGTTTGTCAGTCATATCTAAAGGACAATAGTAGCAATCATTTATTAAGCATTTAGTATATCCCTGGCATTATACTAACATACACACTTCAGTGGATTAAGACAGGCATAATTATCACCCGTTTTACTGTTAACAAACAACTTCAGAAAATTGATTTCTTATTTAAGGTTGTACAACTAGTTGGTAAAATACCTTGCTTCGCACTTTGCTTTGTTGATCTGAGGAAACTTTGTTTCCCTAGTAGGTTAAACTGTATTTTCTAAGAACTTGCTTTAGTGTGTGTGCACAGGAAGATAGAAGATGCATTTAGTCATTGTAGTATAAGATGAAATTTGATAAGCATCATTTAAAAGGCAATAAAAGCTAGGAGAGCTTATTTCTTTGTGGAATAATTAAGGGAAAACTTGGAAGTGGTGATTTTTGAATAGGACTTGAACTGGTAGAAGTTTAATAAGTGGAGTTGGGGATAAAGAAGAATATATAGATGCTGAGCAATTGTTACTAGGGTAGGAAGAACATGAAGATGTTTGGGGAGTTACATTAGAGCAATTTATTGGAAATTAACAAGATAGGAGTCTATTGTTGTGGATTGAGTCCTTATGGTCAAAGAACAAAAAGTTCAAGTAGGAGTTGAGTAAGAAATCATGAGTGGTTGAAGGTATTTGAGTAGGGGAGAGGCATGGGCAGAGCAGAGCATCAGGAAGATGGGTTACATTTGATGGCTTGAAAATGTTTGAAGACAATAGTGGTAGATGCTTTGCAATGATCTGGAAGATGGGGATGGGGGAAGATATGGGACTGGTGGTGGGAATTATAATGAAGATGGGATGCATTGACATTTCCAATAAAAGGTAACTGTAGGTGTGGACAAAAGAGGCATTTATTATTATAGCAATATTTCTCACTAACTGACCAGTTGCTCACTTAAAGTACAGTTGCCTCTTTCCTGGAACACTCTGTTTTTATTTTATTAAGTCGTGGTCTCCAGGGACCCTGCTGAGCAGCTGCCTCTAATTTGGAATTATGTTGTCATGGCTTCTGTTGAGAGTGCTCTGCATTTGGAAGTTCATTTTCTATTCCGTTTATTTCGATTAAATGCTTTGCTATTAGACTTCTTACAAGTCATACTCCCTGAATACAAAGTCAGAAAATAATATGAGCGCTGAAAGTGCTAAATTGCTGGTCAGTGTTGTTAGGAGAAAAAGGCAGAAGGGGATATCAGTGCATGTTGTAAGCAATTTCGTAGGAGAGGTTTATCCAATTTTTGCCCCAGAAATAGTGCATTTTTTTTTAAAGAAATGATGCACTTTCTGTTAACATTGCCTTATCCCTGTGCCCCTCAAAGTAGGTTTGTGCACATGGAGAGGTTAATATTAATATTGCCTTTTTACAGCTAAATTATCTGGCTCTAGAACCATTCACAGATTCTATTAAAGACCCCTATGGAGGATTGCTTCTTCAAATAGGCATTTTAATTCACCCGGGTACAATAAGGTGTTACCTTCCTTTCATTAATAAAATGGGAACTCATAAAGAAAACCAGATTATCTTGAATTTATGATCAAGTAATTTTGTTTCTCTTAGCCTGGATAATAATTGTGAAACATCATTTCCCCCCTTCTTTCTTTTTCCCTTCATACACTTCGACATTCTTAATTTCTCATGTTTATTTATCTTTTTTATTTTAATTTGACAGGGAAAGCTATCTAGGACCCCAGGAGGCAAATGCTGTGACTCAAGAATTGGTCCTTTCCATCTTCAATTTAATGAAATAATAAGCCAGTAATTGATTTATATTTATATTTACATTTGCCTTACAAATTCTAGGATTTTTGTCACCTTTATTATAATTCCATAAGTAGTCACTAAATTACTTCCAACAAACTCTATTTTTCCTTTACCTACCCAGTGACTGAAGTCTTTTATTATAGTCTAGAGGCTTTGTTCTTCCTTCTAGTTTCTCATGTCATTTTTCCTCACTTAAAATTTTAGTTTTCATTTAAAATTGTTAACGATTTTTTTTTTTGCCTGAAACTTTTCCTATATTTATCAACAGATAATTTGCTCCAAACAATAGCTCTGTGCCTTTTTACTTTCTATATAACCACATCTCAAGTACTCTGAAGAAGACAGGCTTTTGGCATTATTAACAATTTAGGATACAATTCCGAATTGGGGAGGAAACAAGCTAAGCCTCTGAGTGTTCCAGTTGATTTGAAATACCAAAACCATAAAAGTTTAGTTTCAGTATTCTTTGGGTAAATGCTACAATAATAGTCACCTGGTAGTGTTATTTCTTGGTTTCAAATCTCTGATTAAGTGGCTTTTGGCCCTTCAGAGTCTATTGCCACCTCCCTCTTCTGTCTCCGAAGTCAGCCCCACATCTCACTCTTCGGAGTTCAGCCCACCAGGGCTTATTCAAGAGTGAGCCCATCTGCTCACTACTTCGAACAGACACTGGGCACTTTCACCTCCCCATACCTGCGGCTTTGCCTCTTTTACTTGGGGCATGTCCAGCCCTAGGCCCGTTTTCATTCACCTGGTGAGTTGCTATTTATCCTCAAGATCCAAGTCAAGTGGTTTCATTTCTGTGTTGCTTTTTTTGCTGCCCCTTAATGGAAAATAAAATGTTCAACTTCCCAGAGTCCTTTGCATTATAGTATTTTATATAATCACAGTGCCATACAAAGTTATTTTGACTTGCCTCTGATCATAATGCAAATCCTCCTAGTCTATGACAATATTTTATTCATCTTCATTTCCTGAGTCCCAGGAATTGGACATGTACATGTGTTTGGATGTCTGTAAAGGTTGGACAAAGAGAACAAGTGAAAATTATTAATTTTTCAGAAGTGGTTGGGGGAGGTTTCTAAGAGGAGTTGCACATTAGAGCTTGAGTGATGAGTGAAATTCAGCAGACAACTACAAAAAGACTCAGGGTGTGTCGACAGCGGGCATCACAGCATAAAGATCTGTGTCTGGAGACTTGCAAGGGCCTGGCCTTGTTGGAAATTTAAAATAAGCCAGGGCCTTTGGAGTTTTGCATACACAAGAATGGAAACACACAGCAGAGCAGGTGCATAGCAGAGATAATTTTTTGGGATGGTGTGACAATCACCCAGATGGGTGTGGTTGTAATGGGTGACAAATAAGGCTGGAGGGCTAACTGGTAAAGGACAGCACAGTTGGAGGGAGAGACCAAGGCCTATCTTAGCTGGGATGCAGGGACATTCGTCACTGCAGGACTTCTGGGGCTGAATTGTGTCTGGGTTAGCTTGTTCCTTAGGTCCTTTGACAACATTTTCTAAGACTGAATATCTGAATGGCTCTTCTAGGAGCTGAGTGTATTCTCTGTGCCTTCTCTCTGTTCTCTCAGCTCTGGCTATCTCTAGCCTTCATGCTGTTCTTTGAACCACCACGGGGATTCCCCCTGAGGGAAAGTGCATTTGCTGCTCCTGTTGCCTGAATACGCCAGTTTCCACTCAGGGAGTCTTTCCCCATTGGCCTCAATAGCACCCCTGGCAGTCACTGTTCTACTTTGCAGCTTGCTGTGGTTTCACTCTTGGTCTTTACCACCACCCTGCATCCCTTGTGTTTTCTCTGCTCAGGCTGTAAACTCTGAGAGTAAGCACTTTGCTTTATTCTTTGTCGTATCTCAGCACCTAAAATTGTGTCTGGTACATAGCAGATGCTCAGTAAGTATATTTACTACTTAATAAGTGAATGAATATGACTAACCTCCGTTTCTGAACGTTTCCACCAATGTAGGAAATTCTAGACTAATATTTTCTCTATCAGGACATCGAAAATATGGTAACAATATTTACCTGGTACTAGGGTATTTTGGAAGGGATTTGAAGATGTCTGTATGGTGGATGGTACAAAAGAAGGAAATTAAGGAAAGGAAAACCAAGCATTGAAGGAAATACTAAAGACTGAATTTTCATGAAAGTTCCATAGAAACATTTTGCATTTTTATAAAATTGTAAAGCCACTATTGCCTTATGGCACAGATATACCTATTTGCTACATATTGAGAAGGGCTGCTCCCATTGTTTCTCCCCATTATGTCAGATTTAGGATTTTGGCTTTGGGGCAGGACTTGCTGGCAGTAGTGTGCCCCCACCCACTTCTCACAACCTGCTCTTCCACATGACTGGCCCAGTCCATCAGGGTAGAGAGCAGATCTGTGCCAGGGTATGACAACAAGGACTCTGAATATGAATGGTCTGCCTTCACTAGCATGATGAAGGAGAAAGTAAGTGATGTCGAAGTTACTGTTGAAGTAATGTTGGAGGCCTCCTCTCTTCACCACAGCTGAGCAGCGCCATCTGCTTAGGAAACAGCCATTTCATTTGTTTTACACTGAGTTTATTAAAGTTACCCAAGGGAGAGTAGGAGGGGCCTTATTTAGAAACTTGTTTCCTTGGAAAACTCACATGAGTTAGTGGAGAGAATACTAGGCCTTCCCAAGACACTGGTTCTCATCCCATCCCCTCCCTAACCCCTCCATGGTCTGTGCTGTACCAACTTGTCAAACCATTGAGTCCTCTGAGCTGGAGTGACCTCCAGTGCAAAATCGAAGTAATGCCTTTCCAGCTGTATCTCATAGTAGTTGTGAGAATCACATCAAATCATGTGAGGGCAGATTATATAAGTGTACCATATAACTCAGTATGTTATTTTGAAAAGCATTGTTGTTAATGTTGGGCTTTATTTTATTTAAGGGTTTCCATTTAAACCCAGCAGAGTAATTTCTACTCTACTGAGTGGAAATTAGATTTTCTATTGTGGATTATCCCATTGGGGTGGTTGGTTGCTAGGGTAATTCTATGTGAGTGCATATGAGAGTAAGTTCCTAAAAGCCTTGGTCCAGGCATCCTTATCTGGAAGCTTCAAAAGCCACTACATCTCTTATCCATTAAAAATGAAAGACTCCTGAGTGAGATGCATGCTCCTATTTTAAACCTGATGACTTGTTAAGTTATATATTCCTAAAATGAACTTACTGACATTGTGACTTGTCTACAAGTGTGGGAATGTGGATCTAGTTATACATAGATGAACAATCTTATTCAATGTTTATCCTTTCTTCATTGAGGCTTATTTGCATGTTTCTCTTTTCTCCTAAGGAATCAGAACATGTAATAAAAATCAATTATTCTTTTGATAAAAACTCCAGAAACAAGTGGAAACTTACTTCGTTAGTTTCTTTTTAAACACTGCCATTTTCCAAAGACAAGTCTGTTGAATCACTGAAATGATCAATTTAGTCTCCTTCTCTTGTAAGGTAGAGTGTTTCAGTTTATAACCAGCAAGGAGAAGGCTTTGCTGAAATTCTGGGATATCCTTGTTTTGTTTCTTAAATATTAAAGAACATCAAAGACATTACAAGTATAGTTCTTTTCCAAGCATTGTACTGCTAATGAATGTTTTCATCATTTTGATAATCCTGAGTTGGGAAGTTGTTTGCCCTGATTACTGGTTTTTAAACATTTCTCTTTGCTTCATGGGCATTTTTCCTCCTTTAGATCTCAAGGAAAACTTTCTTATATCAACTGTTAAAGCCTTGAGAAAAAGAGGGGTTTTAAAAGTTATCTTGAATTGTTTGGTTTTTCTTAAACACAAATATTTTCAATTTGGTGTTGTGAATCTCAGGTGAAGAGTTTAAGACAGACTATAGAAAACTTTGCTTTAGGAGAATGTTTCTCTTTTGCCTCCACAGATTGAAAATCAGATTTTCCCTAGGACTTTACAACATATGGAAATTGACATCCCCTGAAATTTAGAGACACCAAAATAGAAAATCAGATTTATTTTTACTTTTTGTAATCTAGTTCTACTACCTTGAGTAAACTGGTCTTAAATGATTACGTTCTCTCTTGGTCTCAAGGTTAAATAAACTTTTTATAGAAAACATAGGGAATTTTAAAATATGTCAATAAGAAAATAAAATATAATGGGTATTTCCACAACCCATATGTAATTACTGTTGATGTTTAATAGATTTCTTTCCCTTTTTTTCAAAGCTTCTTCACTCTCTCTATTTTTTTTTTAAACAGGTCTTGATTTGTTTATATTCTTGGTTTTTGCTTTTTCTTTTATCATTATGATCACTGGTAAAAAGGATAAACAGAAGAAAAGTCATTAAATATTCAACAGTACATTAAAAGACTGTGTTATTCTTTATATGAACATGATATAATTAATTTTACTACTCTATTATCATTAGGTAGAGACAATTTTTTTTACTATTATTAATAACCTTTGAATGAATATTCTTATAAACAAGTTTTTTTTTTTTTATTTGTAATTGAGTCTTTGGAACCTTCTAAGATAATTTGTGTTCCTCCTATCAATTCTGATTATTTTTTCCATATCAAAGATAATCTTTACTGAGGCAAGTTTTAACTGATTAGTTAGAATGTTAGACATATTAATTTCATTTAGTTAGAAACATTAATTAGAATATTTTTCAAAAATTTCTTAGCTATTTTTCATTCAATAAATATTTATGGACTTCCTCCCCTGGGCTAGGGAAGCCAGGCAAGATAAATATATTCTTTTTCCTTACCAGACATACAGTATAAGTTAAGAGAAGGCCTTATATTACCCTAACTCTAAAAGTCACTTTGGCAAGTTAGAAAAGAAAGTAGGTATTAATTGTAGTATCCCTAAGCCTAATAAATAAGCAATTGATATTAAAAAAAATCACATAATGTCTGTTTATATATTCTTTCAGTAAAGAGCTATAATATTCTTCATTTACCCCTGAGTATTTTTTATTACAGTTCTCTCTGGGGAGTAATCCTTGTTTTTGTTGTGCTTTGAGAAACATGTTTTTTGTTGTAGTTGTTACTCTAGATATAGTAGAAAATAATTTATTGCTGTATATTTAGTTTATAGTTGGCCATTTGCTAAAACTCGCTCTTCAGCTTCTCTGATAGAAATGCATAACTTTGAAGAGCATCTAGGGTGTTACCAGCTGTAGGAAGGTAACTTTAGTCTCAGACTCTCGGTGTTCGAGGAGGTCCATAAACTTACCTTATGGAGTTGTTCAAATGTAATGAACTGCTTATTAAAGAACTTAGCTTAATGCCTGGCATCTAAACAGCCATCAATAAATCATAGTTCATTTTACAATTCCTTTAATCCTTTCAATCATTTACTTCTTTGCTTCAATTTAGCCTGTCTACATAATAATGGGTTTTTCCTTTACAAACTTAGATACTATATTATCCAGAGCACAGCATTTTATTGTTAGTATTATTACTGTTTCAATCACATGGAAGACCTTGCAAACTCTATTATGGTTCTTTTGTTCCATTTAAGATTTAAGTTTTAATTCTTCTATGTCTAATTTTATAATCATGACCCTAGCTTTGCTTTTATTGTGATTATATGATATTGAAAAATGACTTCTCTCTTAATTTCTTCTTGTCCTTATTGTGTTAGCTAAGTTTATGTTAGCGGTATACCTTCAGCATGATTTACCTCAACTCTAATGTTTTATTTATTAAAAAAATAGTTCTACATATATGATATTGCTCTATTTGATATTAGTTTTTGCATTTGAAGAAAATAATGCTTTCTGGTTTTTTTTATGTCTTCATTCTTGTTTCTATGTTGCTTTATAATTTTCTTTTTTGTCCTCTTTTACCTTCCTTGTCCCTCTCTCCTACCTCCCTCTCTCCCTCCCTCCCTCCCTTCCTTTCTTCTTTCCTTCCTTCCATTTACTTCCCCCTGTAGTTATTTAAAAGGAAAACATTTGCTTTTAACATCTGTAATTACCTTTACATTAAATTAAAACTTCTTAAGCCTATATTTCTCCAACTGCCAGCATGGAGAAAAAAGCTACTTTCATTATCTGCTAAATCAGATGAAGGAATTGCCTCTTTTTATTACTTTATTTTCTTTAGTTAACTTGCCAATATATATTAATATAATTGGGGTATTAGAATTGGATAATAAAAGTTAAATAATATGTCTATGAACACAATATTTATTATTTTGAAAGAAATATTTCTGAGAATATTAATAGTATTCTTGTTAATATGATAATCATGTTTTAAAACAGTAAGTTTAGGATTGTTTTTAACACCATTTAAAAATTTTAGTTTTTTAAAAAATATATTTATTTTTATTTACTTATACATATAAGAAGCAGGGTGGAAGGTGGGGGGTGAGAGGGTTCATAAGAGATAAAGTGGAGAGCAGAACAGGTGTAGCCATTGAAATATGCTGCTGAGGGGAGCAGCAGGCCAGACAGGAGAGGTCTGCTGTGCCATGTGGGTCAGCTCCCTGGCCAGAGATAGAACTCTTGCCACAGTGGCTGGTGAAAGCTTAATAGCACTGAGACTTCAACCCCTGTGCCACGAGGAAGGCCCTACCACCATTTAACGTGTATCAATATTTGTTTAATATACCTTTGAGTAATTTCTTTGAAAGATAAGCATATAGATGTTATACTTTTTGTGGCTTTGTATATCTTTCTGATGCCCTTGCAGATGTACCTCAGTTGCTCATGTTGAAGCTTCTGGAGTCCTAACTTTCCCCTGCACATTGTGTAGAAATCATTTCATTGCTGTCCAGTGTTTCATACCCAGCACAAGTATAAGTCCACCTTGGCCCTTTTTCCTTTCTGAAAGTGACCTAGATTTCTTTTCAGATACAAATAGAATTTTGTTTATACTGCCTCCCCCTTTATATAATTGTCCCTAGACAGCTCAGCAATCTCCTGTTTTCTGTAGCCTTTGTCTTGTGACTCCAATTTTGTTGTTACCCTTTTCTTTACCTACTAGAAATGAAACTTGTACAGGCTTTGATTTTGTGACCAAATTTTTCCCAAAGTCTTATTTCCTCATTAATGCAGATTCACTTATAATAACTGAATTCTGGACCTCGTTCAATCTTTCTTAATTTATTCAACTTCTTTATCACTTACACATGTTTGTCAACTCATTCCCAAACCAATCTGTTTCCCAATCATTTTATCATTTATCTTTTGCTTCTGAGGGCAATTTTCTTCAGTTTTATTAGTGCACTAAGGACTTTTTCCTTTTGTTAAAGAAAAAGCATCTTATTGTGTTTGTTTTCTCTTAGGTCTTTTGTCTTCTAATTTATGTTGGAGAATATTTTGCCAACTTCTTTTGGTTCTCTTTCTGATCTAAGAGTGAGGCATGATCTATCCAGGCCAGACTGCCAGACTGGTAAATACACCTTGCTCAGTCAGTGGACCCTATCTGGAGTTTCTTATTACCATTTTTTTAGAATCTTCCTCTAAAATCTTTGGCTGGTGGTCAAATGTGTGGTATCAAATAGCCATCTATTTTGTGGCATTCATTTGAAATGGGGGAGAATTTTCGATTTTAATTGAATATCTCAATTTTAGTATCTTTATGTATCATTCGTATTTTCTCATTCCAAATAGTGCATAAAATCAGCAGTGTCCAACACTGTCTCTTCCAGGGCTCTTGTGAATATCAATACTTTTAACTCAACTTAATATTTTCCCACCAGTTTTACTCTTGGTGCCTGGTTTATTTATTCAACTTCTTTATCACTTACACATGTTTGTCAAACTCATTCCCAAAGTTGCAGCCTGTGGAACAACACAGAACAGGAGAGGCTGACAGGTGTTGAGAATGGGGTGGCACAGTGGTGATGTTTCACTCTGGTTATCTCACAAGGCAGCTTCCACTCAACTCTGGTGTATAGTCATCAAGAACACCAAATTGCTGGAAAGAGGTACACAGTGGAGGTGACTGGAAGCCACCCCCCCTACTTTTCCTTTAATCTCTTTTTCTGTCTTATCTCATACATTCTTTGTTTACATGAAATTTCTCTTGGATTATGTCAGATGATTCTTGTCATTTGTCTATTGCAATATAATCTTTTCCTGTGTTTCAAAGGTGTGAAGAGAAAGATGTAACTGATGTCCCTGAGGGGCCCTTACGTTAATTTGGAAGCATGGAATGATCGATAAAGAATATAGACTGATGCTAAAACAGCGAGTGGCATATACTTCTTCAGGGTAAAGTAGTAAATTGAGGATCAGACCCAAGGTCTCTGAGGACCCAAGGGGGCAACCTCACCATCTTTTACATGAGACTGTTGGCTACAAGAACTGTGATCATGTTAGAGGATCTAGAGGACGTATGCATAATGAGTCAAAGGAACATATAAAGGAAAACTGACAGAAAATTAAGACATAGAGGATCTGGTAGTTTAGGTCAGCTAATGATATTTAGAAGATCTTTGCAATTCTGTTTATTAACCTGCTTACTTCCTACATTAGTTGATTTATTCATTGAGGTCTCAGCTGTGCATTGAGAATAACATTTCTGGAAAAAATGTCTTTAGACTTTCAAGTTTTGAGCATCCCAAGGGAACCATTTTAAAATATATCTCATTCATGCATGCAGCTTTTGAATTCACATTCTTGTCCCTTTTCAGAATAGAGCAGCTGCTTCTGCAACTGCAAGAGACTTTCCTACTTAGATTGAGGTCTGTCACTGTCATTTTATGGCAGACTAAATGTAGTGTTGGTTGTCAGTTTAAGAAAGAATTAAATATTGCCTGCTGTTGTACATTTTTAGTTTTGAGCTCCTTTTCAAAGCAAAATTGGGTTTCCTACTCTGATTCTCATCTTATTTCTTGGACCCCTCCCGCCAGGTAGACATTTAAGGATCCCTTAATGTCTGCCACTCTTGAGACAGCCACACTTAATGGTGGGAAATGCGAGGCTAAATCTGGAATGAGGATGATTTGGTGAGTTGTGAATAGATAGCGTTGACAACCAGAATTAAAGATAGGTTACTTTATTCTTGGTTACCTATTCTACTCCCACAGGTGGATCTGTAGATCTTAGGGCCCAAGTTAAAGTTGTAGGACACTAAGAACCAGAAGGATTACTCGGGAGTTGCTGAGAGAGTTGAGCTCAGAGACTAGCAAGAATAGCTCAGGAGACTCAAGAAAAGCAACCTGTTATAGGTAGACAGTCACAGGCTGTGAGAGACCATTGCAGGGTATGGAAAGTGAAAGGTATGGATGCCTCATTTTGAAACTTCTCTGTTTGCAGAAACACTTTGCTTTGCAGTCAATAACCTTATGATTAAAATAAGTTCTTTGTTCAATAAGAGAGCTGGCTGAACACTTTATTGTTCCAAATGCCCTCCTATTTATTCTGAATTAGCTTGTTCACACTTTAATGGGCAAAAATTTCCATTTTAGGTTTTTATATATGATTATGCACTGCAGTTAAAGCCTCTTTTTTGGAAAGGTTTTACAATGTGATTTTATTTGTTTGCTAGTAAAATTTACTACCGTAATACTTTTACCATCCTCATTTAATCTTCAGACTTCTCTTTAAAAAAAGTCAATTCACCATTATGTTAGCTACTCACAGTAGGGGAGGGTGTCCAGTCTCACAGAGTATATGTTCTTATTGTCTTTGTCTTGAATATTTTATTCTGAGGACAGTGAAACCAGTTTTTGCAGAAATAAATCATTTGGTCACATTAAGATTTGAAAGGATTATAAATGGTTTATTTTCAGCCATTATTGTAAAAATAGAAAAAGGGGGGGAAACACTACACACTATTATTTATACATGTCATTTCTTCAAAATAGTATTGAGGAAAAGCTTCTTCTTTTTCTTAGGTAGAAGCAAGATTGGGTGAACGACTTGAACTAGTCTTGCACAGTCACTTTTAATATGAACATATATTACTAAAATTATTATTTCTAGGGAGTATATCAGAAATGAAATGCCTCTTGAATATTTATACAAGTATAAAAGAAATATTACTTTTGTACATATTATATATATATAGGTTTATCTGAATTTATTTCTTATTTTAAAGTTTAAAATATTTCTTTGGATTCCAGAAATAAAGCCTATATTCTATTTCCATTTTTTTTTAAATAACACCTCATATGTTGTTGGTGCTTTTGTTATAGTATTATCTCCATTCACATGTGAATGTGAATTTATTTATTTTAACACTCATTCTATGCCCTATTTTTGTTTCCTTTTTATTATTATTTTTAAAAGATTTATTTATTTATGCATACAGAACTGGGGTACAGGCCAGAGGTGCAGGGGCGGTGAGAGGATTCACCAGAGACAGAGTGGGGAGCAGAATGGGCAGATCCACAAAGTACACTGCTGAAGGGAGCAGCAAGCAAGTCAGGACAAGACTGTCACCACAGGTGGATCACATCCTGGGCTAGGGATGGAAGTGGCTGAGGCTAGCTTGCCGTGCTGCATCTTAACCTGTTGCATCACCATGGAGGGTGTGCATGCTGTCTTAAAGCCTATGATGTCATTAAACTTTATGTAGGGCAAATGTGTCCCATAGAACTGAAGCACTCCTAAGAGATTATATCTCTCCATGAGATAAATAAAGCTTGGGAAAATGAGCCTAGGGCTGTTGACTCTCTGACCAGTGATTTTGTAGGACAGCTTAAATTACTTTAAATTTTCAATTGTAGAATATTTTCCTGAAATGGTTTAATTGATCTGATTGTGTCATAGAGTTGTCTGCAAAAAGAGAAGGGGTACAATTTTAATGCTCACATTCTTGGCAAAATACTTTCTTACTCTCCACCCAATAAAAGTTCTCTTTAAGTACTTAATAAATGCTGGATTTTTATTTTCACATTGTTAACACACAGCAGGTATTTTAAAATCAAGTTTGTATGATTATGCTTAAAGATGTAGTTAATATGAAAGGTGCTATAAAAATAAAATCAAATTCTATATACTACCATACATCCTTATATGCAAACACAAAACATCAGTCCAAATTCATATTCATTTAAAAATATTTGTAAATGTTACTCCAAATACACATTTGGTAGATTCATTATTGAATCTTTATATAAAATTCATCTTCTATAAGCTCTTCAGAATCTTTAGAATTCTTCAGCATGTCTTAATAATTGTGTTTGAGTAATGTTTTACATTTATAGGAGTTTTAAAAAGGCAGGTGCAATGTGACATATCAGAAGAAGCAAATTAAACTCTTGTAAAGCACAGCTGGAATGCTAAAAATGTGTATTTGTAATTTAAATATGTGACACCATCACACTGTAAAATCAGTTCATAATTAGAAAACATCTGTTTTTTCCAATATGATGCCTAATAGTATATTTAAATAATTTAGAATGCAATAAGAAAAAAAGTCAAGGAACAATAAGTGATTCATGGACATTTCTTTCCTTTTGTCTTAATGCCCAATAGGAGATCTTGGAATATTCTGTCATTCTGAAGCTACTTTTTGGAGAGAGGATAGTCATCAATGATGAAATACATATGCCAAACATATGTGCTATTGTGACCTTATTGTGTTAGTCCAATAAATAAATAAATAAGCCTGAGTTGTGCCGGACGTGGTGCTAGGATTTACACACTGTTAGTTCTCTCTCACCTCACCCTTTTTTTTTTTTTTTAATTAATTTTAATCAAAAGACACTGAGACAAATGCAGGTTGGTTATTTTAACAGGAAATTTATGTGAATGTATTACAAATACAAGGGCGATGTTGAGTTGTGTGAATTCTGGAAATATACTTGAACCAGGTAAAATATTGAGTTAAAACTTATCAGGATCAATTCGAGTTTAGCTAATAAAGTTTGAACAAAACCACAATTTCTCAAATGAAGTTAACATGGTAGATTAGCCACACATCTGTCAGCAATGTTCACATAGGAAGGTATTTATATATGTGTGATGAAAACTCAAATGGTATTTTTATTCTAACTGGTGTGCACACTGAATAGTCTCTTGGTTTACTGGCAGTAAATTGTGTAACTTTTTTTTTTTTTTTTAAACTGCAGTTCAAGTATTTGTTTCAGATATGGACAAACCAAATGTGTCTTGGAAGGTTCTGTTTTCAGCATTACCAGTGATGTCTGTAAAGGGTTGCAGATTCAAATAAATAGATGAAAGAAGGAACTAAAAAGCAAAAACGAAAAAAGAAGGCATTTGCAGCAGCTAAAAAACTGAATAAAAGCACTCAGTAATCCAGGTCAAGTGTACTTTTTAAGCTCAGTCACCAAGCTAGGGTGAGTAAATTAAATGTAGCAAGGACTGCCTGACAGTGAACTTTGCTGGGGGAAGGGGATACATTATAATATACAACCTCACCTTTCTATTTTAAATGCAGTTTTACCACTTTAATTCTTGGGTGGGGGGGTAAGGGTGAAAACTCACTCTTTTTTGCTGGGTTAGAGTACACAAAGTTAATCTGCTGCCATTTATATTCATCTACTTTGAATCGCCTTTTATCCACCTTTGCTGTGGCAGCCCACTCGCCATTCATCAGTTTATGCATTGTGCGCCAGGGCAAATAATGACAGAATATCTAGCTAAAGAAGGGGTACTTAATCAGCAATCAAGATTCAATTTGTTTTAATTTTAGCAGGTGTTTGTGAGGTACATTGATGGGAGAGATAATATGTGCTGCTTTCATTAGCTCTCTTGTTTTTGTGCTTGAACATTTAAGAGCCAGATGTTCGGAGGTGAGCTGATCAGAATATTAAGTCTCCAGAGGTTGGTTTCCATAGTGTTTTACATTCCTTTCTTTATCTCCCTCGATTCACCCTGAGCTCTGAGGTGCAAGTGCTTGCAATGACAGACTCTATCTCAGCGTCCTGTTCAACCAAGGCTTTAAATTAGTGGCTAATTCTCAGTATAAAATACTTTAGTTTAATAATCTGTCATTAATTTTTGGACTCTGGGTCAGATCTTTTCTCATTAAAAGCTCTTTCTCCTGATAATCTATTTTAGAAATTATTTGTGTAGCAGCTGGTAATTCATCAGGATATTTTCCTGAAGCAAAAACATGGGAATCACATAAGCTTCAAAGGTAATGACCCCATCATCTTGTTAAATCAATATCCAAACTTGATCAGTGCTCTGTCGTCAACTAGTCAAAACACGACAGTGATGACAGGATCATGACATGAACAATAATAACAGGACTGTTTGAAATTAGTAGGTTTGCTGAGTTTGAAAGTTATTACCTCTCTCAAGGAAGTGAGAATATTCTTGCATGAAATTATTTTATAATGTAGTATAGGATCACTGGGTTACCGTTTGCAATAAACCATTAATAGGACTTAGAGAAGATCTAACCAGTAGTTAAGCTTTGTTTTATAATTTTAGCTCAGTTGTAACTGGGCTTGGCTTATATTTAATAGCTCTTCTGGTTACATGGGTAAGTTGCACATTTTTTTTTTCTTTTTCCTTTCCTCTTTCTCTTGTTCTTCGGGCTATTGCTGACATGCTTTCCCTTTTTGCTGAAAAACAAACCTACCGATAAAGGGTTAATTGAATTGGCATTGGCAAGAAGATGTTTTCTCCCACTATTAATTGTTCTCTGTTTACTTTGATGTTTAAGGATTATACTATTTTACAAGCATATTTTCTTAATTGTGTCACCTTGTATTATAAGTATGTCAGAGGGGAAACATTTGCAAGTGATTAGATATGGACCTATGTGTCACCAAATGTATGAGGTACATACCCTTATAGGATATAATTGTGATCTTTTAATATGCGGCCATTGACCCAGACTTGTTATTATCTATTATAGTTTATAATAATGTATCTCTTTATGATTAAATGATGATGCCCGGCAGAACACTATGATTAGCATTTCAGTTATTTATAGATTATGTCAGAGCAGTAATAAACATAAAATGCTGTTAATGTGTGGCTAATGAAATCTGGACATGAACAAGTTTATGAATTGATATAATTCATTTGAGTGTTCTAACTGAGCTGCTGTTTCTCGTCATAATTCAAAAGCTTAGCAGGGTTCACCGATTAGGTGGTAGACTAATTTGCTACAAAAAGTCAATGGGTTTTCATCGTCTTGGGCCATCATACCCAGCATGGCTGATTGCATAAGGACTATAGAAAGTAATTCTCATAAATATATTTATTAAGCTTAATATGTTTTGTAAGGGTAGGACAGTATCAACTATTACACAACATATGTAGAACAAAAATCACAGTGTTAATTAGCTAGCTGAAAAGATCTGTGCAGCAAATTCATGAAAGGCTTGAAAATTATTTGACTATTAAGGAAGGATAAAAACTGGGGTGATCCAGGACCAAATGCTGAGAAAGGCTACAAAATGAGGGTGCCTTCTTCCTCTTCCCCCGCCCTGAGATATTCATGAAGTACACACTGAATTTCGTGTGACCAGATAGAATCCGAAGCTGCAAGCTGCCTGAAACAGGCTGTTAGTACCAGCTTCATGTCTGTAGCTCAAGTCTCCAAGGAAAGGTATCAGTTTGTGCTTTGTTCTGATGATGTTAATATAATTTGTAGGCAGGATCTGTGTTTAGACCAACATGAAACCATGATTTTTTCTCAGGAAACAAAATCCAAAGACGTCTCTGTGGTTCTTAGAGATCAATCTTTATGGCTAGACAGAGACCACTCACCCTTAGCTTATGGGAGACAGATTTCTGAACTCCCTGGCAGCAGTGGATTGCCCCTTGACATGCCACACTTGCATAGAGGGTCACTATGCTGCCCTCTCTGATGCATTTTTAAAATGAGACAGTTTTGAACATCACAGTGTAAAGGCAAACAATGCATTGATTGATTTTTCAGCTTTAGTTTGAATGAAATATCTAGTTTCTTTACTGCTTCAGCCTAATAGAAGTGCCACTTCTCTAATGCCAAATTTTACTTTCTACTGATCTATCAATGTTCTACAGAAGGCAGGACTAGGGTAAAGCAAATAATGACTCAAGGTGGTGAGGTTTGGGCCATTATTATTATTACTACTATGATGACCACTGTTATTACCAATACTGCCCTCAACAACAGCTTTCTAACAGTGAAGATCACTGCCTTCTGGCCACTAAGTAAGTTTCCTCTGACGATACGAGCTGTTCCCTGGGATATTCAAGGAAAGACTAGATAATCAGATAGATGCAAGAAGTCAAGACAAGATCAACATTTCTCAAAATGCATTGTATGACATATCAGTACTACAAGATGCTCTATTAAAAAAAAGATTATTGGGCCCTCCCTGGTGGCACAATGGGTTAGGACTCAGCTCTGCAAGCTGGCCACAGCCGCTTCAGTGTGAGTTCAATCCCAGCACCAGAGGTGATCCAAATGGCGTGGCAGACCTCTCCTGATATGCCCGCTGTTCCCATTAGCAGTGTACTTCATCTATCTGTCTGTTCTGATCCCTACTCTGTCTCTGAATCCTCTCGCCACCCTTGCACTTCTGGCCTGTACCCCAGTTCTGTGTGCATAAATAAATCTTTAAAAAAACACTCAGTTTATTAAATAAAGATTTTTAGGATGAGCGTGGAAATTATTATATACTCCACATGTGTTACCACTCTAATAATTAAACTGAAATTAATAAGATAATCAAGATAATCAATGCAGCAGGCAAGAAATAGTTAAAGAATATAGTATATGTTCAATAATTCTTTAGAGAATGACTATACCCATCAATTACATTTTCTTGGAAAGTTCTTCATTGCTGGGATTGTAGCCATTTTAAGGCCACAGCTTCTGCATAATGAACACCGTTGACTTATTTTACTTGTCTTGCATTAATGACATAAGGTAATCTTATTTTCTTTTTAAAGAAGAACTAGAGGAACATCCAGGAGATGTACTCTCCTGCTCATTGTTGTTTGTTCTCTAGTGACTTTCTGCCCTCATAGTGTAGTTCCCCCCATTCCATGTTTTTTGACACATAGGCACTATTTGGGTGCTTTAGGTGGAAGATGGAAGCTTCCTTGGGCTGAAGGATATGAGAGAAATGAAGGGAAGAGCCAATGAGACCTTACACTATGAGCAGTGCGTAGGGCAGTGAGTCCTGGGGAAGCTGTATTGGCTGGGGGTTCCCGCTCTAGTCTGTCCCCCGCTTCTTTTACATTGTCTCTTCTGCTGAATGTTCCCTTACTGTTCTTCACTCCCAGCTTTTCTTTCCTCTTCTTATCTAAGAAAATGTATTGTTCTCTTTTATGACTATCACTGCCTCTGTGGTGATTTTCCAGGACTGAATTCTGATACTGTCACTTTGGATGACCACTTCTACAACTTGACTAGTCATGCTGTATAGGAAGTATATTCATCTGAAAATATTTGAGTTGGCAAAGAGCATAGTCTGAGTTCACCTCAGCTTTATATGGAACCCAATGCCCAGCAAAAAATGCCTAGCTAGTATTCTCTACACAGCGAGTGAGCCTGGAAAGCAAGCAAAGGGAGACATTTAGCCAAGGGGTTGTTCTTTTGGTTGTTTTTATCACATTTTTGAAGTCTGAGAGCATAAAATTACCTGGAGCTTTAAAAAAAAAATAAATGAGACTTAAACACCTCTTAGAGAGTTAAGTAATTTCAACCAGATGAGACCGGCAAGCTTCTATTAGGACAACAAACAATCAGAAAGAAAGAATATGGAAGAAATACCTCCATCAGGGAAGTGAATATGTAGTTTTCGCTCAGGAGTCCTTAAAAATTATCCTTAAAGTCCTGTGTCTCATAAGGGATTGTAGTCCTGAGATACACGTGGAAGCTTGAGGGGAACTGGGGCTCACCCAGAATGGAAAATCAGCCTGTGTTTAACTGTGGGTTAAAAGTTTCTAATCTCTTAAAAAAAAGACATGATCAATAGAGAAATATACCTGTGAAGGATACACACACACACACACACAAACATGTAGATATATATGTGAATATTTGTGTTTATACACACATACAATGTTTAATTCAAAGATGTCTTTGTGTATTTCTTGGTAAGTTTGACTACCTATAAGGTGTGCTATGCTAAGTCAGGAGAGTTGCTTAAGGAAAATCCTCATATATACTACAAAATGTTCCAGGGACTCAAAGATAGTAACGGAGATGCTCATATTATTTACAATATTTCTAACAACTTTATTGAAATTGTACGTTTCCTTTGCTAAGATTGTCTCAAGTGACTTAGCTGACACGTTTCTTGCTTTTTATTATAATGAAATAAATTTAATGTGATACTCCTGATTTGCTTGTGATGGTCTACACCTGAATACAGAGATATCTAAACATAACTGGATATAAATGTCTGCCTACCTAACTCTATTAGGGCTGGCAGTTGTTAAAATTACTTGGGAAAGTTGAAGAAATTGAGTCAAAAATAGTTTCTATATATAGACTATAGTTTAAGTTAAAACTGAGTATAGGTTTAATGTTTTAGATGCTGTAAAGTTTTTCTCATATGACATATGCCAATGATATAGTGTTTATTTAAGAAATCCTGATTTCTTAAGTAAAATGAAAATTATAGATGCTTATGAAGAAAACTGAAAGCAGAACTTTTCAGATTTTTTTTTTTGAAACAACTTTCAAACTAGGGTACCTTTCTTTTTCCAGAAGTAATACTACAGTTATTGTGTGGTATGTATGCATGTGTATGCATACTAATATGGGGGTAGCTCATTTTTTTTTAATTTCTCCCCAAAATATTGAAATGTAGCTTTCTTAGAGACAATATTCTTTTTTGCTTGTTTCTCTCATTGGTTTGTGGCTATGAAGAGAGCTCTTACACATACACATGTATATGTACAATCAGAGAAACTGATAATACAGCCAATGTTATCGGAAAAATCTCTCTCATTAGCATAGACAGAAATCCAGATCTTAAAAAATTTGTATATCAGGCCCTCCCTGGTGGCGCTACAGGTTAGGATGCAGCACTGCAAGCTAGCCACAGTTGCTTCAGTGCCCTGGAGGTGAACCACATGGCACAGCAGACTTCTCCTGCTCCCCTCAGCAGTATACTTCGTTGATCTGCCTGTTCTGATCCCTGCTCTATCTCTGGTGATGCCTCTCACCACCCCTGCACCTCTGGTCTGTACCCCAGTTCTGTATGCATAAATAAAATAAATCTTTAAAAAAATGCTGTACCTCAATGTATGCTCACTTATGGTGGCAACTCACATGTATAAAATAAAAAGCTTTCAAGTTTTAATCAGATAATTCATAAAATTCTATTTTTTCCTTATAACATCTGTTAGGAAATGAGTGAAGTTCTTTATTGTAAGTACTTCCTAAAGACCTTTCTGTATCATAGAATTTACTCATGAAAGCATTTCAATTGTGTACACTTTATTTGAGGAACATCTATTTGCCTTAAGTGGGACCAAACTTTGAGGTTTCCGTGGCCATGAGTCTCCTCACTTGTTCTAAATTAGGAACTTTTAATTACAAACCCAGCATTGACCTGGATAGAGCACATAAAAGAATAGCACTGGTCAAGTATCCATGTGAGTGTGTATATGCGACTCATTCTTATTGATGAAGCATGAATAGAAGTGATATTTAGCTTCCAGTCCAAGGCAGCTAAAAGTGGGTGGGCTGTCTACATCCACAATATTTCTCTTTCTTTTTGCCTTCCTTGCTCTACCCCTTTCCTTTTTTCCACTCTCTCTTCATTGCTCTCTTCATGTGTGTATTAGAAGTGAATGATGGTCAGAAAAAGGCTTCCAAGGTAAAAGTCACCATAGTGCCTAAGTCACCTCCAAGTAGAGAATAATCCAAGTCACAGTATCTGTGTGTGTGTATGGGGCCGGGGTGTTAAATCTCTGAAATTTCAGAGCTACTTGTTACCACAACATATATTTTCCTGACCTGATGATAGCATAAATCTTATTAAGGGAACCAGAAGAATTCATCTTAATATGCATATATATGTATGGATTGTCTAGAAACATGCTGTATACACACATATGTATACATGTACACACATATACACAGCACACAAACATGTATGTATACGTACACACATACAATACATTTATGTGTGTGTGTGTGTATAGCACATTTCTATACAATGCTACTAAGCACACTGATGAATCATATCTGTTGAAATAGAAACAATTATCTATTTTTGTATGTTCAAAGACTTGCTGTGAGTATACAGATAATCAAAGAAGAAACTAAAATTGGAACAGTTATAATAGGATCAACAAACAGTGTCAGAGGCCCTGACCTCCTTCTTTACTATCTTCTCAACTTTTGACGTTTGGTGAGTACTTACTAGTTTCTGGGTATCTCTGTGATCTTTACTGAGATAATCTAAATTAATTCTAACAATAACCCTATGAGCTCGATTGTATTATGTTCCTAATTTTCCAGATCAGGAAACTGAAGCCCAAAGCGGTAAATTGCCCAAACTCACATCTCACACTGTAAGAGGGTGAGACTTGAAGCCCAGAACTGGTGTGCTGAGCCCTACATTATGTCATACACACCAGTGTTTCTTACATGATCTCACTAGTATGGGTATGTAGATTCATAAGCATTGTGCTGGGAATGTAGCCAATACCCCAAAATATATCGGTTCATTTTTTTGGTGTAAGGTTTTCAGAAGCCAACTCATTTTGCTTCTGGGCCTAATACAATTGAGGATCATGAGTAGCACTTCCTCCTTCATGCCACAGAAACTCTCTGTGGGCAACTTACCTCATTTGGCCTTTTCATTGCACAGAAAATTCTGATGGCCCTTAATCCCAGTGACACCAAGTATTCTGAGCTCCTTTAGGAGGGGGAGAATATCTGTCGACTGGATTTGAAGAGCCCTATTCTACAGAAAAACATTCAGGTTTGGTATACAAATTATCTAATATACACCATGTCTATCTCTCTTACTTGAATGTGTTGCTTTTTCTTGTTTATAAAGTTCAAGTGATTAATACTACCTTTGAATGTCTGGATCACACATACTTTGTAAAACAAAGGGATCGGTATAAGTGATATCTAGGATGCTCTGCTTTGCCAGTCAGGCATACCATTTAAGCATCATCACCTTTCCTGTCTTCTTATTCCATCTAGCTCCTTAACCCATGTAGCAAAGAATATTCAAATATTAGGATTGGACAGAGCTGAAATGAACCTAAGCTGTACCACTTAATAGAGGTTTGTCCTTGGAAATGTTACTAAATTTCTTCAAATCTCACCCTATTCCATTTGTTAACAATGAAATGAATATAATTACATTGACTTAGTAAAGCTTGGACGTAAGAATTTATCCCACATTTTATTATTTTTCCTCAAATTGTTTTCATACTCATTTTCCTGTGCTCTTGAATAACCTTTTTTTTTTTTTTT
>NW_004567132.1:5114966-5118433 GCF_000260355.1 Condylura cristata
GAACTCATGAGGAAGTGGCTTTAGCTTCTCAGTGCAGTGCTTTAACCCGCTGCGCCACCAGGGAGGGCCATCCTGAAATAACCTTTTACAATAATAATTGGTATCTAAGCTGACATCTATAATCCTTCTTTGTCTTGATTGTGCAACTGGTATGCAGGTTGAAGTTTCGGGGACTTTGTCTCCTGTATTTCCTGTAGAGCTTGGCACCTACATACAGCTTTCATGGTCATCTCATTTATCGTTGCTTTACACCAGCATGAAAAGAGTGGGGCAACTCAATTTAACAATTGTTAATTAATTAATTTTTATTTATATTTTTTACAAAAATTAATTAATGTTTGTAAGGCACTGTATATGGAGACATAAGGAATCCCCAAATAAGAAAAACGTGATGCAGAAAAAATTACGATATAAGATAAATGTTACAATGCAACTTGATAAATACAAACAGAACATGCAAGAGTTAGGATAAAAAAAAAATACATCCTTTGGGTGAATGACATGGATTCCAGAACAATAGGCACTATTACATTTTATACATCTCTAGTTCAATTGCATCATCATCAAATGTGTCGGAAAATCTGCACCAAATTCTTCTGGAAATGAAATGGGGGTGGTGGTCTTGGTCTTGGGTCCATTAGCAGGACATTCCTGGTGTCCCCTTTGGAATTCAGGTTCCTGTTCTAGTGACCCTTGATGTCATGCACTTACCCTCACCCAACATACTTCTTTAAAAGTAAATTCATAAAGCAAGACTACTTGTACAGAAATTTGCTCATACATGTGTTTTAATTTTTAAAAAACTAACAGATGTGCAGAGTAGAAAATAGTATCCTTAAAAAAAAAATCACCTGTGGTCATCCAGTGCCCACCCAGTGGTGTTTAACATGCTTCTCCCCATCTATCTCTGACCCAACACATGACTCTGTGAGCATTTCTCCCTTATCTGTTACATCAGCCTCTGATCAGTTACCTTTCAGTATCATTCACACTACACACATTCTTTTACCGTGGAACATAAATCTTTTTCCTGTCTCAAGAAAACAGTGCTTGGTGTAATCATACACCACCAACTCCAGTCACATTTTGCTGATTCTTTCTTTTCTTTTCTTTCTTTCTTTCTTTTTTTTTGTTAAGTTTTAAAGTTCTAGAAATTAAATTAGTTTCTGCCACATTGTTCCCAGAAATAATTTTTGCCTCCCCTTTGAAGATAAGTCATACCTCCTTCCTTTTCTTTATTGAGTTAAGAGGGGGAAAGATTTGTAATTAAACTTATTACTTGCCTCAATAAAGTAATCTATCATGAATCACTCTAACAAATTTGACATCTGTAATAAAACTTTGCTTTTACATACCCCTTTCTGTCAGCCCAGATCTTTTAATAATTTTAGAGAGGCAACCAAAATAAGCAGAGTCTTGTCAGTACAATTAGCATAAATGCCCTGCATAATTTGAAAACATCTACACTTTAAATTTCTCTCTGACCTACTTTGTCTTAGCGTTTTGATCTTTCCTTTATAGGGGTATATTGCTTGGTGGAAATAAGCCAGTATGTTACCCTTTTCTTAATCCTAATGTGAAATTCTGTTTCTGCCTATCTAAATACATATCTGACTCAACCCTTTAGAAATCGTACCTACAACTTTATCTCCTTCCCCAGTCACTAGCTTGCCCACTATGTAAAGTTAAAAAAGAATTATGAGTATAAGCCAAGAGAATGCTGGGCTGTGGAAGTGTGTGATTTGAAGATGCTGATGATAAGCGTGGAGAATTTTAACTACCCTCTTTAACTAGAATGTCATGTGTTTTCCTCACCACCCGCAAAATCCCACAGGCAACTTAGAGGAATTTTGTATTTTGTTTGGGTCTGTATCTTACTGTTGTAATACAGCAAACATGTTCAATATGTAGGACAATTTAATTTTAAAAATGTATTTAGCTCATGTATTTTGGGGAACATTCAATTCGTCAGACATGCTAGAAAACTTCTATAATCTTACTATTTAAGGCTGATGGGACATGACTCAGATTCTGGATAACAAGTATTATTAGAAGATGGGTTACCTAAAATACAAGTGAAAATACAATTTTCACGATCTTTGACTATAGGAAGCCTTGTACAGATTGATTTAAGTACTACTTTACATAGTAAGCAGTTATTACATAGGTTGTTGTACCCAAAATAAAAGAAAAAAAAAGTCTCTAGATTGATTAGATTATATGCCCCAATGTGAAATTGTCAGCACTGAGGTCTACTAGTACTCCTTCCTATAAATCTGTCCCCTTGCATTCCTACCCACCCCTAGTATTATTGTTAGAAAAAGAGGACTGAATTAAAATTGATAATGGTTAAATCTCATGATTTATTTTTCCATTTCCATTTAGCTATTAAAAGATTTGCTAATGATTCTTATCCCGTTTTATTTTATGAAATGTTCCCTAGAGTAAAAATAGATGCTTAGTTCTTCACAAGAAATTTTGAACTCATAAACAAACATTTTTTAGATCTATCAAAATGAGAGTGGCTTTAAACTCTGTAAAAGCTGTAAAATATCAAGTGGGAGTCTACAAACAAAGTGAACCCAGGTGCCATTTAGAGACTGGCTACTTCAATATGTGTGGATGACATTCAGATTTTCTTTTCTTCTTGCTTCAAAGTATAATGGAAATGGTCAGCAACTATATCCCAGGCACATTGCTAGATGTGGTGTGCAGGGAAAGATACAATTATAAAAATTTCATGGACGATACAGTTTCTTCCCAAGAGATTCTCCAATGTGTTTAGAGAGATTATTCAGAACACTTGTGAGGGCTATCCTGCTATAGATCAGAGTCGTAACTCGATTAGGAAGGGAGGGAACGTTTTGGTGTGTAAGTGAACAAATATTCTGGTCGAGGGATAAAGTGCACCAGGTCTAGAAGGTGGAGTAGGGAGGGAGCTCAACAAACTCAGTGGAAGGAGTGGTTGGCAAGTAGAACAGGGCTGCAGACAGTATTTGAAGGATGAACAAGCAGGTGTGACTTATGAACATGGGAATGGTGAGAAAACTCTCTGGATTTAAAGAAATATTTGATGCAAATGACATTCTGCTTCTTCCCCTATAAAATGAAATAATTAACCTACTTTTCATATCTTGCATAATAGCTGATCATTCAAAAAAAGTACTTGTGAAAGCGTCTTGTAAGTTGTAGATCCAAGTTTTATTGCCGGGTTCATCATTGTTAATCTTGGTGCAGTATGTGGTATTGGTGATGGAGGCAAAATGTTGGAGTGAAAGGTCATTGCTAGTGGAAAGAAAGTTAGATTTACTTCTGGACATAGAAACAAGCACAGGGAAAACAATAAAATTCCATTATATTTTTGAAAGAGTTCTTGTATAGCAGTAGGTGCCAGGGATGAAGATTCAGTGGTGAAGAAGCTAGACATTGGCCTGTTCCTCTCTGACCGTATGCTCTCCTCCCAGAAA
>NW_004567132.1:5120238-5145907 GCF_000260355.1 Condylura cristata
AAAGCCTCTGACTTTTGTGTGTTGATTTTATATCCTGCTACCTTGCTAAACTGGTGGATGGTTTTGATTAGTTCTTCTGTGGCGCTTTTAAGGTTTTCCATATAAATTAACATATCGCCTGCAAATAAGGATAGCTTTACTTCTTCTTTACCTATTTGGATTTATTGCATGTCTTTTTCCTGTCTTATTGCTCTGGCTAGAACTTCCAGTGTTGTGTTGAAAAGCAGTGGCAATAGTGGACACCCTTGTCTTGTTCCTGATTCCTCCCAGAACTTTTAATTTGTGCCAAACAGAATCTCTACGATGACCACATTATTACCTTTTCAAAAATATTATCTTAAATTATGACCTCTTGAAGAATGAAACGTATTGGGGAAAAATGAGTAAATATTAAACCATGTGAAAGTGTCAGGTACAGAGAAATCATACCTAAGACTTATTGAGGAAAGAACACAGCAAAAATAGTACTTGAGGAATGTTAGATTGTTGTGTATTGTTGTGTATATGAAGAGCATATTATTGAGAAGTGTGGCCAAGGCAGTCATTGCTCCTGAGTACCCAGTGTTTCTCCCTGGGCTTTCCATGGTAGCAATGCCATCCCATTAACTCTGGCTGTAGGGCTATGAACTGATGCACTTCACTTCTAGCAGTGTGTTTAGGAGTCAGTGTCTGACCTTCCAGTCTCTTTCTCCCTGTTATGGAATCCTGTAGGTCTTTGGCTAGATGACAGATATTGAAGATAGAAGCAACTTGTATCTCTGAGTTACTTTATTTGAGAACTGCTTTGGAGAGGTGCTTGGAACTGTAGCAGACTTTGTATGAGTATGAAATAAATGCTTTTGTTTTAAACCCCCGAGTTTAAGTGAGACGGCCTGGTGACAATAAGACTCACTCAATGGCAGGGATGTTATTTAAGGGGCTAGATGGTGCAGACTTAAGAGTTGAGAACTATTTTGAATGCTCTGCTTACAGTTTCTATTTCTTGTGTGATGTCATTCTATTTGACCTTTCCTCCATTAAATTGGAGGCTGCTGATTGCAAACTAAAGAAACAAATGTTCTTTGCAGTTTTTTCAAAGGCCATGCACAAAAATAAAATAAAATAATACAAAACAGCAAACAAACTGAAGACTGAATCCCAACGATGGTAGTTGGGTACATAAAGTTACATTCACTGAAGGGAGACATTAATGTTGGATAATATTTTCCCTGATATATTGCACTGCTATTTCTCATGTCCAGACCCTCTTCTGATGACAGAACAAGCCAGAAATGACTCTAACATCTATTGCCACGTCGTGTGGACCTTGTTTACTATATGGGCAGTTTCTCAATGAAGAGAGGCATTTCAATTATTCCCAGTAGCTGTATTGCTGCTGACACCTTGATGCTGTATAGGAAAGAGTTAGTGAGCTTTAGCCTCCAGAGCTAAACACTTTTATCAGGAAACAATTTCAGCAATTGACTCTCATCTGGTCATGTTACTTATATCTTGTTATCTCTCAAGGGCCTGTAATTAAAGCAGGTGTGTGTCCTTTTAAATTAGAGATGTGGCAACAGTAGGCATTCTAGTAAGTTATAACAGGAGGCTCTAGTGACCCCTAGATTCAAGAATTATAATGGAGTGGGAGTGTTTGTCCAGGAATGTGTCAAGCTGGAGAAAATATATCCTGAAGTGATGAGCTCATAGGACCTGTCCTAACTGAACAACAACAACAACAAAATTGAACAAAATTGAATATAATAAAAGCAAACTACAATCCCCTCCCTCTTTCCTTCAAGTGTCCCCTTTTCTTCCTTTCCCCCTCCTTTCCTCTTTCCATTCTTCCTTCTTTCCTCCCTCCTTTTTCTCCTCCTTCTCTTGCTTTATCTCCTTCTCTTCCTCACTTCCTCCCTCCCTCACCCCCCTTTATAGTTTACCAATATTCATTATAACAAGACAGAGTCTCACTATTTCAATATCTAATATTCTAATAATAAAATGTCTTAAATCTGATTCAGTGACAGTTTTGGGGCTAATTTTAATGTTTTAATCAGGTAAAAATATGTCCTACAATGCTTATATAATTTTAAAGATTTATGTATTGTTGTGCAGAAGAGCTGGGGTGCAGGACAGAATTGTGGAGGAGAGGATTCACCAGAGACAGAGTGGGGGTCAGAACAGGCAGATCTACTGAAATGCACAGCTGAGGGGAGCAGCAGGTGGGACAGGAGAGGTCTGCTGTACCATGTGAGTCACCTCCCTGGCTGGGGATCAAACTTGAGCTGCACAGTGACTGCGGACAGCTTTGCTGCACTTTAACCTGATGTGTCACCAGGGAAGGCCCTATACTTAATTTTAAGAGGGGCTTTGAAAGATCTTTTCAAGACAGTTAAGCAATAAATATGTAGTTCAGCCTAGTCGTGCCACCAATACTTTCTCTTGGTCCCCTGAACCTTGGCTAACTATCCCTGCTCATGCTATGGCTTCTCACCTCCAGCTCCTTGCAGCTCCTCTACTTCAGGGCTTTCTCATCAGAATTAATAGGTTTAGCCCTGGTTATCCTTGTGGAATAGGGTCTCAAAACTTTCAGGGTCACAGCCACTTTCAGTGTGAACTGTCTTAGAGCGTAAATGTGCTAGCCTCCTAACTCTGCAGTGGTAGGGGGCTGGAGTTCATTTCTTATTGGTTCTTGAGCACCTCACACCCCCAGAGGGGATAAGTGTCAGATGTCTATAGTGATAGACTCATAACTCACCCTCATTTGCTTTTCCCTCCTTTCTGACTCACCCTTCTGTTCTTCAGTTCATGGACCCATCACCACTGTTCACTAAGATATTATCTATTTTGCTTTTGCCATAATCCAAATTAAGTTACACTGTTTCCATCATAAATGAAACTTCTCTTTTCATTTGATCTAGTTTTTGGAATAAGTGGGATTGAAATATGTTCACACACACACACACACACACACACACACATACACACACACCTCCTAAAAGAATGAAAACAGAATTATGTGACAATCCCTTCCCCCCAACTCAAAAACATTTTTTTATTGGTCAGGCAAGATGCTTACTAGTGCTTTCAGGGTTATTATCAGAAGTGTTAATTGGATAGTACACAACACAGCTTATTATCACATTACAGGGGGAAAATGCTAAAAGTAATGTATTATTTTTATTTCCTTTTCCTCAGCCCCCACAACTATTGAGAACCGTTTAACCTCTAAATTATTAAAGATTTTTTTTTTCTTTGGAGATGACAATGCCTGATGATTTCTATGTCCTTAGGGCAAGGGTAAATCTTGGTGTGCAGCCTGAACCAAACAGATAAATATAATTATTATTTCTGTATATTTGATGATGAAAGGGTTTCAGGCTCCACAGACTGATCTTTCTGTTGCCAACTGTGTACTGCTGAAATTTTGATTAAAGGCTCACTGAAGTAGTTTATCAGTATTTGTTTGGTTTCAGGAAGTAAAATATGTGAGCTCAATATGAATGACAGACTACATCCAACGAGAGCATTTGTTTCATCAGCCTTGGAAACTCAGAATCTTTGCTGTGGATAGTGCGGGAGGAAGATATTTTTCCTTCCCAGATTTGCATAGAGCTCAATAGTCCCTGATTCCAGACATATTATGTTCGGTGTTAGTTTCCTTGCCTCCATCTTCCTCTTGTAAATGTGAATGTGCTAGAATACAGACATCATTTGAAAAAATAATTTAAACCCTTCAAATTCTCCTGTCTGGAAAATGTTTATACAATTTGTAACAGAGAAACCCAAAGTGCTGCTGAAGACAGCCAAAATATTTTGCTGACTTTTTGAAGGGATCATTTCTAGGCAGGGGGAAAAATACTGATCTTGATAAAAAAGAAAAGAAAGAGTGAAAAAGCAGGTTTTGATTTTTAAGTTTTCATGAAATAGTAAGCAAGTATTTCAAGAAATCTTCAAAAGAATTCTAACATGGATGAGTAGGAAGAGTAGTTAGGGACCTGTAATTACTCAGATATTCAGAGAGAGAAAGAGGGAGAGCAGAGACAAGGAGGAAAGCAAAAGGGAGTGAAAGGAAGCAAAGAAAAAGAACACGAGAACAAGCACACACATACACACACATACACACACATACACACATACACACACATACACACATACACACACTGTGCAGGTGGTGGGGGAGGGTTAGAAAGCACAAACAAAATCATCCTATGAGCATTTCCAGAACCTACTTGGTGATTATAGAATGGTAATTTTATTTTTAGTGCTACTCTCCTACCTTAAATGGAAAGCATTAATTAATACAAATCAACTTTTGATAAATCTCAGCTATTATATCTGTGTGTGAATTTGAAGTATTTATCATGATCAAATCTCCTAACATTAGGAATTTGGAGGCTTTTCATTTTAGCTTTATTCTCATGAACCTGCACCTCTGTCATTCTGTAGGTACACACACCGTGTGCACGAGTGATTACAAAAACAAAACAAAACAGACATCAAAGAGGGATGCCTTGATTTCTTTCTGTGGAGCAAAACTGAAAGAAGCAAAGATATTCACCAGCTATTGTGACTTTGGTGGTTTTCCAAATTGCTGCAATATGGCAAGCTCTTTGTTCAGACCTTTTAAAATAACACAAACAGACAACATGCAGAACATTTAGAGTGAAAGCTGACAGTGTCTTTTCAGTTGATGGGACTTGGGATAAAAAAATACTAAAAACAACTTGCACAATATGAATTAGAGCAAAAATACTCTACATTTTAGATTTAAGGCTCCTCTACATTTGTAATATAACCTTTATGTTTTGAAATGGTGGTTATGTCCTTTTTTCCTTTTATTTTCTCCTTTTCTCTCATATTTTGAACACTAGCATCCCTTCTACGTGTGGGATAAGTACACAGTGAGGTATATGATAGACCCTAAGGTAATTTTGAAAATGTGTATTATTTGGCAAAATAGTCTGTAATGACTTGAGCCCATTGTGTACATCTGTATTTGGACACTTCTTTAAAAGTGATTTTTTGATCTGATGGACTATAATAACTTTTCCCATAGCAGATCCCTCTCAGATGCAAGATTATTGGATCTCCACCGCAGTTATGGTTTATTGGGTAAATAATAGTCTGACTGTACCAAGGCAAAAGTTGTGAATGGCCCAACATACATGTTAGCTGTTTCCAATCTTTCTGTAATTTCAGCAAAAACAGTTACAGAATATACAGGCCAAAGGTATGGCTGGGGATTCCCTTTGGATAATTAAAATACCAGGCTTGCTATACTTGTCAAGGATCTTTGTTCTTCATTTTCCTTTTGAATATGACAACAGCTCTAAGAAGCCTGTGTTTGGAAATTGTTTAAGCAATGAGGAAACTGCGTCTTAGTGCATTAGATGACTCACCTAGGGCCTGGGAATTCTTTCAATGGAGAAGTTGGCCATGAAGCTGGATTGTCCTCTGTCTTTGGGATGACTGTTTCTTCTCTCTTTCTTCTACTCTTAATGGCAGGTATAGTTTGAGTGGGTATAGGTTTAGCACTTCACTTGAAGAAAAAGTAGAAAATGGGATGCTTCAAGATGAGCCATATTCAGGTTTGGTCACAAGTTGAGATTAGAAGAGATAAACTATTTTAAGTTTGAACAGGAAGAGAGAAGTAGTGCTGAAAGGAGAGGCCAGTGACTGCTTGAGACTGAAGTTTTGGGTTTGGAAGTATAGATGGTGATGACCTTTAGGGAATTCAGAATGTGCCAGTTTAGTGATATCACTGGAGCTTTTCAACAAATGGCCACAACTGTGTATTTCTTGAAATAAGTTATGGACGGCTCATCTTTGGCAAAGGAGCAAAGAAAGTTTGTTCAACAAATGGTGCTGGGAAAACTGGGCTGCTACATGCAAGAATATGAAGCTAGTCTACTACCTCACACTATACAGAAAAATAATGCAAAATGGATTAAAGAGCTAGACATTAGACCCAAAACTGTAAGATATATAGAAGAAAATATTGGCAAAACACTACATGACATACACTTCAGTAACATCTTTAAAGATACATCACCCAAAGCAAGGATATTGAAGGAAAGGATGAACAGCTGGGACTACATCAAATTGAAGAGCTTCTATACAACAAGAGAGACACTACACAAAACAAAGAGACACCCCACTGATTGGGAGAACATTTTGTGCACAATACTAATGACAAAGGACTGATCACAAAGATATACAAAGAGCTGATGAAACTCAACAAAAATTAAACAACCTTTAAAAGAGGAGTTTGTTCTAGGATATATTCTCAGGATTTTGGTGTGTGACCTTATTGAATTCATAAATGATTTCCCAAATTCTTTCTTTAGAGATAAAGACTTTATTCTGTTTCTATTTTATTCTACCTATTTATTTATACTCGTTGGAAAAAAACTGTTGCCCCTCAAATTTGTGCAGTTAGAAGTTAAGCATTTTTTGATAGATAATTTGATGCATAAAGCACTGTGCTTAGCATTGCTGGGTATGATAACATGGGTGAGGTATTGTCCTTCATGAATTAGTTTTTTTTTTTTTAAGATTTATTTATTTATGCATACAGAACTGGGGTACAGGCCAGAGGCTCGGGGCGGTGAGAGGCTTCACCAGAGACAGAGTGGGGAGCAGAACAGGCAGATCGACGAAGTACACTGCTGAGGAGAGCAGCGGGAGGGTCAGGAGAGGTCTGCCACACCATGTGGTCACCTCCGAGGCAGGCGGGAATCGAACTCATGCGGAAGTGGCTTTAGCTTCTCAGTGCAGTGTTTTAACCCGCTGCGCCACCAGGGAGGGCCATGAATTAGTTTTTTAATTGCTGCTTTATAAATGACCCAAAATTTAGCTGCTTTAAACACCTATTTATTAGCTTCTGTAGGTCAGAAATGTAGTGTGTAGCTGGGTCCTATGCTCAGGATTTCACTAGGGATGTATCAAGATGTCAGCTGGGTTGTTTGATTTGGATGCACTAATTTATTTTGAAAGTCATTCTTCGAAGAACTGAGTGCCTTGTCCTTGCAAGACTGAAGCACCCATTTTCTGGCTGCTTTTCTTGCTGGAAGTTCCTTCCAAGTCCCATAAACTGACTACATTCCTGGTCGTGTGATCCCCAATCTCTTCAAACAAGCAGCAAGAACATCTGTGTCAGACTCCACTTGTAATTTTTATTTTATTTTATTTTATTTTGTGTATAGATGAACTGGGGAGTACCTCAGAGGTGCAGGGGAGAGAAGATTCACCAGAGAAACAGTAGAGAGTAGCACAGACAGATTGACTAAAATACACTGCTGAAGGTAGCTGTGGGTGAGACAGGAGAGGTCTGCTGTGCCATATGGATTAACTCTCTGACTGGGAATTCCATCCCATGCCACAGTGGCTGGAGATAGCTTGGTAGCACTGAGATTTTAACCCCTGCACCATCAGGGAGGCCAAATTCCACTTGTGATTTGATTCTCTGACTTCACTTCCTGGTAGTGAACTTCCTGGTAGGGTTCCTGTGAATAGTCCAGGTGCATGCAGATATCCACTGACTTGGAACTTTATTCCATTTGTGAAATTCTGCTCATAGAAGCATTTGTATCAGTTTGTTTGAGTATCTCAGTGAAAGTGTATGTCAATCAAAGGATGGGGATTTTGGGGGTCTATTTTATAATTTTGGTACTACACCTGGCATAAAGCAGTTAAAAGTCCATTTAAATAGGTAAAAAGGAACATAAAGAGATAGGGTTATTGAAGAGTTATAAAAGTTGCAAGAGAGGGATAAACCAAATGTTGTAGGAGCTTAAAAAATGGAGAAACCCAAGAAAATCCAGCAGATTTCAGGAACGGGCCTTTAGGTTGGCAGTGCTATATTCATGGGGATTAGAAAAAGTAACTCCTGGCAGTGATGCCATCCGGAAGAATGGCACAGGGGGGAAAAGTAAGGCAGCATACTGGGGGTTGAGTGAGAGCACTACAGGCTCGAGCATGAAGTACCTTGGGAGTGGTGAGAAATGCAACTCTAAATCTAACTTCTATTTGAGAAGCATTTTGAATGCCAGGCAGATTAATTTGTCTGTAAGTTGTGGGAATGAGTCATCACTGATGTTATTGAATATGGAAGAGATGCGATTAGAGCTTTACTTTAAAAAGATTGGTGGTGGAACAGAGAAGAGTGGGAATTCACACTAGCCAAGAAGACAGTGAGGATTTCAGCTCTACTGGGGAAAGTAAGAGAAGGGATAGAATGGATGAATGTGATGATAAAGCTTGAAGAGCTGAAAACAAATTGGAAACGTGGAGGGAAAGGAATGGGTTGTGTATTCCACTTTAAATCAGCTTTCATAAGCAGAGAGAGAGAGAGGGACATCAGCATGACTGGTTTTGGAAAAAACAAAACAAAACAAAAACCCAAGATGGGCTGTACATAGCGTAATTCATGACATCATTGCTGAAATTACTATTGGACCTCAGCAATGGAGTAACACCCTCAGGAAGGATGAAGTCAAAGCTATATTGGATGGACTACTGGAATGGAACTAACAGGGCTTTAAACTAGCCATGATACACCAAACATGAAATTAAATGAATTCAGTCATGGCAGTTGAAATATGCTGAACCCTAGCATTGAATATGCTTGGAGTCTTAAACAACACTGTTGGAGAATTCAGATGCCATAGACATAAGATATATGGTCGATAGTCATCCATTGCTTAACAGTGTTTTGGTCAGTGACAGAGTCATCTATACCACGGTAGTCCCAGTAGAATACAACATATAGCTATTTGTGTAGCAGACTATCTGTCTCATTGAGGCTTGTGTTATACTCTATGACATTTACATAATACTGACACTATCAACAAATGATATATTTTTTAGAGCATATCCCTTCATTGAGTGATATTTGACTATAGTCCCCTAGTAGATTGGGTTGTTAAAAACTGGTTTGGATACAAGGAGCCCAATCATTTCTTGCCTTAGTGCACTATTTGGAAACTATTCATACAAGTTGGCATAAGTGACATAATTTATGAGAAGGCTTAAATCTGGCAACCACAATTTAAAATTCCAAGCGTGGTACATGTTTAAATCTCTTGATCTCAGATAACCTAGTACAATGCAATATTTTATTCATTTTATTTAACTTGTGTTTCTCAAGTATTCACTCTCTTCCTGGGGTGCTGGTATGATGGCAGGGTGGGCGTCATGGGTGGAGTACAGATGTGTGGGATAGGCAGGCATGGTGGTGTGGCAATTAATCCAGCAATGTCTGTTGAAAAGGAGTGGAGATGTTGTTTTGAAATATCTGATATTAATTCCAGAGCAAAGAAAGTAAAGGTGGGGGGGCACATATTTTGGGACAAGGCAATAAAATGACAGTGATCTCTCTGAAGACAGAATTGGAATCTTTTTCAGCAGTGTCCCACATCAAACATTTTGGAACAAATAGTAAAATTTCTTGCTGAAAAAAATATGTTTAATTCATGTGGAGTGAATATAATATAGGGCAAATTTGTGATTTCACCGTCATGAGCAGAGGTAGGATATGCAAGAACTGATGGCCAAGGCATGCATTTTGATAAGAGTGGTGGTGCTCATAGGTTAATGGGTTACTTTTATGATTGCCTTCAAATTACTGATTATTTTGTGGATTTATTTAAAATGAATGTGACTTACATTTTATCCTTTAAAACATTTGGGGGTCTTCTTATGAGAAGAAATAGAAATGACTAACAGGCCTTTGGAGGATAGGTAGAGAGATTTTGAAAATACTGGACTCGGTTGACATGAACCCCTGCTACTGCATGTGGACACTTCATGCATCTTGGATTCATTAAGTTGGGCTTTATTGAGTTCTTTTGAGGCTGCCTGGTAATCCAGTCCTCTGTGTGAGTGGAGGTGGGGGTGAGGGTTGAGGTGGTCTCCCTTATAGATATTTGGGAAATTGGGTTTTCTCATAGGAAATGAAGTTCATAGAACGAACCTCAACTAGACTAGGAGAAGACTCATTTATCTCTGATCTCACCTTTACTTCTCGTAAAGGTGCCAGAGCTTTGCTGTACACTGGTCAGGACAAAGAAGACCACTTACCACTGGCAGCAATTTGGGAAGGAGGCAAGGACCATCCACCACTAGAGGACCATAAAATAAAGGTATCTCAGCTGTATTTCATCGTCAAACTGATTACTTTTTATTCTTTGTAATTATTACCTTTCTAATATCCTTGGTTAGTGGAGTCTTATCATTTTGTCTGAGCTGGGCTTTGATGCACTGAAGAAAAACTGGTGTTTCCATATTCATCTAAAGGGTGCAATGAATGCCCCCTACATAGTAACAAGCATGAGTTACCGAATGAAAGGGGAATTTCAGCATATGAGTGTGAAGCATTGCTGATCAGACATCCCTCCCTAGTGGTAATTCTCTCTGTTATTGTGAAAGGTTGGGGTTTGATATTTTTAATTGTGTCTGTGGATAACTTTATGTCTGTTTTCACCTGAGCAGAAGACCAGGGAATGAGGAGGTTTGAGTATGACAATGTTTTTGTATGCCAAATTAGACAATAGTGCCATTGATTTTTGGGAAATGCTTGTGCTTAACTTTGGGCTTGCTAATGGTGAGATCTTCGGTCTCGCTCAGGTTCAGTGATCCAGGAGGCAGCTAGATCTGGTATTAAAATGAAGAAAAGACCTGGGATCACATTGAAATAAGGGACACTAATGCCAGTTATGTCATCTCATAGCTTTGTCAGAAGAACAAAACCAGTCACCACAAGGCAATGGATTGATTCTGGAACTAGACTGGAATAATGTGTGCAAAAATACCACAATCTATGTTACTATTATTGAAAGCAACCAATAGTGCTTTGTATTTTGCTGTCATCTCCCTGTTCTTGTGGGATATTATTACTCTGTTCTTGGAAGCACTTTTAATTATGTTATTGTCAGACTTAAAACAGAAATTTGGAGAACTCTTATCTGTTACCAAAGAACTACTATTTAGTCTTTTTTTTTTTTTTTTTTCCTCCCTGGGAGAGTTGCATTTAAGATGTAATGATTGAAGCTTAGCTATTGCTTGATGTTGATCTAATGGCTCTCTGGTTAAATCTTTTTAAAAATCATTGTTCTTTAAGGTTTGATAACTTTTGCTTTCAACCATATAGGTCTCAGAAAGCTGAGACCTAAGGATGGAAAATGATTTGAAAATTGAAGGATGGAAATGATTCCCCTTTAAACACTACAACATCCCTGAATATTACTAATACTTACTATAAGGCTTTTTTCCACTCAATTTATCTGGAGAAACCCTGATTTGCATATGTTTGCATCTATTTGCATGTGCAATTCAAGTAACTCCCAACTCCAAGTATGTAGGATAAAACAAATTAACTCTTTGTTTTAACCTGCTGTGATTCTTGTCTAATACTATGGGGTGGGTTTAGAAGTTTTAAGTGCGTTTTATACTCTAGAAGAATTAGGAAGTAGGCTTTCAGGGGATAATATTGGCCTTGGGGATAAAGATAGGAAGCTACCTGAGGCCTGGGAGGGTGTCAAATGCTCAATATGTCCCCAAGTGTGTCCCCTGACTGAACAAAGGAGATCTCAGAGGAAGGTTTTCAGAGATTTCCATCTGTGATCAGGGACTTAAAGCTGGTGGAGGCAAAGCTTGTTTCTGCATCTCCCACTGCTACTCTGCTCAGTTACTTTCCCTCATTCCTGACAAGGCCTGTCTTTCATTTTATGTAAATCCACACTGCAAGAGTATTAAATATCTTTATATTACATGTGCACTAGATACATTTGAAAAAGAAAACTCTTTCCATATATTATATATATGCATATACAGGTGAATCTATGTATACATATACACATGTATATGTATATAGGTATGTGCATGTATGTATGTATGTATGTATATGTATGTGTAATATACATATTTGTAGTATATTCATACTTAAAACTTATGAAATAAAATACTAGGGGACACTTTAGATTCTTTGGAGAACCAATAAGTACACATTGCATATATTTTTATACTGGGGAGAAACAGTCTTTAAAACTATACAACTGAATCTTAAAGACAGCTGCTTCTGTGCCCTCTCTTTGGGCAGTCTGTAAGCCAGTGGTAGCCTCTGCACACTGGTGACCAGGGACACATGAATTGTGGTTGAATTAAGGTGTTTCTTGAGTATAAATTTACAGTGACTTTGAAGACTTCCTATGAGAAAAAAAAATCCAAAATTTCTAATTAACATTTTTTTAAAATATTGACTGTTGAAAAGGTAATATTTTGGGTTAAGAAAAATATACTATTAAAACTAATTTTGTTTCTTGCTACTCCTTTTTAAAACATGTGACCACCAGAACATTTTAAATGACACATGCAGCTTGCATTTGTGGATCACACATTTCTGTGGGGCGATGTTGCTCTAGGAAATATTGTTCACTTTGATTTCTAAAGGGAAACCTAACAGCAGAGAGTCAGTATTGGGGCTGATGTGGGGAGTGCTTGCTACCCATCATGGATGCTCTAGGTTGATGCTATTTGTGATCTGAATGTCAATTGTCTTAAAATCTTTTTAATATGGATGCTGATTGCTTTACCTTTTTTTTTTTTTTTAAACCTGGCTCATGTATCTACATGTATCTACTCTGACTCAGTGCCCAGGTAAGAGAAAGACAGTGTCCTCAGCTGCTGGCATTGGCAATGGATTTTGGTAGAAGCACAATTTCTCCTGACAGAATCAGGTTTTGTCATTTGTTCACGTGGAATTTTTGTCTCATTGAAACCTTGCTACTCTATTTAACCTACTTCTAGTTGGCAAATATCTGCTGCCATGTTAGGTTATGCTTTTTTGCTTAGATAAACTGTTAAATAATATAGCATACCAGATACAGGAGAATGGGTAGGAGAAGAAAAGTTTTCACTTTTTTTTTTTTTTAAATACAAGACTGATTTTATTATATTACCAGGGAAATAAGTTAGATTGCTCTGGCAGTCTCAATAAATCACACATGAAGTCATCTTTTTTTTTTCCTAAATTAAATTTTTATTTAAATAAAAGTGTTATGTTTGTATTTGAGCTGACAGCTAAATCTGATAATTAGAGTGCATGAAGTTGGCTTTGATTGGCATTGTAATTGGATTGTCATTGGGCTGAGAACCTATTATCTTTGGATCATGCCCCATGAAATCTGTTGAAGAAACTTTGCTGCCAGTCATTAGAGCCACCATCTTGGCTTACAAATTAGGTTTGAAAGGCTTCTTACCACTGGGAATGTAATTTAAACCACCGCAATTGCACTCCCATTAATTAAAATTATATTAAAATTATGGTTCATTTTCTAAATATTTTTTTCGTATTTTATTAGACATACTTATTACTAAATGTTTAACAAATTACATAGCAGTGCTTAGTAAAATTAAGTTTCTGAGATAATCCATCTCATCAGCACATGCTACTCAGTTATCAGTAGAATTAGTCAGTGTTAATCATTAAAGATATACAATTTATATATTTTATTACTAGTTTCCTAAAGAAATATTTCCATTATTTCAACCTAACATGCAGGGCTGGTGATGTCTACTGTAAATTAAGATCCATCCAGCTGATAATGAAATATGCAGTTCTGCTTATGGAGGTGTTGTCTGCTATGGTCTCAGTTATTCCTGCCTTATATATATATATATATTTTTCCTTTTCTAAAACAATAGAAGCCTGTAAAAGAGAGAACACTTTTCTCTTTTGGATAGAAGATTAAGGGGGGGGGGGAGGAAAGCACACACATGCCAAAATTTATGCTGTGCTTTATTCTTATTATTGTCTGCTAAAAGCAGATCAGAGCTGATTAAGACAGAAAAGGAGCTTGTGAGGACTTGAGAATAGGAATGAGGCACAATTGAGGGGGAGGAGGCTGATCTCTCCTGGCTGGTGAGAAGGTATGTGTGTGCCACGGCCTACAGGCCTCCCTCCAGACCACAGTCCCTACTCTCTGGTCTCAGAACCCCAGGTACTCACGGGCAGATGTTACCAAGTATGTGGATGTGAGGATCTCGGAGGCATTTCTTTTTGACATCAGAACATGGAAGAAATTCTATGTTTGCTTTTCTTGTTTTCTTTTTATGATTGAGATTGTGATTGTTCAGGTTACCTCCCCATCTCTCAATTTCTTAACTGCGGAGACTTTGGGGTGATAGGTTGATAACTTGGACAAAAAACTTCAATGGCATTTAAAAATATAAAATGCTTTAAAATTTGCCCTAATTTTTCTTGGATTTTGTTACTTATCTATGCCTTTCCCTGGCTTTCCTTCCGCTACACTTTTACCTGTACCTATTTCCTTTATGGTCTCTGTCCAGCTTTGGTGTTTTGCTCAGTATCTGACACATAATAAATGCTCAATAAATGTTAAATTGCATGAAATTGAATTATAAATATGCCTTCTATAGATTCCAGGGGATAGGTAGAGTCAAATCTTAAATGAGCTAAGTACCTTACATAAGGAGGACAAGGTATAGTTGAAAAACTACTTTTGGAGCTCATTTTATTTATTCAATTATATGGTGTTTTAGATGAGAACCTTGTTTTACCAAACTTCCCTACCTTTATTAATACATGAAGACTCTGAAGGTCAGGAAACTGAGGGCTCAAACTGGGACCAGACCTCAGAACTTTTCTTCAAATTCAAGGTCATTTTCATTCTCTCAGGCAGCCTTCTATAGAAGGCTCCCCAAAAGTGGGGGGAGTGTATGTATATGTGGGTGTGGCAGGGCGGGGGGATGGTTTCAATGTAGGTGTTGGGCAACAGACCTATTTCTACTGTTACTGTTGGAAAAGGAAATTGGTGGACAATTAGCAATATGAAAAAAAATAGCCTCAAAAATGTTTGGGCCTTGTAGCCCCATCTAGGAATATGTTCTAAAGAAGTGATCATATGATGAGTAATTTAATCACAGCCAACTCTTACTGGCTGCTCAAAATGAGCCAGGCACTGTACATATATTTTCTCACTTAAGGCTCAGAACAGTGCAATGAGTTATGTTCTTACAATTACTTTCCCCTGAAACAGATGGTGAAATGAGGCATGGGAGGATTTTCTAAAATGTGTCCAAGTGTCCAAGTTACATGGCTATTTAGGATTTGGACCTACCTAGAGCTCTTCATCTCCACTGATCTGCTCATTGTTTAGTCACTGCTGTGATGCTGAAAGCAGAGAAGCTTGGAAGCAATCTAAAAGCTAGGCAAAAGGGAAATCATTCAGAGGAAAAACCTTACAAACTCTAAAAATGATGCTGTAGATGTGTATAGTGGATATTGAAAGATGATTATGATAAAATTGAAACCTATAGAATACTATTTATTCCACTTTGTAAGCATATGTCCATGGGAAACTTTCTGGAGGAATTACAACTTAATTTTTCCTTGTTCTTCATCTGTATTTTCTGTTTTTTCTTACAGTGGATATGCCTCATTATACCTTTAAAAAATTATGTATTTTTTTAAAGCTAAAGTACATATTTGGGGAGTAGTTTACAACTTTTGAAGCATTCATTAGCATCAAAACATTGTCAAGAGGTTCTTTCCAAAGGATTGTTTTCTATTACTCCTGGACCAGACCCTCCTGGTTTCATCTTTGTTCACCTTGTGACAGCCCTCTGAGCTCAACAGAATGTCAGAGAGGGGTAGGCTCACTGTGGGACCAGGCTAGGTGTTCACAACCACGTGTAGTGGGCATGCAATGGAATCTGCGTGAAGATTAATATCCCTCCCGCCTGCCTCCCCCCCCTCCTTTTTATTTAAGAAGGAGCAGGACCTTTGGTAAGAAAGCATGGCAGCCATATTTTGAGTAGCTTTGTAAAAGTCTAGTTTGAGAAACCACAGGCATCTCTTAAAGGAAGTTAAGGGTTAAAGACAGAGTAATGAGGACAGAGAAAAGGAGCACCTTCCTCTGATGGCTACCAAAGTGATGAATTGGCCTATCAAATGGCCAGCTGAGGGACCTGGAGAACAGGGCTTGGACAGGACCAAACTTTCTGGGTATGAGTCAACCAGGTGGAGATTCTTCTTTGGGACTTACCCACACACATGCCATAGTCTGGCCATCAGCACACTACCTGTTTGACTGAGTCCCAGACATGTTTAAGGGACCATCTCAGCAAAAGAGGCATAACACCCTTCATTACGTCTATTTATATATTTGATATTTAAGGAACCCAATGAAATCTTTAGTTCTGGAAAAGAGGGGATCCAGAGCTAAAACATCATCTACAAAACTTCAGAGTGTTTAGGGACTAGATCATGCTATGTATAAGTGTCTTGCTGTATAGGATTCAAGAAAAACTGTTCTACACTCAGAATTCAGGCCAGAATGGGACAGCTGGGTGTGGGAAGGACAGAAGAATTGGCTACTGAAATAAAGGGCAAATGAGTGGACAAAATAAACACTACATTTTCACAACTTTTATCTCCAATTGGTTATGTATTTGCAGTTGAGAAATAGCTACAAATGTTGCCAAATAACTCATGGGCCAAATAGATTCTAATTTTTTTGAAGAATTCTGGGTTCTCAGGGAATATCATTTAAAATTAAATGTTGTTATAGTCACCAGGAGATTATAATCACATAAATTCTCTCTGTGTGTGATATCTTGTTATTCTTAGAATATAGGCATGATTTTTAATTTTGTATGCATTTGGCTTTCTAGTATGAGTCTATCGATTCAGTTGCTCAACCAAGTTCAGTAGTTCTGCTCCGCATTTGTCGTGCTATATAATAAAGAGCAGCTTAGCACAGAAGTGACAGGTGAAGCTCTGGAATCAGATCCCTTGATTGTGAATCTCATGCTGCCATTTATTAGCTGTCTGACCTTGGCTGAGTTATATACATTCACCATGCTTCAGTTTCCTCATCTGTAAAATGGAAAGGATGGGAGTAGCTCACTGGCAGGAAACTGTACAGTGCTTAGAACTGTGCCTGGTGGTTAAGAAGTTCCATCAGTGGTTTCATCATTGTTTCCTATCATGCTTCGGTTTTTGCCATGGAAGAAAAAAAGGATGAGAAAGAGGTATTTTCATTTCATGAAAACCTTACACTTCAGATGGCTATTTTCTCTTTTATCCCTGGTACTAGGTCATGTTACTGCTGCCATCAGTATCTTTCTATCAGAATTTCCAAGTTTCAAAGTTGTTTTATTGAAAAAAATAGGGAATTCTCCTTATGGATTTTTTTATTTCCTGGGGGAGATAGTTACTCCTTCCTAAGCATGTCAAGACCCAGAAGTTCACTGTCTCCAAGGTGAAGCAGCCCCTACCTGAATAACCACAGTGGGATTCTGTGAAATCCCTTGAGTACATAAAAGGCCCTGTGCCGCCCTCTTGGTAAATGAAATCATTGATCCACTTTTAAAACTAACTTATCTAGAAGTATCTATATCAACATTCATAGCAAGTTAAGTAAGGATGCATGGTTAGATGAATTTCCCACTGTATGCACATACTTACAGAATCTCCCCCCCCACCCCCCAGTACACAGCTGGGGTATTGTATTCAAACTGGACTTTTTTTTCTTTTTCCCTGAATTAATGCACTCTTTCCTGAAACCAAAAAGAGAGTGGACTCTTTGCTTTTTTTTTTTTCTTTTCAATTTGTGTTAATATAGACATGAGTGTTTATTGGGGAATGTGGAAAGCAATGAGGATGAAATTTGAATTATATCCAGTTGAAAACAAGAGTTCAGATGCTTTTTGTGTTGGTTTTTGCTTCACATGCAGATCGTGCTGTTTGGGGAGAGGAATAATTAGTCATTTACAGGTTCATTACATAGTATGGTTAAACCTGACCTTCCCTTCCCTGTGGCTGACTGGTGAGGGACCTTTCTCAGTAGGTCCAGCTGGCTCATATGGCCCTTATAGGTAAAAACCTATGTAGTGCAGTCTGTTTCTTCCAACTTTTATGCCACTCTCTTTGAGATCCTGATTTGACATATGGCAAGGAAGCCTACGTGTCATTCATTTCTCAATTCTTACACAAGATTTGTAAATGGGACGTCCATCCTCCATTCTACCTCCTCCAACAAGAAAGGCACATTGTTATTTAAAGCAAAATCTTTATAGATTAGTTGTTGAATGTGATATTCATCTCATGAATAACTAATAATGTAAAATAAAGAACAATGAAAATGCAAATTATCTGCACATATACAGTGGCAGTTAGCAGTACGAATAGCCCTCTGGAGTTCAAGCAAGGTAGGCAAAGCCAGTCAAATTTCTGATCGTACCTAGTCCTTTGAGTGGCTGAGACAATATCAGAATTCATCTCTTTTAGGACTCATTATTGAGGCATGAAAAAAGAGATTGAAATCTGGTAGAATTTCAATTCTTTCGTTAGCATTATTAATAAACAAGAATTGGCAGGAGCTAAACTGATTGGCACATACATCTGGAATAACAAAAATAAATAAGTTTCAGAATGAAAGGAAGGTTTCCTGCTGGAAGGATTTTGGGTAGGAAATAGCATTTGAATGAGGATAGCTTCAAATCAAACCAAACCTTAATAAATCTAAGTTGCCTTTTTAGCATAAAATAGAAGGACAAGTGGCTGTCTCTCCATGAAAGAAAGAGATGGCTTGCTTTTATTTGGGGGAGAGAACAGAAAGAGTTTTAGGGAAATGGAGGTGGAGAATATATTCTCACAGTTAGTAAAAACACCTAGGGAAACACTAGAAAAAAAATTCTCATTGTTCTAATTATGACACTCATCCCTGGCACTATTTCTGAATTGGCTATTTAGCCATTACTGGTAAATAAAAGAATCTTCAGCTTTTGAAAGATTTATATTAGTTCATAGACCAGATTCCATTTGTGAATCACTTGCTTAGGAGCCTACCAAAAGCATGGAGATTTTTCTTTCCCCTGCTCACCATGCTGTTATCCAGAGCATAGACCTGTTATACATTGCACTCAGGAAATGCACTGAAGAATGAGTGGATGCTAAAAGGCTAGATTTCCTTTCCTGGACAGTTTTGATCCAGAAGCAGACTCTGCCTTGGCTCGTGGTGGTTGTTTGCCTTGTATCAGTTGTGGTAAAGATCCATCACAATTACCACATGAGACGTGAACACTGAAACATCAGAACAATATAGGATCTGCCTTTTTAGAAGATGTTATATCTTTTTTTTTTTTTCCTTTTGTAAGAGAACAATGAAAACCAAAGGCTTGAGAGGACCATTTAAAAGCAACAGACCCCACAGGTGGCTGACCCAGATAACAGCTAGCCTGACATGACAGGCACTCTGTGTGGTGAGCTCTGCCAACCCTGAGTCCCTGGCTGCCCGCCACTAACTGCCAGGTTAAAGGCTTCCTGTGACTGCTCTGAAGTGGCCCTTCCCCTAATGGAGGTCTTCCCCCACCACCACCCACAGACCACCCCTTATTTCCTTCTGAATCAACTCTTACAAGACATGTTCCCTTCAAGAACTGCAGAGCTCAAGGCACTTCTGTCTTGAATCCTGCATGCCCTCTCCCAGTGGCACATAGGTACCCCTAATAACACAGGACTTACCCCAGTTCTAGCTAACATTGGCACATAGGTACCCCTAATAACATAGGACAGTTAAACTCAGTCCATGCCACATCTACCTAATCCACCCATAGCGAGCCAGCCATTGCTTAACAGCCCCCATTCTATTAAAAAAAAAAAAGAAAAGCATGAGACATTGACCTAGCATTGACCTAGTACTCCATGATATGTCTCTGTTTTAATTTTTGAAGTGCTTAATCAGTGTTCCCTGTTGTCATTACTGCTGAATTTTGGAGAAAAGTTGTATTTAAGTGTTTAAGTGTGGTCATCAAACCAGTTGTATTAGCATCATCTGGAGACTTGGTAGAAATTCAGATTCCCAGATCTCCAAATTTGTTGAATCAAATATCTGATTTTTTAGATGTATTTATTTATGCACACAAGAACTGGGGTACAGGCCAGAGGTGCCGGGGGTGAGATTCACTGGAGACAGAGTGGGGAGCAGAACAGGAGGGTTGACTAAGTACACTGCTGAGGGGAGCAGTGGGTGGGACAGGAGAGGTCTGCTGTGCCATTTGGGACATCTCCCTGGCCTGGGTTTGAACTTGTGCTGCAGTGGCTATGGGTAGTTTCATAGTGCTGTACTCTAACCTATTGCGCCACCAGGGAGGGCCTTCAGATCGGATTTTTGAACAAACTTTTTAGGTGATTCTAATATGTGATAAAATTTGAGAGCCATAAATCAGCTTCCTATGTTTTGTTCACCCTAGGGCCTTAAGTTTTTCCTGATGTGGGTACTCTTAGGAATATTATCCACAGATTAGAAAAGCACAAGCTAATTGATTGGAACAGAAGTTCTCCAGCCTACTTGTAAAGACATACTTATGTGGGGAATATTTACTTGAAGGAACTTGGACCTCCCCAAAGTTCCTTCAGTTGGCCATTTGACATATAGTTACTGCGGACTTACTGCACAGATAATCTTCAGTGTCTGTGAGTTACAACTATACACAGAACACTGTGAAATTTACCAATAGGGTCTAGCCAATAAGCAAATATAATGTCAAAAGGGAACAAGTGCTGTGGAGAAAATAAGGCAGAATATAGAGACCAAGAGTATCTGAGTTGCCATTACTCAGATAGGGGAGTTGAATAAGCCTCTGCAGAGTGGCAGCTTTTGAACAGAGACCTTAATGAAGTAAGCAAAGGTAAGGAGACTATCTGGGGAAAGACATTTCTAGGTAGAATATGGGTGCCACCTTTGTTAAGTTCTCCACATTAAACCATATACACCTACATTTATTCTAGATTTTCTAACCTTCTCCAGCTGTAGGTCACTAAGGATTGTACCTCCTTCCCCAGGTCAATTAATGATGAAGATCCTTTTAGGAGAAGAAGCCTAATTTATTTATTTAAAGATTTATTTATTTATGCATATAGAACTGGGATACAGGCCAGAGGTATGGGATGGTGAGAGGATTCACCAGAGACAGAGTGGGGAGCAGAACAGGCTGACTGATGAAGTACACTGCTGAGGGGAGCAGCGGGCGGGTCAGGAGAGGTCTGCTGTGCCATGTGGTCACCTCTAGGGCAAGCGGGGATCGAACTCATGCTGAAGTGGCTTTAGCTTCTTAGTGCTGTGCTTTAGCATGCTGCACGCCACCAGGGAGTGTCCCTTTTTTTCTTTTTTTTTTAGTATTTATTTATTTATTTATGCATACAGAACTGGGGTACAGGCCAGAGATGCAGTTGCAGTGAGAGTCTTCACCAGAGGCAGAGTGGGGAACAGAATAGGCAGATCAGTGAATTACTTTGCTGAGGGCAGCAGTGTGAGAGACAGGAGAGGTCTGCAACATGTGAATCACCTCCAGGGCCAGGGTTCGAAGCTAGCTTGCAGTGCTGCATCCTAACCTGTTGCTCCACCAGAGAGGGCCAGGAGAAGAGGACTGTTTAACTTTTCTGGTAGAAAAGTTACCTGATGCTTACCTCTTATTGTCTCTTGGGCAGTGGTTAGGCATGGAATCCTGTGCTGCTGAGGGCTGATAATCCTCTCATTTCTGTCTGTTGAAACAAAAAATTGGAATGCAATTTATAGTGTTTCTACTTCATGCATAACTTTGAAGTTACTCTCATTTATGCTCTATGCATTTAGTAAAGAAAGCAACTTTACCAGTAGTGATCTTACTTGGCAAGTATTCCAAGCACTGCTCTGTGTCTGGACAATGGCAAATCTTGGGTTGATAAGCACCACAGCAGATGTCGATGTGATAGATTCCATCCTTATTTGTGACAGCTTTTATTCCCCCAGAGACTCACAACCCAACCTAGAATAAGTCTTTTAAAATAAATGTCATTAGTGGCAGAGGGCAGAGGGCATGGAAGAACAAACCATTTTGACCAAAGGAAAAGCAAGCCAAGTAAAGGCAGTGCCTATAGCAGATGAAGCTGCAAATCACACAATCTGTTTGCTGTATGAGAGGAAGAAGGTCACGATTGAGATCAGAGAAGAAAAGTCATTGCTCTTTCTTTAATCTGTAGACCTCCCCTCACTTGTTATTTTTGAATGAAAATGTTCCATGGAAGTACTCTACAATAGCGATTTTCTGTCCTGAAGAGTCACCAAGGGGTTTTCTTCTTCATCCCGTTGAAAATGCACAGGGGGATGCACAGGGACAAGAGTGGTAGTGGGGACTGATTTCACCTGCTTTTGAAGGTAAACGGAAGGATGCTCATCACCCATGCCACCCACTGTATTACCAAAAGCATGAAGACTGCTGGCAGTGTTCGGAATTCCCATATATGTTTGTAGGATTTAGAAATCATTGGAAAACAGCAAACAGGAAGTGACAATTGCTGTGTTTCCACTACAGAGAGAAGAACATTCTAATCAAGATCTGTGGCCTGTCTCACTTCTTCTCTATCCCTTTTTCATTCATGTGATTCCCTCCTCACTGTTTTAGCTCTCCTGTTTTGTTTCTCTGATTAACTCTGGCTGCCTTATCATCCCACCCTGTGATGCGAAGTTTGAAGCCTTCTCTAGCTGTTTCTGTCAAAACCAAAACCAAACAAAACAAAAAACCAACAACAAAAAAATATAACCTCCACTTTGGAATGTCTTTAGAGCTGTGTGAATAAATATGTTGAGAAGGAGTGGATGGCTCCCAGGTAATTCTTACAGGCAGAACTGCAATCCAATCCTGGATCTGCAGGCAAACCATCTACAGAGATAAACATCACAAGCAAATTTGCATGTATGGGGGAAATTGTCCTTCGCCCTCAACCCAACATTGAATTTGAAAAATTTCCAAGCTTTATTACATGGAGAATTGGTTTTTAATGCTTTGAGGTGTGTGTAGGTGCGTGAGAATAGAGCTGATAAATATAGTTACATTCTTGCATCCATTGGTGACCCAATTTTCTACAAAGTCATTTTGCATGTGGAAAAAAGAACAATGGTAGGGAAAATGAAATAGTTACTGTCAAGGAAATGCATAGAATAGTCTGGCAAGGTTCAACATTAGGGAGAGATCTGAGGTCAAAAAAGTCTCTATTCAAAAGACTGAATACTCTCTCCTCCAGTTTTTTTTTTTTTTTTGTCTTGGTAATAATGATATAATAGTTTTCAATCTAAAATGATTTTCCACGTCTGTGGGAGTTTAGACTGTTCATCCTAGTTTATCTTCAGATGATAGTCAGCCGGTGGGTTTAGGTGGAAGGCATCACATAATTGTAAGAAAACAGCAAAGTCGAAATCTCTCATAGCAGCAGCTACTGACTTTTTCATAGGAAGAGGTAGACAATTTCAATTCTCCCTCACCCCACCATGCACTCCTGTGAGATTTAAGAAATTTCAGCTCCACTTTGTACATGGACCTGGTGTAGTTCGTGTTGGTGCCAAATTGGACACAAGGGGGCACCGAAGTGCCACAGATTTTGCCCTGGGACCTTTCTACATGTGCAAATTCCCATCAACAGAGGCCAGGGAACTCTGGCCCTTCAGAAGCATTTGCCTTCCCAAGCTCACTTGACAGAAACAATCTCTGATGGTTGGAATCGTAACACATTACCCACAGTTTCTGTTTGCCCACGTGTCTATCTTGGTGCCAGCTTGAAAGTATTCCACCATGGTGGTTGAAACACCATATTAAATGTCTTTAAAAAAAAAAAAAAGACATGACAATTTTTTCAGTTGTTGTTTTTGAGAAAGTGCTACACAAGTCTGTTTAAAAGAACATCCTTTCAATTTATATATATATATATATATATATATACACACACACACACACATATACTTGGTTTCTTACAATGACTTTCAAGTATCAGTGTCCTGAATATATTCTCAGCAAGAAATTCTTTTTCTTCTTAATCTGTCTGTTGGCCAAAGGAGACAATCATTTGTTGATTTATTTCCTGTGCTTTGTCTTTCTTTTTTCCTGAAAAGTGAAGAATTGGCAGGGTTCTTGCCACAACATGAAGAACCATGGGATAATTCTTGGGGCAACAATAAAGTTTCATATTCAGTTTCTCTCACTTAAAAGAAAATGGGGGATTTGACTATTGATTTCAAATTTTCTCTGTCTGGGTAAGGGAGCTTGCATTTCATTAAATGCAGTCAATTTGTGGTGAAATATTCTTTTTTTTTATTTTTCATGATAGATTGCTGATTTACTTCAGAATGGTGGGAAAATAAGGTAGTACCTGCTGCGTGCTGAAGAGAGGCGCTTATTTACTTTATTGATTTGGTCCATTTTTGTGAGATGTTTTCTATGTACTTTTCATTTGGCTACAAAATGTAGCCACAAATGGTCCTGGCTGCTGTACTGCATTAGTGTCCTAGAGAATAGCTCCAAAAAGAGAGTTTGGAATTTGCAAGGGAGTCTTTTGTTGGAGAAGCCTGTTGTCAAGTCTAGCTCTGACCCTGGCTATGGACTAGCGAACTGTGATTTCTGTACTTTTCAGTGATCTTGATTAGTTAAGTTCTATTAGACCCTGTGAATGACTGTGAATGAAATACATCTCTGGACTTTCAAGTTAGGATCCTCAGTTCAATGCAAAGTAAGAAAGCTGGACAACCCCAGATATAGGTGTCAATGCAAAGCATATTAAGCTTTCGAAAATGATCCCCCTGGACTTGAACACTTTTATTTCTTATTTGAGGGTAAAATTTCTTCTTGGAAAAACAAAATAATGGTACTGCTTCCTAATGAAAAAAAAAAAATACTCATTTGTTAAAAAGATGGCCTTTTCAGACCAGACTCCATTCGGTCATGATAAGTATGAAGAATGCCTAACCTATAGCATGAATTGGAAAGGGCTACACTCTACACGCTATCTACAGTATGAAAAATGTGTGTTTGGGGCCTTCTCTAGAGGAACAACAGTTTGAAGCGTGTCGTTACAGCATGAATTCGATCCTCGGCCAGGGAGTTCACCCACATGGCCTGGCAGACCTCTCCTGTCTTGCCCGCTGCTCCCCTCAGCAGTGCGCTTGGTTGATCTGCCTGCTCTGCTTCCCGCTCTGTCTCTGGTGAGTTCTCTCACCACCCCTGCATCTCTGGCCTTACCCTATTATATAAAAATAGAGTATTTCTATTTACTATGATTCTGCAAGCTAATATCTGAATCAATTGCCATTAGTTTATATGGAAAAAATGTTGCACATTTTCAGATCTAAAACAGTCTACCAAATCATACCAAATAGGAATGGTCGACTTTCAGATAGTGTGGGAAACCTGTGTAAGAACTGGAAGACAGTGTGGAATCAATGATGGAAGTGGTTGTAAAGACTGGGATAATGGATTACTTAACTATTTTTTATTCTGTTAATTTTATAGCATTGTTTATTGGAAGAGAAGGGCGATGGCTACAATGGGAAAATGTGAATTCTTTTAGGTAACTCTTCATTTTCCAACTTTCTGAGTTAAAATCTTTTGAGTGTTGGATATTTTTCAGATGACTGCTGATTTCATTGGAGATGATTACTTAGACCTCCTTTTTTATCATTTACATTTATTTTATTTATTTATGCATACAAGAGCTGGGGTGTAGGCCAGAGGTGGGGGTTGAAAGGGTTCAGCAGAGACAGAGTTGGGAGCAGAACAGGCGGATCTACTGAAATACATTGCTGAGAAGAGCAGCAGGTGAAACAGGAGAGGTCTGCTGTGCCATGTGGGTAAGCACCCT
>NW_004567132.1:5146082-5211884 GCF_000260355.1 Condylura cristata
CACTATCTTTCCTAAGTTTGGCAAAATACCCAGGGTCCAATGGAAGGTTTGATTTCTTGGACAATCAGGTAGAGGAAATAAAGTTGAAAATTCTAAACATTTTAAAAGCAGTATACTCAATTATACTTTAAATCATATGTTTAAAACATAATAAAATTCTATTAACCAAATGATCTATTGCAATGTAATATATTTTTAAAAACATTCTTACATGTTAAGTTTTAAATAAAATATGTAATAAAATATATATATATATATATATACATATACATATATATAACTACATATATGTGCGTTTTTGAAGAACACAGTTTTATTGGCCAATTAGTTCATGTACATATGAGGGCAGTTAACTCTCTTGTGCTTTTAGTCATGCGTAGAAGGATAGCTAAAGATAGCAGAACCAACCCACTTCACTTCCTATGTGTGCCTAAAGGCAGTGGTGCTGGATTTTGGCAGAGAAAATTTATTCAAATATAAGAGGATGTAGGCATGTGGATTTCCAGACCAGAGGAAGAAGTTAAAGAAGTAACTGTTTTGAATAGAGGTGGGTGGGAAGGACACTCTCTTTGAAGTAATGTTTGGGAGTTTAAATATTTTCTAGGAGCCTTTCCAAATTTAATTATTTTTGTTCTCAATGTTTCAAATTTCAAATAATTCCAGTTAGCTAGGTTTCAGTATAGACCCATGGGTCCCTCATTTCCTGTGACTTGCAAATACTTGTTTGAGGGAAGGAACTTTTGAAGGCGGGGTTCATTTTTTGTGGGAGTTATACTTTTTTTCACTATGCACTTTTCTAGCCAGGGTTGGTGAAAACAGCCCAAACAACTTCGCTTATCACTGACTAAAAGGCAACATGTACAGATGAGATTTTGGGTACAGAGTGGGAAGCAGTGAAAGAAACATATAAGAAAGTAATCTTGGAACAAAAGCTTTGCCAATTTGTCAATTCTCGCCTTGTTAAAAAAAATGAAAAATAAAGATTTGATAATCTTGGATTCCCAGAGCAATGCATTTCCCCTTCCATCACTGTATTTCATCCTGAAGAGCAATTTGTCCATCTCCATTACATTTCTTATTTATATTCACATGTGGGTAGGTATTTCTTTACATTCAGCTGTCTCTTATTATATAGTGAAGGCATAATATACTTTTCTAGTCTTGCTGCATCATGGTTGGTTTGGAAAAGCCAATGTTTTAATAAAAGAATCTTTTTCCTGTTTTAATTTGTTTATCAGGGTGCTATTTGCAAGTGATACTTCTGTTTGTGGCCTCTTTCTCTTTCAAATGAACAGGAAGCAGGTATAGAAATGGTTGTGAACATACTGTTTTTATTTATGTGGTCTTCTATGCATTTCCTTCAAACTAATTCATATTCAGCTACCTACAAAGTTATCACCCCAAGTTTTTTTTTTTTTTAAGTAGGCAAGTAAGCCTCACTTTTTTTTTTCTGTTTTTTTTTTTTTTTAAATGAGATTCCTCATTGATGGAAGAGTACTGAATCCCCTTTCCCAAATATGTAGATGAAAAGGGGAAATGAATGATTGACTGAACTTTTCACTTCCATCCAGATGTCTTGGCATTCTGCCGGCATAGCCTGAGTGTGTGTGTGTGTGCACATGTGGGGGTGTGTGTGTATGAGTGTATCTGTCTGTAGGCTTATGTCGGAACGCTTCATCCCAGGTAGGAATCAGTGAGGTCAGTCATGAGAGTGAGTTTGGGGGAGCTGTGTGGCTTCAGCCAGACACCCAGACACTCAGTTACCCTGATGGCACAGGTGTGTTGGGAAGGCACACTGGGCTTTGGGACAAATTCCCAAGACCAATAAAATGCCTAGCTGCCTTGCAAGGACTGATCCTGTGGCTCATGGCAGAGCTGACACTACATGCTCACTCACTGACTTGGCGTCAATTAAAGGAACTATTTCTCACATCTGCAAAGGACTCTGCTGTGTAGTATTCCTGGAGATATCCTCACTGCCTTTAAGTGATGAGGCAAAGTGATCCCCATACAGAGAAGTGAGAAACCAAAAGTGAATTGCGACGGTGGTGTATACACCTTATTCAAATTCATTTCCTCCAAGTCGAGCCAGACCATTTCAGAAGATGATTTTATCAACCAGAATCAGCACTACCTGTGTGCAGTTCAATCTTATAAAGACACTTTTCTTTTAAATACATTTTCCTCTTAATACTAGCAATACTATCTGATGTCTCTGTGTGAGTGACATCCTGTGTATTCTATCTGCTCATCTACCTTTCATCCATCCCCGTGTCCTCCTTGTTTCCCATTTTTTACTGTTCAGGCCCTCCCTGCAACATGACTGTCCCAGCAGACCTTTTATCCAAGGACTGTTGATCACAGCCCAAGAGCTGTCATCCTATTTGCATTCTGTGGATGCATCATTATTCACAACATTTGATGTCCATAAAAACACATTAAAACTATTTCCTTGAGCAAAAATAATCAGCTCTCTGCTGTACATATCATTTGTATACTCAAATTGTAAAATGTAAATTGATATATAAGAAAATGGCCCATTAACTTTTTCATTAATGACAATAATACATTTTGTACACCAGCAGCAGGAGGATCTTGCCTTTACTTTAGCAACCTGAAGGGTAAATGGGGCTCTCCTTTTTTTTTTTTTTTAATTTCATAAAAATAATGGATGTCATCCAACAGATTCTTGTATGTATTCTTCTGTCCTCAACGATGGAACTTTTCTGGATGAATTTTTGATGTGTGATAAAATTAAAAGTGTGTTTCATTTGTAAGAAAAAAGAAAAAAAATGCTTTCTTTTGGATATGCCCAAGAAGACAAGTCTTCGCCATGGACAATGTAATTTCCTTAAAATGTTTCTTATATTCCTGCTGCATAGTTATATGCGTCCACATCACATTCAAAATGTTGTCAAAATCTTGAGTTCTAAAACAGGCTGTGTTTGTGGCCAGATAACTTTCTTGAAATGCAGGTCTACAGTCAATTTGAAAATACTGAATATGATTTTCTGTTATGAGATATGGATATTTCTATTAAATTTCATTAGCATTCACTCTGATTATTATTATTTTTTTTAGAATTTAGTGCGTGCTTTTAAACAAGTAGATATTGAATTAATTATCTTTCTTTTTTCATGTATTAATAATATGGAATTCTTCTAGGGTACAGGATTTTTCTCCTATCGTGCTTACCTGAATAGTTGTCAAGCCACAGCGTTTGATTAAAACATAGATTAATAATTTGTCTATCACAGATACATCATGCACTAACAGATAAAGAGCATCTGATATTAACTGAGAAATAAAATGTGCCTTCAGTAAATTGCATAGAAAAATTACACAGTACATTTAAATTACCATTTGCTTAGCAACATGCCCTTGTAGCCATTCCAGTGGGGCTATAAAATGATCGATTTACTTTAATTTTCTACTGAATCCTGAAAAAAATGGCTATCAGTAACCTATCCCTTCATCATAGCATGCTGATTCACTCTGTGTATTAAATTTACTGGCAAGGAGCAAGACGTTAACAAAAAGTAACAGATAATGTGAACATTTCATGCATAATCTGTAATATGAGATATGTATTAATAGGGAAATTATGATGCATTCAATTATTCTGAAATGCCTTCCAGAGATGTTTTGATTTGGCTGCGCTCTGATAGTAGCGGCACAGCGGGGAGCATCTCAAGTGATGAATAACCTAATCTCCTAATCTCAAAATGGGCACTATTCACAGTTAGCCTGGGAGAGGCTGGTGGAAGAAACCACCCTTCATAGCTAGCCATGGACACTAAGAAGAACACAACAAAAATAACCCAAACAACAACACAAAATAACCAGCAGCCTGGCCAGCCACCCTAACAACCGGCCTTTTAAAAAAGACAGAAATGATATGCACATCTCCAGCGAGTGTTGTTTTGTCCCCTACGATTGCACTGGGCTGGATTCTAATCTGAGAGGCCCCTCCACTCTTCTCAGCCAAACTTACAAGACAAAAGGCTATAAAGATGATCGCACTTAGTGCTGTGAGGACCCTGGTATTTACGAGGCATTATGTATGCACAAGAACCCTTACTAATTTGCCACGTTTCATGCACACCTGGAATGATCTGCCCCGTGTAGACATTTTTTTTTTTTTCCTTCCCTTTTCCTTCCTCTCCAAAGAAAGCCTACCACAACAGGAAACTGTTCATTTTGTGTTACACATCAGCCCCCTGCTCTATAAAGCGGCTTGGGTGTAATTAAACGTCTGCGTTTACTTCTTGGCGGGGCAGGGAACAATGGTCCGGCTTGGTGGAGAGGTCAAGCAGGATTTGGTCATTGTGTGCAGACTGGAAACCGTGGAGGAAGCTGTGGAGAGTCACCGGTCACTCTTTTGCCATGGATGTGGTCCTGTCTGTGGAAGAGCAGTGCTGGATTTTCCCCTCTCAGATTTACTTTTTTTTTTTTTTTCCTTGGGATCATTGCTACAAAACTATTAGTTAATACCCTGCTGGAAGGAAAATAAGTCCTGAGGAAAATATGCTATGCATGTATGCCATCCCCACCCCCAAATTACTTGATTGCAGCAGGCTCACTTTTTGATTAATGCAATTTTGCATAAGGTAATATTACACGAGTGTATTACTTTTCAGTAATTATTCAATGGAGTTAATATGGCAGACTTCTTGAAGAAAAATTAGAACCGTGGCGTCTCATTTCTCTAAATCCCCAGCACTGTTCAGTAGGGTAACAATAATAATTATGTATAAATAAATAAATTTCTTTTATCAATGTTCACTTGGGCTGGAAATAACGGGCAGCCTCATCCCTAGTCAGAACACTAACGGTTGTACTTTTTAATTAGCAGTGTTCCGAGGGGCAGAAATGATTTTATGTGCAGTTTTGTTAGGATGCAGTTTGGGAGAGTGACACAGTGATTTGTTATAACAAGGATCTTGCAGTTTAATCATCGTGTGAAATTATGTGTGCTATTTTGCTTTCGCTTTCCCCTGCACCTTTGGGTTTGAGCCACTCCAAAACGCAGGACAGACAAGGCGCGTGGATTCCCTTTCCTAAAGCAATTTTCTCTCCTCGAGGTCTGATTTCACGTGAGCATCATTTTAAACTCCAGCAAGATGTGGTTCTATTTAACTAGCCCTTGCTTCCAGAGGTCCCATGCCTGCTATTATATTTCTTAGCATGATACATACGTTGCAGGGCATTTTTCTCACTAATCATGGTTTAGCAAACAAGAAGGAGAGGGGCCTTGTTTTATGAAACTTTCTGATGAGTGATGTTCAGTTTATTTCAGTCTTTAGTATACTAGAATGTACAATTGCTCTGAAGATAAATAAAAGATTCAGGCGGTGCCACTGGAGAGCAGAGCGGCATGTCTTTGGCATTGCTTGAGACTTATCTGATTTGGATTTGTATACCTCATGGGGAATGGCAAAATATTGGAACAGACGGCTTGATATTTCCGAAGAATATAGTGGGCTTTATTAGCACCAGTTTCGCTCCCTGACTGACGGCTTTTTCAAATTTTTTATCTTATTAATCCGTGCTACTGTATGTAAATGTTATTCCTCTCTGCATAAGGGAGGCAACCAGCGATTTGTAATAAATGCTTATGAGTGCCTGAGGCTGCACTTAAACTTTAAAACATCTATTATTAAGTTGCAAAAAAACACTGTAATGGCCAATAGTGACCTCATAGGAATTTTAAACTGTGGTCTGCTCTTCTGCATTAAAAACAAAAAAATTGCCTCAAGTTAGAATTATGAGCAATGCTATTTTAACAGCTGCATTTTGATTATTAAAGTGTGTTTTACAACTGAATTACAATGCTTTTATGGACTCTAGGTATAAGATTTAAAAAGGTCATTAAACATAGTCGGGTTTTGTCACAGTAGGTGTCATTGTATACAATGGACACTACACAATCTATTTTATGTCACTGCACTTAGGATTTAAAACAGCATGCAGGGGGCATTTTAGTTTGTTTAACCATGTAGATGACTATAGATCTCTCAAGGATTTTTGACAGTTTGCAGTCTGAGATGACTACTTTCATTATTATTTTATTAATTTGACAAGAAGCCCTACAGATTTTCTGTGTATCACTGATCCATTTGTCCCAGAAATAATTAAAAATGCCAGCCTGGAGCAACAGACAACAGATACACTTCTGGCAAATCAATGTTCAAAAATACATTGCTTGTACTGTAGCCAGCTCTTTAGTCCTGAAACATTTCTACATGTTCTCAATCTGATCGTATGTGGGCTCATTGACAATAGGTATTGACCCATGGTGTAGGTTTTCCAAATGCAGGACCTTTACATTGATTTATCTATTATGTCATATGCTGGCTACTATATGTAATGTTTACATGTCGTGCTACGCAGATGCAGGGTGAAGTTGCTTTTCCCAGGGCTGCTTCTGCTGTACACAGCTCAGCAAGGCGGTAAATGTAAACTCGAGTTGGCTGTGCCTGTGCCCTGCCTGTCAGCTACTTATATGTAAATCTTTAATTTTCTTTTCATTAATTTGGCATGGTGTTATGCTAGTGACTAGCTGGAGCCCGTGCCATCATGGAACTGATTTCTGGGTGTCTGATTGTTGATGAGGACATGGGGATGGAGGTGTGATAAGGAGTATAGAATCCTCCAAATATTTGACAAAATGTCACAAAGGATTGTATTTGCATGTAGTACCGTGGGTAGGACATAATGATTAGTGTGCAGTGCGTCGCTGGCACTGTGTATCCGAGCTCATGTAGATAACATGTCTGCTGTACAGCTTTGAATATTGTATATATACTTTGAACATATCTATGACTAGCAAAGCTGTCATGCTGTTGAAAAATGTAGCTGCACGAATGACAATACTGGTCTAATTTTTTTTTAAAAAGGACATCTTCTAAATAATTATTATCATGCTAATAACATTTGTATTCTTTTGTGTATAATTAAGATCTGCCTGTCTAAGCATGAAATAGGGTTGAAATCGTGAATAAGTATGCTATCCTTAACCTATTTAGTAAATCAGTTTTAATTTGGCTTTCTTTAGGTTAAATCATAACAATAGCAGGCTGTGTGCAAAAATCTACAATTTCTGGCTGTAAACAATCTCGGAAATATTTAATACTTAGCAAAGCTTCCCACAAAATTAAAGAAGCCCGTCTTGTGAATGTTAAGTGTTGAATCAAAAACAATGGTTCAATAATTATAAAAGTAATATATATATATATGTATATGTATATATATGTACATGTATATATATATATATGTATATGTATATATATATTTACATGTATATATATATATATATATATCTTTAAAAGTTAACGCTGTCTATATCTCAGAGTGATAAATACCTAAGCAAGTTCATATTTTGACCTCTGTGGCGTGTGAATTTTTTCTTATGTAATAAAAAAAATTAAGATTCATACTCCACCTACTTCTGAGAGAACTCAAGGCAGCAAACAGGATAAAACACAGTGAAAAATAAGCCATTTACGGATAAAACATAACAGGTTATGTAATTTAATGATCACAAACTGTTTGGGAATACATCATGCCTTTTTGTTCTCTTAAAATAGCAATATCTGTTGTTGGTGTTTGGTCATTTTTTTCTCTTCTGTAATTTTATGGCTAATACCTAGCCAGGCAATTATGCTAAAAGAAATTATCTTTGTCATTTTGCAAGGGTTATTCTTTATTTTCAAGGTACATATGGCTTCTATAACCTAGCAGATTCCTTCTCCCCCACCCCAACTGTAACCATTTGCATGCTGTGATTTATAAGGTTATTGGAAAACACCTCCATTTATCAATTATGAGAGAACACAGATTGCTCCGTAGCAGTTCAAAACGCATCCCTGGCAAGTGGAACATCTAAGGGGTGGGAGGGCGGGAAGAAGGAAAAGAAAAAAACAAAAACAAAAACAAAAAAAAAAAACGGCAACAGGAGGAAAGTGGGAGGGCTACGAACTGGTGGTCAGTGATGCTTCTGCTTTTGTTTTCCTGCTGGGCACGGGCTGCCCTCTCCCTGCAGCTTTCCTGGTATTGTGCATACAGGCCCCTGCCGTTTGAGGTTTTCCTCCACATTTTTTGTTTTCACAGTTTTTCTATGAAACTGTATTTGTTTTTCAAGTGTCAGCATGTATGTTCTGAGAAGGCTCCTTTTTGTGTCCACTGTACTTGAGGGCCTAGCATGGTACAAGGTCCCATCAGGAAGATGCAGGAAGTAATTATGGGATCTACTGTGGCCCATTCATCATGGGTCAAGTATGATTACACAGAAGCACCAATTAGGAGTAACTAGAAAAGGCAACATGAAACTAATGCCAACTAGAAGAAGTCATATTTGTAAAATTATTCACATAACAATGTCCAATATATCATAACTGCTTAGCAAATGATAGTCAATGATAATGATGATACTGTGAAGATGATGATCTTGAGAACATGGTTGCCAATAAAATGTAAAGATTTATTTTATTTATGCATACAGAACTGGGGTACAAGCCAGAAGTGCAGGGGTGGTGAGAGGATTCACCAGAGATAGAGTGGGGAGCACAATAGGCAGATTGACAAAGTATACTGCTGAGGGGCGCAGCGGGTGAGACATGAGGTCTGTGCCATGTGGATCACCTCCAGGGGGGGAATTGAACTTGCACAGAGGCTGCCACTAGCTTCACAGTGCTGCGTTTTAACCCGCTGAGCCACCAGGGAGGGCCCCCAATAATGATTTTAACCATTGTCCCAAGAAGAGATTATAATGGGGCAAGTGTTTCTTCCACCTGATATTTGATGGAAACTTTCTTAATGCTTGCTAAGACAACACTTATTCTCTCAATTCCCCTACCCTTGTTCTTTCTTCATTGCAGTTTTCATAGTCTAATCTACTACCCAGTTTGCTGTTTACTGTTTTTGTCTGTCTCTTCCACTTGAATGCAAGCTCCATGTGGACAAGAATCTTTGTCTGCTTGGTTTACTTGGGAGTTCTAAGCTCTCTGAGTGTCTGGCACAGAATAGGTTATTAATCAATATTTCTTGGATGGTGAATGGATAGCTGAAGCCTTGTCTTAGCTGTGTTTTCCTTATGCTGTTTCGTAATCTTATGACTTGACTCCTCCCATCTTGTATACCCTGATGTAGGCACTTTAGTGACCATAATGGCTATGCTTTCTATAGCAAATCCACTGTACTAGGGAAGGAGAGTTCAGTATGAGTCATATAACCAGAGTCAAATGTGTGGCATGCAATAAACTTCTGGAAATAGCAGGAAAATCCATTTATGACCTACTGATCTGTTGGCACATTGAATCCAGTTTCTCCAGGCATGGTTTTCTTTGAAATACTCACTTCCTTGAACAATTCCCTCAAGCATGCTTAGTAGTTATGTGAAGAGACTTTGGAATCAGAAGGGTCTATGATCCTTCCTCTTCAACTCTATCCCAAGCGAACCCCAAATAAATTCTTTGACTAGCTAAGTTCTACTTTTTTTTTTATTAATGGGACTGAGCTAATCAAATTATCCACCTTCAAGGTGTTTGTGAAAAAAATAAATTGTTGCACAAACCCTGCACAGTCCTGGGGAAGCCAGTGTTCAATAAATGGCAGCCAAATGGCTGCTTTTACTGTTGGTTGTTATTTCATCATTAATATTCTCATTATTTACTTGGGCAGCTATCTATTGTTGCAATAAATACTATTTAATATATTGTGACCTGTGTTTCAGGTAGTTCTTTACTATCCATTTACTTTTTCTCTGGGTTATTACCCACTCCCAGTTTTATAGGAATTTAAATTATTAGAAGGATTTGTTGTTTTAAAAATTTAAATAATGGGCCTTTCCTGGGGGCACAATGAGTTAGAATACAGCCCTGCAAGCTAGCTGCAGCCACTTCAATGCTATTTGTATACCTGGCCCCCGGAGGTGATCCACATCGAGTGGCAGACCTCTTCTTACCCACCTGCTGCTCCCCTCAGCAGTGTACTTCGTAGATCTGTCTGTTCTGCTCCCCACTCTGGCTCTGGTGAATGGTATCACTGCCTCAGCACCCCTAGCTTGTACTCCAGTTCTGTATGCATAAATAAGTCTAAAAAAGAAGTACATAGTTTAGGAGAATATACTGATTCAAACTATATTTACCTTAGAATTAAGAAGGTTGTGATTTTTCCCCTGAAGTCATAATTAGAAATAGAAAAAGCAGTAAAGTTGTGAGATTAGGATGAAGTATAACAAAGATGAGAAAGTAAAAGAAGAAATAGTTCTAAGCAATTCACCATCTTGACTTTATTTTTAATTTCCATACCCTAAACCTGGCTTTTTTTTATGTAATCATATTTTATCCTGCCACCTATATTTCCTTGAAAGTAATTATTATTTGTCAAATAATGAATTAATTGGAAGGGATTATCTATATTTACACCTATATCTATATGTAGAGAGAGAATGAATATACCAAACTGGTAATTATTTTTTTAGAAAGAAATCTAAACGTGAAAAGGTAATTAATTTTGAAAAAATGATATGGTAAAGTTTTACTAAACACATTTATAAAATTGTAATAATTAAATAAAGATACTCTCACAAGATGCAATAAAAACTTCAATATAACAAAAGTATAAAAATTAAATTTAGTATAGATTTAAAAGTAGCAATTCACTTCCCTGCATTTAATGGGGAAAGCATAAATAATTCAAAAGTTGAATTGGAATTTTTTTAAAGATTTATTTATTTATACATACAGAACTGGGTACAGTCCAGAGGTGCAGGAGTGGTGAGAGGATTCACCAGAGACAAAGTGGGGAGCAGAACAGGCCAACTGACTTAGTACACTGCTGAGGGGAACAGCAGGAGGGTCAGGAGAGGTCTGCCATGCCATGTGGGGCACCTCCAGGCAGGGAATAGAACTCATACCAAAGCGACTGCAACTAACTTACAGTGCTGTGTCCTAACCCATTATGCCACCAGGGAGGGCCCTGATTTGGAAATTTAATTTAATTATGGGAGAATTTAGAACTCTATCTTATGTAACATATGAACATACATTTATGATCAATTAAAAAGTTAACTGTAAAAGATAAATCCAGAAGAAATACCCAGATGCAATTTAGAGCTCTGTGCAGGGAAAATCAGTATAGTACAAAAACAAAGGAAGAAAACAGGAAAAATTAGATGCTTGCTGGTATGAAAATTAATATTTTCTTTATGCAGAAAGAGGAACCAAAAGTCAATAACTATATGAAACATATATAAAATATAGTGTTAATATTAAAAATGAGTTCTGAAAAATCAGTAAAAGAAGAATTCTACTAGTAATATTTGTCCATAAACTCAACAGTTTTCCTTTGTCTTCAAAGTATGCTTCAAAAAACCATATAGGGAAAAGAGAAGCAATGACTATCAGATGGAATCTTTTTGGTTTAATGGGAATAGAGTCAAGATGTTTGCAAGAACTGGTGATAGGATATGTGTTTGCACAGCAACTACTGGTGAAGTGTGGAGGAGAAAATCATTGGCACTATGTGCCCTAACTTCCATTACACATGTGTTTGTTCAGCCTGTAGCCAGGCTGAACAGTGAGGGACAAGAACTGGACTCTCTGTTAGCACAAAAGGTTCAAGGATTTGAGTGAGGCTTAAAACAGCCTGCCCTGCTTCCAGATTGCCTCCTCAGAGACAGGGTGCTATGAACTATGTCCACACAAGTCACATTGGTAGTAAGGAGTGGCTTTATCTGAGAAGATTCCTGTGAAAAATAGCCAGACTTGGTGTACCTGGTTTTCCACACCATGATTTTTTACAAATAGCTCTTTGAAAAATCTCCGGCTCATGGAAAATAAATACAAATATAAAAATGTACCATGGGCCCGGCACCCATAAATGATGGCAAAAAATATTAACTAGAAAAATATTGCTGGAACAGCCAACTGTTGTTAATAAATGTGATACTATTGTTATTTTTCAATCCCTTTTGTTAAAATCCACACTGTAGAAATGTAAGAATTAAGGGAAAATCTAGTGAGTTAGCAGAAAGAATGAAAATTGAGTTGGGGGAATACAGGAAAAGTGAATGAAAAATAATGAAAAAAAAAGATGAAATGTGAAGCATCATAAAGTGAAGAGACATTGTGGAGGATATGATAAGGACACAGGAGATGGACAAGTCAAGATCAGTGAATTAAATGAAGTAGGTATGAACAAAGATAAAGGATGGTAAAAATAAAAGACAGGAAGAGAAGACCCACTGTCCACTTACTTGTATTCCTTATGGACAGAATACTAGCGAACCAATTATTAAGGATAAATTAGAGAATACATTCCCAATAGAAAAGAATGAATTTATCTATCAAATGGGTATCTGTGCCAGAAAAACTGATGGACTTCAGTCAATACCAAGAATATGCTAAAAACAATATAGATATATAGGACTTGAGCAACGAGGCAAAACAGACTGAGTCATTTTAAAGGGATTAAAAATCAGACTAACCTCAGATTTATTCATGGCATTCTTCAGTCTCTGAAGATACCGTTACATCTATAAGATACTTAAGAAAATGTGAGTGAATTATTTTTTGTGGAGTTAAATTCTCCTTCTACTAAAGACTATAAACTGTTTGAACATATAAAAAGTTAACACACTCTTCCAATACATTCTTCTAGAATAAACTGAAGTTCTGGAAAATGTACATTAACAAAGTAACTTGGAGAAAAACAAAAACATTGGCTACGCTTTGAGTAGTAGGAGAAAAATAGACAGACATTATTCATCTGAAATGGCATGGGTGTGGAATAATGAATATTATCTATCACTGAGAGTCAACCTGTTGCAATATAGCCACTTAAGAAGAACAAAGGTAAGTATTGAGAGTATCTACAATTGACTGAAATCAAGTGGTGAAAGAACAGGATGTGATACCATGGGAGAAAAAAACAAAGTATTTATTTTATTGTTCACAGTAGGAAGTTATTTGGTATAGCCCCAAGTATTACAGGACAAAAGTCATTATACAAAGTTATAACAATAAAGGTGATGATTAAAATTAATTAAAAACCATGTCCTTAAATATTAAAACTATAAATATACAAAAATAGACAACATATGAAAGGACTTTAAAAACAACTACAAAAAATTTGAAAGATCTAGGACCAAATAATCATAGCAATAATGAAAGTGATCTGAAATAAACTATTAAAGGAATAATAATTTTGATTTGGATCACATATGGATGCCATTCTGTATATTAGACTTTATCAATCTCATCATATGGTATTTTGGATTAGATAATTCTTTGAGTGAGCATTTGGCTGAGGGAACCATCCTGTGCATTATAAGATGCTTAGCAATGTCTCTGAATTGTTTTATTAGATGCCTGTAGCACACACTCCCTGTCTCAGTGATGGTAGCCAAAAAATGTCCCAGATTCTCCCAGATAGTTCCCCAGGGTAGGGTACACATTATCTTGGGTTGATGGGTATAGTCCTTCATTATCCTTGAGGAAACTCCAGAAACAGTCCTACTTATATTGGACATAAGGGGAGGAGGTATATGTAAACAGGACTAGAACAATTGAAAGGATAGGCAAAGACATGCCCACACAAATGTAGACAAGAAAGACAGATGCTAACATAAGATTCTCATCAAACAAAAATAAATTCAGGCCAAAGATGTTGTATAAAGAAGGTGAAAAAAAGTCCTTTGTGATGCTGGACAAGGAAATTTTCAACGAAACTATAATTGTTACAATTTTCTAAGCATTGATACCATAACGTCAACAAAACAACATCAATATGTAAAAAACAGAGGGCATGAAAAGAAATTTAGAAACTCAGGCCCTCCCTGGCCACACACAGGGTTAAAGCGCAACACTATGAAGCTAAGCTATCAGCTGCAGCCACTTTAGCTCAAGTTTGATCCCCAGCCAGGGAGGTGACCTCATGGCGCAGCAGACCTCTCCTGCCTCTCTTGCTGCTCCCCTCAGTAGTATACTTTGTCAAGCTGCCTGTTCTGCTCCCTCATTCTTTCTCTGGTGAATCCCCTTACCAGCCCATGCACCTCTGGTTGATACCCCAGTTCTGTATGCATAAATATATAAATCTTTAAAAAAGAATAAGGAAATATAGAAACTCAGTAGTATTTTTACCACTTCGTTTGTGATTAGATGAAATAGGGTAGGGAAATGTAAATTTGAGACTGAAATAATGTAGATTTATGCATTGTATATTATGTTCTTTTCCATAAGAACAGCAGGAAAGCCTTATTTTCCAATGATCATGAACTCTTACCTGATCATGCCCTAACCAACCAAGGAAACCACAACTGTTTCAAGATACATAAATAGTAAAACTGGTATTTTCTCATTACAAGTCAGCAAATTTAAAATTGTTGAAAAAATAATCAGACAATAAATTTTCCTTTTCCTTTGAGGACATCTCAATTTTAGGGTCAAAAAATGTATACTGAAATTTCAGAATGTATGAAAATATGACTTCACCATATTACTTACTGTAACTTATAACTTATAGCCAAAGAAAATTCATAGCCTTAAATTCCTATATAACTGATTTATTTATAAATGATATTTATATTTATTTATAAATGATAAAGGCTACAGAAATTAATTACCTGATGCAAAATGGAACAACAAAATAAAGTAAGAAATAATAAGCAACAGTAGAAATTAATGAATTGGAAAAATAAAGAGACAAGGAACAAAAAAGATACAGTAATTAAGCTGTTAGCTAACTTATTAAAAATAGAAAAGTCTAAAATATATTACACAAAATAAGCACACTAGAATAACCACAAAAGGAAGAGAATAAAATATCAGAGAAGACGGCTTGACTATATATTTTCAATAGTTTGCAAATAAAAAAATTTAGATGTAATAATTGACTTAAATCAACTCTTAAAGATGTACCAAGTAGTAACTGATATTTTCAATATAAGAAATAGAGCATTTCAGTTATCCTCTCCACTAAAAACAAACAACCTAACCAATCAAGCCCTGGTGGTTTCACAGGGGGAGTTAACACTGAATCTTTAAAAAGTAGTAATTTTAATGCTACTGGAACTATTTCAGGTCACAGATAAAATGGACATTTTCCAAAATATTTTTAATAAAGAGTATAATTCTGACTTTAAAATAGCAGCAGCAGCTAGGTTTGTATTTGTACAAAAAGGAAACATAGTTCCAATGTTTCCAGTTGGGACTTTGATTGTGCTATCCAGACTGTGCCTTTCTAGATTCTAATGTAATTGGTTGTACCCAGAGGGAGTGGGTCAGTATCGGTTCATTGTATTGTTTATAAAATTCCCTATTCATTGTAATTTGTAGTCAGTTTAGATAATCACTATTTTAGATCAATGCTTCTCTAGAAGATCAGTACAAAATTCCTAAGTGAGTATTAGCATTGGAAACCTGTATCATATTAAAAACAATACCACATGAGCAATATTAGGATATCTAAATATAATATTAAAAGCAGAACAATTACATAATCACTTTCACAGAAAGGCATATTACAAAATTTGGTATTCATTCTAAGCTTAAAAAAGCTCAATGGAATAATATATCCATTTCAAATGAAAACCCATCTTCATACTTTCAGGGAACATACTAGAATTAGTCTTACTTCTGCTAGAAATAAGGAAATAATATTCACCATCAGTGTTTTTATTGTACTACGTAAACTGACCAATGTAAGTAAATAAAAAAAGAAAGAAAGAAAGAAAAAGGATAAAAATGGGAAGTGGGGAAATGAGACACTAAAAGTATTACTTTGAAAATGATGCTATTAAATACTTTGAAACCCAAGTAAATCACCTGAAATTACAATAAAATCATGTAGGTTTCAGCATACTAAATTAATACATAAGTGTCAATAATTTATTTTCAAAAACAACAAATTAGAAGCTATGATGGGAACAAATTAGAAGGTATAATGGTAAAACTTTTTTAAACAACTATAATATAAAGTAAAACTAAAAGGTAGGAATTTAACAAGAAATGTACGATTTATGTGAAGAAAATTTAAAAATACTTTGAAGGCCACAAAAGATTGTATGAACAAATGGAAGAGCATAGCATGTTCTTGGATAGAAAGACTGAACATCATTAAGATGCTAATCCTCCCCGAGTTTACTTATAAATTTAACATGATCCTGATAAAAATACCAAGTCTTTTTTTCCCTTAAAACTAGACAAGTTGATTGTATAATTCATATGAAAATCAACAAGAATATCCAGGAAATTTCTGAAAAAGAAGACCAATGAGAAGGAATTAGGCATTTAAAAATGTATACGGTGCATTATGATTTGTATAAAAGAAAAAAAAGTATTTTATATATTTACAAAGGATGGAAGACTTCAGGGAGTGTATGTATTTTATACATATATATGTACATATCATTGTGTTTGTGTGGGGGTGGGGCCTGAGATGCATACTATTGTCCTACGGCAATATAAATAAAGAACAGTGATAACCTATTAAGAATATGGCTACAAATCTAACACCAGATAGAAGTGGGGCAGAGGTCACCTTTAAATACATTTTTATAAGTATTAGTATTTAAATGATTTAATTGGCAATGTATTCTAAAATAAATGAGCAAAATATGAAATAATTTGTAGAAAACATAGGTGCACATCAATTTGATACAAAGAAATTCTAAATATCACTAATCAAGGAATGCAACTTAAAGCAAGTACAAAAAGGAAATGTAACTTTTACCAGTGCTTACTATATGTCCACTACCATGGAAAGTACTTTAAGAAATTGTTTCCTTTAATCTTTAAATCCAACCCCAGTAACAATAGGGACACATATGACTTAGGGAGCGTTTTGCCCTTGTGTTTCTTTTTGCTTCCAAAGAACCTAATTTCACCAGTTTTCTTTTTGTTTTCCATGGAGAAATGGTACATATTTAAGAAGAGATCTAGTGTTCTTAACCACCTTGTCATTCAATTATACTACATTATTTGCCTGAAGACTTCTAAGCCTTTCTACCAAGGGCACTCATTTTGTGTTGTTTAAAAAGATTTAATGGCTTTTTATTGGTTCATTATTATATTCCAATTAATCCAAAAACATTATAACAAAATTATTTGCATGGGATGAACTTTATCACTCAATGGCAGCCATTGATTGATTAACCAGTATCTTTAGAATGATCTTCCCTGTGCAGAATGCTGTTCTAGGTATCCAGGGTGGCAAACTGCAGGAGCATGCTGTCAAAGACAGGTTCCATTAGTTTTCTGAACTCATGATGTGAATTTAAAGCAACCCACCTAAAGTATGAAGAACAATAGTTAAGATGATGAAAATGAAGATTATTTAGCTAGGAAAAGATTATTACAGACTACAGGTAAATGAAGACATAGCAGGCAGAAAAAAAATCATAAAGCATATGAACTGTTTAAAACTGTTCAATCACTTTTAACAAGTTGACTCAAGGAAAATTAACTAATCATCCATGTCTGTACTTCATTGGCCTCTTTGATAAAGGGAGATAATCGTGATGTCTAACTAAAGGGTTGCAATGTAGTTTGAGACATATGAAGGTCCTGGCACATGTGGTGAATGTTCAATAAATGAAAGTTATTATCTTTGTTATTAGAATAAAATCAAAGTTCTCTCATAATTTTTTGGAGCACTAGTGACTCCAGAGATGCTTCACATGGGCAGAGAGGTACTTATAGAAAATCAGCCACTTCTATAATATTTGACAAATATGAAGGAGATAAAAGTAGCTAGTGGAAAGGAAAGAGGATGAGAATGAAGAAAAGAATAATAGTATAAAAGTAGCTGTTAGCAGTAGTAGTAGTTATTAAAGTCAACAATGCAAGTAAAGTCGAGGGTGTTCCTGGTAACTTAAGGGTTATGTGTCAGCTCTATCACCCAAAACTGTAGCCTGAGTTCAATCTCTGGCCTGGGAGCTAACCCATATGGTACATCAGTCCTGTCCTGTCTTCCCTTCTGTTCCCCTCAGCAGTGTATTTTAATCCATCTGCCTGTTCTGCTGCCTACTCTATCTCTGGTGAATCCTCTCACCCCCACACTCACATATCTGGCTTACATCCCATTTCTTGTATGCATAAATGAATAAAAATAAATTAAAAAATAGTTGAAAATAATAACAACAAAGAAGTGAAAGAAAATAAAGTTACCAAAATTAGAATGATAAGTCCCACAGGGAACACAGCAGAAAGCATGGGACTCTCTAGCATGCCAATTTGGGAAAGTTCTGGTTGACAACCCTTGTACCTTTCTACATGGATGCTAAGTAGTAACTTATGTGATGTTATGCTAAGAAGCAACATTTCAAAGTGATGATTGTGTAAAAGCATGTCATAACTATATCTATCTCATTAGCCATTATATATTATAGATTTTGATTTACTTTTTGTTAAAGGCCAAAGACAAAGGGGACTCTAAAAAGCAATATATACTATAAAAAGATCAATGAGTACCTTCACATGGCTTGGAAGAATTAGTCCAGAAAATTTTTCATGGAAACCATTTGGCCACACTTGCTGCATTCTAGCTTAGACACAGAGAGTTGTGGTCAAAGGGAAGTTGGCATTTTGAGCTTTTCACAAAAATGAGTTCCAGGGCCATTACTTGGATCAATACCCATTCAGACTACAGACTGCCTAATCTTGATGACCTGTAGTTATTCCAATAACTAATGTTATTGAGATTCAGAGGCCTAGTTTGGGGCCCATGAAGAAATATGGTCAGTATGATTGCTCATCACAAATATTTACTAGAATAGTAGATATTTAAAGAGATGAAGAGAAATGAATACATTGAATCTGACTAGATTTAAAAAAAAAATCCAATGTCATACAGCAAATAACTTAGGTTTGGAATGTAGTTATATCTGATAAAAAATCCCTTCTTTGTTAAATTGTGATGCCCAACAACTTTAGTACATGAATTTGTTAAAATCCATTTTGACTATCAGTATTCTATATGTTTTCATCTAATTTTTACTGTGTTTCAAATTTCTGATATTTCTAAGGATGTAAGATATTAAGATTTTTATAAATATAGGTACAGAAATTTACTCTGAGAAATTTTATAAAAAAAGGAATTTTAGGACCCTCCCTGGTGGCGCAGCAGGTTAAAGTACTGCACTAAGAAGTGCTTTAAGAAGCCACTTCCACATGAGTTCGATTCCTGCCTGCCCTGGAGGTGACCACATGGTGTGGCAGATCTCTCCTGACCCGCTCGCTGCTCCCCTCAGCAGTGTACTTCGTCGATCTGCCTGTTCTGCTCCCCACTCTGTCTCTGGTGAAGCCTCTCGCCGCCTCTGAGCCTCTGGCCTATACCCCAGTTCTGTATGCACAAATAAATAACATCTTTTAAAAAAAAAGAAAAAGGAATTTTATACACAAAGAAACCAAAAAAAATCCTCCTTTTCACCCTTAGCTTCTTTAGCTTCTTTCAACTACTGCTCAGAGTCTACCACCATTCAGAACAGATTTTAAAACCAGTGGTCTCTGTGTACTTTATTTCCTTAACTACCTCTTGTTCAACTTATTTCAATTTTCACCACTCTGATGAAAATGTTATCATGACCTCAAATTAAATGCTTCTCATAACTTATCATAAGGGAAATGCAAGCCAGTGAGATACCACAATGAGATACCATTTCACATCTGTGAGGTTGGCCCATACAAAAAAAAACAAAACAAAACAAAACAAAACAAAAAAACAGAAATAGCACATTTCAATGAGGATGTGGACATAAAGGGATCTTCATACACTATGAGTGGGAATGTAGACTAGTCAACATCCTACGGAGTTTTTAAAAATATTAAAAATAGATCATTCTACCATATGATCCAAAAATTCCACTCTTAGGTATCTACCACAAAATTGTAAAAACGCTAATTCACAAGGGCATTTGCACTCTGATTTTCATTGTAGTATTATTTACCCTAAGTAAGCTATCGAAACAACCTATGTGCCCAAGGACAAGTGAGTGGATTAAGAAGGTGTGATATGTACACAAGATGGGATAATACTCAGCTATAGATATATTAAAACAAAACAAAACAAAAAGTGACATCTTGCCATAAGTGAAATAAGAAGAAGACAAATAACAAAAATGTTAGATGGTTTCACTCATGTGAAATGTAGAGAAACAAAACAAAGGGCCAGACAAAAACAAAATAAGAAACTAATCCTAGATGTCTGGTTACAGAATTTTGACTACAACAGAGGGTTAGGATGAAGAGTGTTCAGTGGACTCTGGTAGCGAATGCCATGGAGATGGGTTTGAAGACCTCTTGTAATTCTTATATTCTTGGGCCCATTTCATAATGATTGGGTACTGTAAGCTATTTCTTATTTCATAACATGCTTTTTTCCTTTGAAATCTATGACAACTTAATTGCTGCTTTTCTTTTTACACCTATTCCTTCTTGGCTTCTTTTGCCAGTGGCTTTTTTTTGAGTCAGTTTTCTTTGTTGGCCATTGTAGATCTTCATTTTTGCCTTATCTGCTGGCTTGGTCCCACCAATACTTGTTACCTTGCTGCTATCTTTAGTTCCAGTTCATGCTCCTGCCCCAGTCTCCAGCAAAGTCTTTTTAACTGCTCATTCAAGGTAGCCTTCTGGCTATCAGTATTAGGTTTCCCAAATTAAATTAATCTGCTTCTCTACCCACCCCCTCCCCCTACAGTATACTTACTCTACACATGACACAACTTTTTTTTTTTTTTTTTGATTTCTTATTCTGAGGGTGGAAGTATACAAAACATTCAGGAAGTATTTATTGCATGAATTTTATTGAATTTATTGAACAATGGAAGTAAAGAAGTCAGCTTTTAACTTTCTTGATGGCTAGACAGACTCTGGCATAACAGTCCATCTTGCACTTGGTCCATAAGCCACATGGGTATATGCATCTTATAGATTTCTTTCTTTTTTTTTTTATTTTAAAAGATCCCCCCCTTTTTTTTTAGGATTTATTTACTTCTGCATATAGAACTGGGGCACAGGCCTCAGGTACGAGGCCATGAGAGAATTCACCAGAGACGGAGTGGGGAGCAGAACAGGCAGATCTATGAACTACACTGCTGAGGGGAGCAGCAGGCCAGGAGAGGTCTGCTATGCCATGTGTATCACCTCCAGAGCATGGAATTGAACTCACACTGAAGTGGCCATGGCCAGCTTTATAGTGCTGCATTCCAACCCACTGTGCCACCAGGGAGGGTCATCTCTATAGACTTCTGAGACCTCTTTGTATAACAAATCATCTTATTATTGTACCTAAAATTTTGTCATCCTGAAGTGACCCCCTCATTCCATTATAGTTCATCAGATCAGTATGGTTCTACCATGCATTAAGCACAAACTAAATTATGAGTTGAATAAATTAATAGATAATGTGTAGAAAGATAAAGAAAAAAATAGTGAGCCAAAGAGGAAGTGGGGCAGGGGGAGTGGGGCAGGAGGTAAAAGAGGAAAAGAGAGAAGGGGGAGGGGCAAGAAAGGAGGGCAAGAGGAAAGAAAAGAAGGAAGGCAGGGAGAAGGGGGGGGAGGTGGGAAGGAGAAGTTTCCAATATTGGCAAGGCAATGGTGGCACTGATAGGCTCTCAGCTGGCAACTGTGAACTGTGCACTTGGGAAGTGACAGGGAACGAGGTAGAGACTCTTCATGATATTTTGCATAGGAAATAATTAAAATTAAAAAGGAGCCTTTGTATACCAAAATGATATTGCAAATATTCTCAGTGCCTAGGGATAGAAAGTTATCACAAACTTTAAAATGCATAAACTTTTGTAAACTCTAGAATAATCATTTCGAAAATCTTACAGAAACATGGTAGGCATGTATGAAGAGAATGTTAGGTCAAGAAATCTGAATGTAAAATTTATTTTTAATCAGTCACAGAGGTGAAAACGATTGCTGTGTTAATTTGGCATTTTAAGTTTCTTTATTAAATAAATAATATGTTTGCTATAATATTGCTCATGTAATATGTGGAATTCAGAAGTAAACCTCTGAACTAGATGAGATGCAAGGAAGCTTTGTAAATGCTCTGTAGCATTAATTTGGAATAAGCAAAGAGACACTATGTACTGGGGAGAGCCTGGGGCTTTGAATACAAACAAACTTAGTTTTTGAATCCTGGCTCCAGCATGTGGCCTCAGATCAATCACAGCCAATATGAACCTTAGTTTTCTTATGTGAAAAGAAAAAAAAAATCCACAGAAACCAAAAACCTAGGCACCTGGGTGAGTAGTCAATAACCGTCATTTCTGAAATGCTCCCTAGCATGATTTTCAACACAGAAAAGGCAAATAAAAACCAAACAAATAAAAATCAAAAGCCTTAAGCCAGTCCTATCACTTCTATAAACTTAACAAAGTTTACATTTGATAGGCTTCTTCACTGGATCTTGGTCAGTATCTTCTTTTTCGAGTGTGAAAGCATTAGTGGTGATAAAGTTTTGGAAAATTATTGAAAATAGTGCTGTGTCCACCCAGCCAGATGGTGACCAACCTGTTTGTGGCTGTCATCAGGAGTTTTCTGGAAGATGCAAGTGTAGGATAGACCTCGGAGGGTGGTGAGTATCACTCTTTTAATCCTTCATCCAAAATTTGGAAGGAGTCATGCCATAAGCTAAGAGATGGAAAGTAAAAGGAAAATAAATTCTTTAAGAACATGAAAAAATGTTTCTTTTTGTTATGTAATTCTTTGCTCATAGAAGAGTGTGATAGTTATACTATTCATGGTACTCTAGCTAATTTTTAGGAAATAGATTTTTAAACATTTAATCATCATGTTCTTAGAAAAATGGTCACCAAAGTTTATATGCCTACTCTAGGAATTAGGAAGTCAATTTGGTATAAGAGAATGTTTGAACTTCCACTTATATTCCTTTCTGAATGTATTCTTTACATTTTTTTGTTTGTTGTAATGTGAATAAAATATTTGTAGACTAAGACATGTAATTTGTTATAAATCAAACAGTGCATGACTGAATGTACACGCTTAAAAATAGTTTAGTCCTGGAAAAAGTGAACCAAGAAATTTACGACTGTATTAGAGAAATACTGGTTTTATATTTCATTTATTTATTTTGACTTTCTATTTTTAATGTGGATATAAACATAACATTATTGAGGAGTTAATGTAGAGTAAATAATAGTATAGGTAATACAGATACAACACATGTATGTCACAACTCAGTATAGTGAGACAAGGGACACCAAAGTTTGACAATGCTGGCAGAGAATACTGGCTCATAGGAAGATGACAAAAACACTCAAATAAAAACACCAATGTATTATTTTTTTCCCAAGCTCACAGTTTTCTGGGAAAGTTGGTCATTATGGAGTGGCAAAAAGTCATTAAACTTGATTAGAAAGAGGCCAAAATACACAGCAAAGGAATGTGGTAGAACATAATCAAAACCCTGGTACTAGGTCATAAGGTGGGGGGGCAGGGTTTGGGGGTCATCATCTGCTTTTATGGAGCCTCCATCTAAATATAGAGCTTTAGTTATTTAAAGCTCTATTTTAGAACTGATTTTAAGTGGAGTGAGGCTTGTAATTCCTATAAGAAAATGCTTTATCTGAGATTAATTCACTCAATCAAATATTTCAAACATCTTTTCTACAGCTCCCATGCTACCTATAGCCCCCACACCATCCCAAAAGTGGAGGCACTATAAGAAAATAAAACTAAAGTTGCTTACTGAGTGCATTTACAAATAAATTGTAAATAATATATTTTGACACACTTAAAAATAAAATAAGGCATCTTTCTAAAGTGTCAATTTATAAATTTGTAACTAAATTAAATATTTAAAACAAATAAAATATGATTTTATTTTATTTAAGGAAAACTAGAAAGTAGGCTATATCTTCCATAAAACATTTGAAGTCTAAAATGCTGTAAAAGAATGTGTTCAGATTTCAATCAAATATGTAATTCATTAGAGAAAAAAAGTAACCACTGCAGTGTGACAATCATCTTTTCTAAGCCATTTTAATTATGTGAGATTGAGGAAAAAGAGATTGTTGGTTGTTTTTGCCAAATAATTAGCTATTATTAACATAGAAACTATATGTCAACAAATGGACTGGAAGAACATCCACAGTACTTAGGCCAAAGTAAGAAATTGTTGCTTGCTGGGTTTTGTGCTCAGGAACATTTTTAAAAACAACAAGTGACAAAAGCTAGCCCATCTGCATGATGGTGGTTTTTGGATCCATTTTCATTTTCTTTTTTGTTATCAGGGTTGCAAGGAAATTTTGACCCTCCTTTTGCAACTGTCTCTGCTGATTTGCCTTGTAGTACTGCATAATTATGTGTATTTCAACATTTACCTACCTAGAATTTACCTTTACTTGTCCATAGGGGTTTGAATGGAGGATAAAAGTAAGAAGGACAAAGGTGAGAGCTAAGAATCTCCAGCTGAACTTAGTTCTTCCTGAGTACTTCTTGGACTTCTGGGAGTTTGACTCCTAGACTGAAAGACATTTGTTTGTTTCATTCATGCCAATTGCCTTTAGCTTTTTCTGATTGGTCAACAATGTGTTATAATACAGCATTTCTTTTCTTTCTTGTTACATTTATTTATATGAGAGAGAAGTTTGTAGGAACACACAAGCACGAAGATAATAAAACTCTCTCTAGACCTGCAGTTTTCACAAAATTTCCCCTAGATCTCATCCGAATTTAGCAAATGAGATCAGAAGAAATAAACCTGAACATAAGAGAGTGATGGGACAAGGACTTTGGGAATATTATTGTGTTTCTAATAGTTTCATGTGGGTTGAAGGCCATCTGGATGGCATTATGGGAAAAGGGCAGCCTGCTGGGATACTTGGAAGAGAGTCAGGGTTACTAGAGACCTTGTGCAATGTTATTCAGATTTTGGAACACCTGAAAGGGACAGAGTAGTCAGGAAACTGTAAGAAGAAATGCTTGATTATTGTATAGCTTAGAAATGAAGGTGATATCACAAATGAGAGCAGCTGTTATTCTGGAGAGCAAGGAGGAACACTACTAGTATGACCCCACACCCCCAAAACAAAACCAAAACCAAAATTGAGTTGCTCAAAATTGAGTTGTTGGTTTATGGGAAAATACCATGGTCTTTCTCACTATTAGAAAAATAAGTAGTCTTTTCCTCTTTTCAAAAACAGCACATCTCTTTTCTTTCTGATTTTGTGCTTGTTTTCAATATTTAGCTCATGTTAAAGATATATTCTGGTTCTTAGAGTTTTCCTTGAACTTTGCACACAAGCTATTTTATCCTTAATTATATAAAAGGGAATACTTTAGAAAAAACATCATTCAAGAAAAAACTATTATGCTCATATTAAAATGTTATTGTTCAGATGATATATTATTTTAAGCAGCATTTCTCAAAAGATTCTAATCTCCAAGTTTAGAAGCACTGACTTAAAAAGTAAAGGTATTTAGTTTTCAAATCTGATTTTTTAAATTTAAATAGCATTAACACTGCATTGTAACATAATATAAATTTCAAGTATGAATCATTTAAGATGCATGTGTATTTCCTACATTAAGTACTATGCTAATGTCCAAGTCTATCCTTTTTCACAGTGTTCTCTTTGTCCCACTGAATCCATTGTTTCCTCCATCCCTTGTGGTAACCACCAAATGATCCCATAGTCTAACAGTTTATTTTTATTTTTTTAAAGATTTATTTATTTATGCTTACAAAACTGGGGTACAGGCCAGAGGTGTGAGGGAGGTGAGTGGCTTCACTCAAGACAGAGTGGGGAGTAGAACAGGTAGACTGACGAAGTATATTGCTGAGAGGAGCAGCTGGCGGATCTGGAGAGGTCTGCCATGCCATGTGGATCACTGCTGCTGAAGGAGAGGGGATTGAGCTCATGCTGAAGTGGCTTTAGCTTCTTTGTGCTGTGCTTTAACCCACTGCACTACCAGGGAGGGCCCTAAAAGTTTATTTATTTATTTTTTAATTGAGTTCTTCTATTGATCAAATTTGAATTTTTACTGGCTTGGTTTATGAAATTGTTTAAAAGAGTCCATATTAAGCGATATGACTAATTATTATTTTTTACATTTAGGGTATTTTAAGTTATGGGTCAATCATTCATATTGAATAATAGAAATTTTAAATAATTTTGAATTTTAGATAGTTACTTGTTTCCAATAATATGACAAAGAAAATTATTCAAGTAGCTGTATTGTTTACAAAATGGTCATCCAAACAAATTAAAAGATCCTATCTATAGATTTAACTCACTATCTCTCTCTCTTTCTCTCTCTCTCTCTCTCTCACACACACACACATACACTCTTAGCTTTACTGTAGTAATCATTCCACAATATCTACATGTCATTATAATCACTATGTTGCACATGTGAGATTAAAATAATGTTACATCAATTATATCTCAATAAAAATATTTTATGCAACTATATCATATATAATTAAAATGAAAACGCATATTAGAAAAATTCTCTGGGGTCTATTATTTCTGACTCTTTCAGAACCATTAGTTGAGACGATTCCTTATTCTTTTCAGATTATCTGTCCTGTATTATTTCTCTATGGAGAAAAAGAGGGGGTAGGGTCAGAGGAAATAAATCCACTCAAGAGAGACATCATTAGGTGTTAGTCAGATTTCTAGTACATGTAGAAGGGACTCCACTCAGTTACCTCATGTTGACAGAGCCCTGAGTGGTGAGATGGCATGATTCACACCCTGTAGCACAGCTCCTGACTGAAACTCAGACTCAGCCTCAGAATTTCTGACTTCTGGTTCAGTGCTTTTTGAAGCACACAATTACAAAGAAATGCAAATGCTATTTTTATTTTTATCAGCAACAGGAAGGAAATAGTATTCAGCTAATATGGAAATATATAACAAAATTAAATTATTTCTGGGTTCTTAATTTTTCCCTTTTGTTGAGCTGAATTAATTAAAAATAGATTTAACTTTCTTCTTTCTTCTCTCTCTTTTCTTTCAAATTCTATAACTCAAAATATTATTAAGGTAGGAAATTCCTTTCTCCAGCTGAAGAAAAATATCTCATTTTATAGAGTCATTTAAAATATGAATATTAGGAACTGCCAAATGAAGAGTGGATATTGCTATTTGGGGTGATGTGGAGTATAGTGGAAATGCTTTGGGGTATCAAACCTGGAACATCAGATTTGAAGGGAAATTAACTTCTCTGTGATGTTCTGCTTCATTTTATGCAATTCGATTCAACTTTTCACCCCTCACCAAGTTCAGCTTTACCCAGTTGGACTGTATCATACATCAGCTTGGGGGGCTTGGGGGCTTGGTTTTTTGTCTATCTGCTCAAATGCCAATCTTTGATGTCAGTCATACGTTTCCATGTTACCTTTCATAGTATTCAGCTTTACATGTTCTTTGTATCAGAGGCTCTTTTTTTCCCCAAAGATAGAATTTCATGCTTAGTCAAAAGAGCTAATGAAAAATAAAAAATCCATTTATCTTTCAGATATTTTTCCTGTGTTTGTATTCACAATCGAATATTATTATGCTTTAATATTTATTAGAGTAAAACTAATTTTTGATGCTCATACTTCATCTTCTCCTGCTAGCAACATGTATGTTCATTTCCGTTTGTACAGAGATGAGAAAAGTGAGGAAGGGACTAAGGTGAGGAAATGAGAATGATACTCAGACTTACTTCACTCACAGATTATCCCAGCGTGGAGCAGATAACACAAAGAGAGGGTGATGCAAAGGTTGAAAAGGTAACACATTCGGGCCCTCCCTGGTGGCGCAGCGGGTTAAAGCACAGACTAAGAATCTAAAGCCACTTCCGCATGAGTTCGATCCCCACCTGCCCCGGAGGTGACCCACATGGCCTGGCAGACCTCTCCTGACCCGCCCTCTGCTCCCCTCAGCGGTGTACATCATCAATCAGCTTGTTCTGCTCCCCACTCTGTCTCTGGTGAATCCTCTCACTGCCCCTGCACCTCTGGCCTGTGCCCCAGTTCTGTATGCATAAATAAATAAATCTTAAAAAGAAAAAAAGTAACACATTCAATATTTAATGCACCAAGGTCACATTACAATGACTTTGAAAAAATATATTTTTTTTAATAATTGGGAAATGTAATACAAATTTCAAAACTATAGACATTGGATATTTGGGAATTTTATATATTTATACTTGGTTTCTAAAATTCAAGTTATAAAGAACTAAAATGGTAGCAATGGTTATCTTTTATTAAAGAGTTAGTAGTAGCACTGTGATAAAGCTCTCTGGATATTTTTGTATAGTTAACATCATCACATCATCATCTTCATTTTATAGATGAAAATACTAAGGTTTGGAGATGAAAAATATCTCTGCTAGGATGGCACTGATGTCATATGCTAGAGCTGGGAAATAATAGGATTGTCTGCCACCATGGCCCTTACCAAACCCTTCCACCAGGAACAGTGACACCTACTAAATCCTCGTCAGATGAAATACATGTTAGCCAGAAAGGGCTAATTAATGGCAGTGCACATGCACACAGGGCATATTTTAAACCTTTGGATTAGATATTCTAGGGTCTGATTATATGATAGAATGTTATCAGAAGGCTTGAAGAAATAATAGGAATGTCTTGTATCACCTTCCTCTGCTCAGAATACCTGCTTCTTTTTCCAGTCCTCAATGTGAAGACCTCAAAGTTTAATTTAACTCTTTGTTAATTTAATTCAAATTAACTAAGTTAATTCCAATTAAAAGCAATTCAAGCCTTCCCAATTTTTGTGACCAATTACAATGAAAACTTTCAACTATATTCAGTTATGATATCTAATCACTCTTTTTAGAAGGATTACTCATATAAGTATAGTTTTATTTTATTCATCTTCAAAGTTTATTGCAACTGGCTTGCTTCTAATGAGATTTTACTGCATGTTTGTTGAGTGAATGAATGAATGGAATCGTGATGGAAGCAGGCTCCTTCAAATATTGCTCACATAGAAATTTTTTAAAAATTTCTTTAAGTATTTATGTATGCATATAAGAACTGGGGTGCAGGCTAGAGGTGCAGGGAGTGAGAAGATTCTCACAGACAGCGTGGGAGGCAAACAGGCAGATCTACTGACATACATTCTGAGGGGAGCAGCGGGCAAGACAGGAGAGGTCTGCCACACCATGTGGGTTACCACTCTAGCCAGGATCTAACTCGTGCTTCAGTGTTTGCGATAGCTTCATAGTGCTATACTTTAACTCACTGCACCACTAGGGAGGTCCTACTTTCACAGAAATTCTAAAGCTGATAATAGCGATGGTGATGATTGCTCTGAAATGCACTGTGAAAACTGCTGCATAATAAAATGTTACCTTCCCAACAATCTGTTAAGAAGGGATATTATTATTCCTACTTGATGAGGCCTCAATGAATTAAAAAACAGTATGCCTAAATTCATAGAGTTAATAAGTAAAGACTTAATTGTCCATTGGATTTTCCAACTAAACCTTTTATGCCATGGAAATAGATTTTTCTGTATTTGTTTGCTCTCAAATTTAGGGTTGTACCAAACTGTCTTCATATCAAGTGCCAGCCATCCAAGCTTTGCTGTAACAGAACAGGGAACAGCTGGGGCTGATGGTTCCATGTACCCAGTGGTGCATACAGCACTTTGAGGGGCATGATTCACAAAAGCCACTGTACAATCATGGCAGCCCCAAAATCCACACCTTGCTTGAAGCAGCTCCTTCATTCTCCACTCTAAATGTTGCCTGGTGAGGGGGACTGTGGCTTTTCCTCTCTATCTCAGGGGTTATTTTAGAACAACTGTCTTCTTTTCTAATTTATGTCTCTATCTTAGCTTTAATGTCCAAAATAAGCACAAAAGGAAAAGATCTTGCATAAACTAAGAACCTCATTTACTGGAAAAAGATACTAATAGTCTCCCCCCAAAATCAAGTAGCAATTCTGTGATTTTAATCCTGAAGAAATATTAAAAAATATTTTATTGCTCAAAGAATTAAATCACATTGGCGACCAGTAGTTGACTTTTCTCAATGTTATTTAATAAAGATTCTGTTAGAGGTGATTTTGATTCATCATAGGGTAGGCACTAAAAAATAAATAACCTGGCAGATGCAATGCCACATGACAGATCTGAAAGCATGTTCACTTAATCTCTGCCTCCCTGTTTCACTAATCTATCTTTTTAAATATTTCCAAAGGTCTCCTCAAAGTCTTTCTTGAGTTAACACTCTAAGCTCTTGATATTCATTTAGATATTCCTTCATTTAGCAGCCATTATCCAACTCTTGAAAAGAGCCACTTAGCCATTCATCCTGGGAAAGTAAAGATTTATTCTGGTTAGCTTTCAAAAATCTTAACTTAAATTTCATTATTCAATCACATATTGTCATAGTGGAGCAAAATCAATAGCAATGCACTTCTCTTCTGTGGGCAAGTATAGTTCTTATTTGCAAGGCTGTATAGATTATATGGTGCTCACTTAGTAAGCTCACTTAGTCAAAATTAACTGAGAAAGCCATGTTCAGTAAATTTGTATCAACAACTGTTGCTGTAGTGCTAAAGCAAAGTTCACCTTGACCAGGTGTTCCCAATGGAATTCCTCTGCAGAATTCCCCTGCTTTCTTCAGCTTTACAAACTTATTCTTTCACATTCTCCATTTCTTTTTTTTTTTTTAAAGATTTATTTATTTGTGCATACAGAACTGGGGTACAGGCCAGAGGCTCAGGGGCGGTGAGAGGCTTCACCAGAAACAGAGTGGGGAGCAGAACAGGCAGATCTATGAAGTACACTGCTGAGGGGAGCAGCGGGCGGGCCAGGAGAGGTCTGCCACGCCATGTGGTCACCTCCTCGGCAGGCGGGAATCGAACTCATGCAGAAGTGGCTTTAACTTTTCAGTGCTGTGCTTTAACCCGCTGCGCCACCAGGGAGGGCCCACATTCTCCATTTCTTAATTACCATTTTGATTTCAGCTCTGCTGCCTTATGGTAGCATTTGTGGCACCTTTGTGCCTCGGCCATTGTCCGCCTGCTTTGTAACACCTCTGTTTACCTCTGACGGCCAGGCTGTCTGTTGTCCACTGCCATGGGCTCCCCTTGCCTCTGATTGTCTGTTTTCCTACCACTTCCACATCCCACTTTGTGAAAGCCTTACCCCTGCCGCAGGAGCTACTTCTTTCCTTAGAGAGGTTGAGGAATGAAGTGACTTTATGTGGTTTGGGCTCTTCTGGGCATTTGGGGGCAAGCACTACACGCAGGGCTGGGAGAATTCTGATCTACTTTCTAGGCCATACTGCCATCTCAGCAGGGCAGGCTCTGTCTTTGCAGGGGACCAGCCGTTCATTTTCATCACTTTGTGAATCCTCCCCTCTCCTCCTTTACACCTCTCTGCTCATACCCCTCTCCCATGATTCTGCAACTGGAGAGAAAAGAGGATGCTCTATTGGACATTTTTGCAATCCAGCAACTAGATGTAGCCTTGTTCACTGGCTCAGGCCTGCTCTAATTATCTATCCCTTTATGTCAGGTGGTCCCTTTCTCTGTCTACTTAATGAACTAGGAATCCCTAACCTTTATCTGACATCTAAGCTCCAAAGCAGCAGACTCACCATTTCAGGACCAGGCCTAAAAAATTGCTATAATTTGTTTGCTTTCTGGCAATGGAAATATCTAATTTGTATATGAGTACAACAATGCCTTTGGAATGTCATTTCACTCACATTTTAATTCCTTGCTATGTTTTAGTAAGAGATAGAATGATCAATGTGGGCTCTGGGCCTTATAATACTAACTTAGCCAGAAATTCTGCTTGGCAACTTGATATGTTTTTGCCTTCCCTAGCTTTCTCTAGTCTAGTTATTCTGTAAGACTCAACTTTGGCACCATCTTTTTTTTTTTTTTTTAATAAATTTCTCTGCAAATTTCAGTGAAAGCATTTTTAAACTAGATGTAATCCTCTTAGGTGTTTACCTCACTGGGTTGCAAGCATCTGCAAGGCCAAGATGTTGTCATATATTTTTGGGACTTGAACCTGGGTCCAGGGCCCAGCACTATAAAATCTTTAATAAATACTTGTCAATTTATTATTGAAGTAAAAGAACATTTGTGTGTTTGCATTGATAGATTGTACAAACAATATGTTCAAATTTTTCTTCTCAATTTTACTGATAATTTGCACTTAGCCCCTTTCTCCATCCTACAACATTAATTTTAAGGATCCATCATATCTGAAAAGCAGTATAAAATAGAAAAAAAAATTGGAGTCAAATGGTGTGACTGTTAATTTTCTTAGTTGTTTCTGTGACAATTTTCTTGTTTGTGAAATAGGGTAATTATGATAACTTTTGCATGATTAGATGAGTTTTAAGGTGAAATCATAGAGATCACAGACTAGATATGGAGCCAATGCTTTTTTTTTTTTTTTCTTTTAAGATTTATTTATTTGTGCATACAGAACTGGGGTACAGGCCAGAGGTGTAGGGGCGGTGAAAGGCTTCACCAGAGACAGAGTGGGGAGCAGAACAGGCAAATCGATGAAGTACACTGCTGAGGGGAGCAACGGGCGGGTCAGAAGAGGTCTGCCACGCCATGTGGTCACCTCCGGGGCAGGCAGGGATCGAACTCATGCGGAAGTGGCTTTAGCTTCTCAGTGCTGTGCTTTAATCCGCTGCGCCACCAGGAAGGGCCCGGGCCAATTCCCCGCCGCTGTCCCAGATCCCTTGAATTGACTGATGAAATTATCGCCAACAGAAACGAAGTCTGTACAAGTTCATCACTTACCCAGGATTTTGATCTTTCTATAGAAGAGTAGCCAAAGGTAGCCGCTCAGAAGCTGTTCTGAAATGCATATTCAGCCTTTACTTAGAATTTCTCTAACCAAAGATGTAAGTTTTTGTAGAGGTTGCTACCACAGAAGGCTCTTTCACAACACGATTCTGAAGGGAATGCGTAGTGGAATCTTGAATTTGGGGGCTGGAGACTATAACACAAGCAGTGTTTCAGTAGGAGATAACATTGTAAGCCTTGCTGTCACTGCATCACTTATGGGTGAGCAAATCATTCTGTAACTACAAAATAACAACAAAAACAAAAGTGGCAAGCTGCATTTACATGAGGACGAACAGAAGTGAACTTTAAATCCAGGAGTTGGATGGCTTATTCTCCATTTTGTTCTAAAAGAAAAGAAATGTCAGTGATGGTTTTATTTAATTCTTTAATCTTGGTGTTGTTTGCTCTCTCTGAATAGAAATAGAGAATGAAATTCACTTGCTTAATTCTCATTAATGTGTTAGAGGAGTAGAATGGGATGAGGTTTGTTCATCCTCATTGCTTCCTTTTTCTGGGCTGGAGGCCATAAGGCACTTGGCTTCTAGAGCTCAAGCTGTTCTGTTCTTCAAATATCCCCTGACAATCAATTTATTGAGTGATCCTGATGTTGCTCCAGGGATGAGATGACAATTACAGACCCACCAGGAAGCAAAAAGGTGGCAAGAACAGCAGTTACTATACAATGGTGAGGATTCAGGGATTTGTCAGAATATGGGTGTGAGGCGAGAGTGAGAAGAATGGCGTGTGTGTGTGTGCACACACGTGTGTGTTTTCAGCAATGAGGCTAGGCTAACTGTAATGGTTAGACGTACCTCAAATATGAACTCACTCAACAATAAATGTAGTGTTTGCAATAGGAGAAAGCAGGAAGGGAGAAGATTTATAAAGAAAGAAAGTAAACTGATATAATGGCATCAGAACCAAAAACCCTTTCCTGTTATTTAGAAGGCAAGAGCCACCCCTTCTCCCAGACCCTGCATGAGAGTGGGGTCTCTGCAAAGCAGTTTGTGGTTTGAGTTAAAGTCAAACTTGCTTCAAGTCTGATTGAAAATTGTTCATGGTTTGGAATTTCTTTCTTTTCTGCACTACATGGCTCTTTTGGATTCTGGAAGCGATGATAATGGTAGGGGGCTGTCAGTGAAGGGGACAAAACCACTGTTTTTATTCTTTTTTTCATGACTTGATTGAATAGTCTTCACTAAGTAGAAACTTTCAGGTAAATTTCAGGAAAGTATTTTGCTACCTATTCTATTGGGCACTTTAGAATAGGGGGCAACATCTGATTTTATTTCTCTCCCCAACAAACATATTACTGAATCCTTTTCTTCATCCACCAAAAAATTAAAAAGTATAACACATAAATAAGCATAACAGATGGATCTGGGATGTAACCTATTTAAGTTTGTGCAGTTTATATTTGTTTATTTCTTATTTGTGAGCCAGTCATCTCATATGTGATTAAAAAAATAAAGTGAAACTATGGCACTTCCATTGTGTGGTTCTACAAGAAACAATTCTATAGATTCCTTGAATTAATGATGAAAGTAAATTAAACATATTAAGCTCCATTTTTTTGGAATGAAATTCTTATGAGTGGTCTCTTTCCCTTTGTATCCCATCTCCTCTTACTGGAGTAAGTCGAGAAAATGAAGTCTTCTTTCTTTCCCCCTTTAAGAGAAGGATTGCATATACCATCAGGGTGAGTTACAGAAATCTATGGAAGTGCTATTTTTTTTTTTGTGTGTGTGTATGTGTGTTTAAGCAGATAATTACATTTGAGACTGAAATTTAAAATATCTTTATACTTTCTTCTTTTGAGTTCATTTTAATAAATAGTTTATTCTAAGAACCAAAGAAAAGTCTAATTTTATGGGAACATTTTGTATAAAATCAGATCCAAATCCCAGACATACTGATAGCAACTGCCACACATGCTTTTACATAGCTCCTGAGAATATTAAGGCATTCCACACCAAATTTCTATGTTAAAGACTTGTCAATAGGATTAAATTCGACCCAGAGCAAGGTGGCAAAATATGTCAACCAGTAGTTATAAAGCAGCATGAGTGCAAATGGACTCCGTCCAGTTCTGATGTAAATTATAAACAATTAAAAGTACATGAGTTACAATGCCCAGAGCTGAAAGCTGAGAACATTACTGCCCACTTGAGATAACTTTGGGAACTGAAGAAGCAATTGTTTCACAGTATGACATGAAAATAACAGACAATATTTGCATCTGCAGAGTCAGGCGCAATCTTGTGTATGGCTTTATCATGTAGAGTCCCCCCGCCACCCCCTTCCCCCAGCAAACTGGCAGGAATGTGAATGATGTATAATGGAAGTGGTGAATAGTTTTTGGAATAGATTAGTTGGTGACGTCACGGATAAAGGACTATTTATCACCATAATCTAACACAAGATGCAACACAATGGCTTGATGGATGCATTTTATGGTTTTCAGCCAATCATAATAATGGACCTATTGACTAAAGTTTTATGTGTCCTTTACACATCCTTCATGTTTTAGAAAAAAAAAACAAAACAGGGCCATGCTGGGGAAGGATGAGTGATAATTCAGAAAGGATCAGCCCTTTGTGGAGTATGTTTTTCACTACCTCAGGTCCCTATGCTCCATTCTCTGAAGCTACCAAAGGCCAAGGGGAGAGCCGATGTCACATTAGAGCAAGCATCTGAGGTGAGAGATAGTGTTGCTCTTCCCCACCAGTGAGGTCACTCATCAGGGAGCAAAGTCATTTGGGGAGCTTCATTACTGTCACTTCCACAGTATTTTTTTTTTTTCCTGAACAAGGGAAGGGGTGCTGATAAAGGAGAGTGATACCTCTAAGATAACTTCTAGGCTAGTGGCTAGTGGCTAGTGGGTTTGAAAATATGACAAAGGAGGCCAGAAAATACTCCCGCAGAGGAAACTGAATTAGTGTTAGTCCTTAGAGCATAATTTGCTTTAAAGGTGGGAATAGTATCCTTTGTGACACCACCAACCCCCACAACTCACACTAACACACACAAACACACATACACCCCCTCATATATACTATTACGGATAAATTTCCATTTGATGGTTTGTGTGGACATTTTTTTGCCACTATAAAAAATTGGACCAATTGCTTGTTGCTATTATCTTTAAAATGATTTACTTGCAGGTAGCTGGAGAATCAGACACTGATATTCTTTTCTACACAAAGAGAAACACAGAGAATAAAGGAATTGGATTTTTTTTTTCTCAGAGAGCAAGCACTAGTGGCAAACAAATGTGTGTATGTGAATGTGTGTGTGCTGTATGATGGCAAACAAGTGTGTGTGTGTGCATATATATAATGCATTGACAGTAAATACCCTGGGAATAGGAAGTTTCCTCACTCTCAGATCCTGAGGACGAATTTCTCAATGCTTCCCCATTTGCCTACAAAATGTGGGCAATAATATGATCACCTTTAGAAGAGAGGTAGGAGGGTGAGGTGGGATGATGAGACAAAGAACAATAAGCATTTATTACTGGTTACCTCCTATGTGAGGGGACTGTCCAAGTTGCTGGGCCATAGGGGTGGTGCATTTGGAAAAGAGCAACTGGATACCAATCTTGAGTTAAGGTTGTCACTGTATTTGAAACATTAGGGAAGGTTTAACCACTGTAAACTTCAGTTCCCACTTATGTAAATGGAGTTGGTATTAGTACTTACCTCATCCGAAAATGGGACACAATAATGAATGTAAAGAAGCTGACTATAATTAGCAATAAATAAATTGAAGTTGTTATTATGACATTTCTTACTCTTGGATTCTTCAGGAAGTAGCTTGTCAGTAATGAAGGGAGTAATTTGGCTCTCATTGTGAATACATATTTTTCCAGCCTTATGGAGACAAAATTACATTGTGTAAGTTTAAGATGTACAATGTATTGATTTGATAGCCCACTTATATATTACATAATGATTACCACCACATTCATGAACACTTTCCATCATATCACACAATTACCTTTTTTTTTTCTTTCTTTCTTTTTGGTCAGAACAGTTACTATCTACTCTCTTAGACACTTTCAAGTATATAATACATTATTATTAGACATAATCACCATGCTGTACATTAGATCCCTGGGACTTATCATTGTGAATATCTTCTAACAGCACATGTCATATATTTGTATATATTGTTTGTACTTTTAAATTGCCACAATTTGATCTGCAAGTAGAAGAGTATCTATTATGTGAGCCTTTGTGAAGAAACTTTTCTTTATTAACAGTAGACAGAGGAATAAATACCCTATTTATCTATCTATTCATTCATCCATCTAAACTGTTTGAAATCATTACTTTATGTAAGGGACCAGATGGCTCAGAAAATTTGTAATCCTCATACTTTCATTGGCAAAGTGCTTTTAAATTAAATCCTAAAAGCATCTTACGAATATTAGCTCATAGCTCATTAGATTTAACCTAAGATCCTTGGTTCAATTCAGATGCATGATACTAATTAGCAAGAGCATTTTTTACTTTTGTCACTTGAGTGGCTTATATAAAACGCTTGCACTTTGTTTCTAAAGAGTCTCTGCATTTGCACCTTAACTACTCTGTAACTTGGTTTACACTATATAGTATATACCATCATACTAAAGCAGACAATTGTTGCAAGATGATGAGAAAGAAATAACATGAAATTAGATGTCAAGTATAATGTAACATGAAATATGTTGAAGAAAAATGCCTGGTCAGGGAATGGAAAATAATGCATGTGGCTTCATGTAGCTACCAATGGATTGTTAATTATGTAGTGTGCAGAAAATATTTTAAAACAAATTTGAGATTTTAATTGCAGAAATTCTACATAACCACTCAGACTTAGTGAAACATATGGGTCAAGATTCTGGTAATGGGAAGTGATACCAATTGTAAGATATGCACTGCATGATAAACAGAGGTGTATTGCCCACAGTCTAGGATATCAGTGAAACTGATGACATTCTGTTAAAAATACAAGAAGAGAGAAAGAGAATTGTTATCTAAGGAAGAAAATGGGTGCTACTTTTCAGGCACACGAACATGAATGGATATAGAGCAAGCCTTTGTTGATGGTAGTAGGCAGTGAGCAGGCTGACTGTTTTGTGCAATTCTCACTCACCTCTAAGAGGAACATGCAAAACATTTTAACTTACCCAATGCTTTATTTCATGCTCTGCGACCAAGTCTTGTCAAGCTAATCCATTTTCATTTTGTGGCAGATCAGGGAAAGACCCAGTAAACCAAGATTTCAGCAACATATTTAGTCAAATCTGTAGTTTTCTTAGTGAATAAAATGGTCAAGTATGGGTAGGATAACAGAACAGTTTAATCACATGCCAAAGAGTGCTATGTGATGAAGCATCTTTATCTTTAGGGAGTTAACTGTGTGCTGCTCTCAATAGTTATATTTTGTCCCATAGTTATAACAATGACTTTGGTGATGACCTAGAGGGCTTTCTTGTTTGATGGGTAGATGAAAGGAAAAAGGCAGGTGAATTTGCTTCATGATCTAAAAGATCTCGTAAGCCTGGACCAGGGGTCAAATATAATGAAGTCCGAAATAGAGAACTATAAAGTTATCCACATGGGGCCAACAAGTCCCTCTATTTTAATACATCATAGAAAAAAAAAATGAAGCTGAACAGTAGTAGCACATTTTATAAAGAGTCAATGCTCAATTGATTCTCAAAACCCACCATGTGTCAACACTATGATTCAACTACTAGGAAAGCTGTGTGATTCATAGACGTTTATGTATGTCAATACCAAGGAGCTGACAGAATCACTGTGCTTGTGCTTGTCAGGTCACAGTTTAAACATTTTGGTTCATTTTACAACTCATATTTTAATTTTTTATATATTTTATTAAGGTAATGTTGGCTTACAATGTTATGCATGATTTAGGGGTATAGGCTCATGCTTCTTCTTATGTATATTACCAAACCAAATCTACCACCAATTTTTTTAAAGGCATCCATGAACTGGTATATACCCAGAATTATTGTGTGTGACTGGTGAGGGCAGAATATGGGATAAAATTTATAACATATACAGTATGCTATAAGGAGGTAAGGGCTATAAATGTTAGAGGAATGGAGAGTTACCTCTCTTCTTGTTAGAAATGTCTCCTAAGACCTGTGAATTAGTTAAGGTGCTAGACTAGCAAGTACTGGTGTTACTTGCAATTCCAAGATTCTGGAAATTACACAACATTCAGCTTCCAGTGAACCATAAAGATGGAATTTGATATTAAAGAAATGAAGTAAATGGAGAGACCAGTTGGAATGCAAAGGAAAAAAAAAAAATCTTGAGCCAAAATCCCTGGTTTGTTGCCAAGTGTTTTATGCTACATCTCCACACTCCCTGTTTCAAAGCAGTACAAAGAGAAAAAGGCCCTTGGATGGTAATTAGCTTCTGAACTTTTATTTAATTTGTAGTTTGAATGAGTTTCTTCTTGTCAAGATGGGTTTTCAGGCTGACACCTGAAAATAGCCTGAATGTTCCAAATCCTCTGGTAGCCTTCAGAGATGACCCCAAATCCCCACTTTATTTGACTTTTACAGAGCCCTTTCTGTTTGCCAAGTTTTGTTTAGGTGTGAGGAATAAAAATGTTGACCATGAAGACAGTCTTATAGTTTACAGTTGCATATAATTTCTCTGGATGAATGGTATTTTATCTGGATGAATGTTACTTAACTCATGAGCAGTTTTGGGGACAAAGACCAAGAACAATTTGGGTTGAGGTCATCTTCATTAATAATATCCTTTTTATTTTTCCTCAAATCTTTTCTTCATGAAAAAGAACAATTCTTTAGCACATTCTTCCACATCTAAACTTGAGCTTATAACAACACAAGTGTTTCAAAGAAAGAAGTATTTTTGAATCCACAATTCTGGAACAGCTTAGGTGCTCAGTGAATGCTCAGTGAGATTTAAATAATTGTTGATAATCAAATCAAAGGAAATTAAAGAAACATAATAAATAAATACAGATAGTTATCTGGATTAAATCCTGGACCAGTAAACGGAGACTAAAGAGGCACTTGGTGACACTTGAAGGTCTGTCAGTTAGATAATAGTTTTCAATTTTAATGTGAATTTTTTGATCTTAATAATTGAACTATAGATAGAGATACTAATGCATATGATGAATATCTTAACATTTGGGGAATCTGAAAAATATATAAGGGGTTATTTGTGCTACCTTTGCAAATGGTTTGTATGTTTGAAAAATAAAAATAATAATAAAAAAGAAAAGTTCTTTTCATAATGTCTGTCAGTGGTATCTAACAAAATACTGTCATGCAAAATAAGTTGGTATTTTTCTAAGACCTGGGTACTCATGGGAGAAGAGGAAGTGATTTCGCACTGTTCATAAGTCATAAGCATGCTCTAAGGTACTATTGGCAGGCGGCACTAAGGATCAGCAGTACCAAATCCAAGGAAAGTGATAGCTGGGAGAAGGTCATTTGTCCACCTGAACTTTAAAATTTTGTCAACCAAGTTGATATGGAATGAGTTCTCTATTTAATTCTATAGAGAGTAGCCTGAAAGATGACTTCAAGCTGACTAGGATTTAATTTTCAATGCTAACCTTCAATTAATTTGTAACTTTTTTGGCACTCGGTTTGTTGAAATGGCTGTAATTATGTTGTTTTCTGAACGGTGAATTCATTCAGGGCATACTCTCCAGACTGTTTATACAGCTGGAAAATAGCTATGGTAATAGATGAGGGGAAAGAAGTTAATAAGGAACTTACTTTAAAAATTCAGTTATCTGTGTGTATTTTTAAGTGTCTCATGAGCCATTATTGGGTAGCTTAAACTGAATTTTTCATGGTCACTATTTTAAATGAGCTATTAATAAAAAAGGTAGATATTTTAATATTTTACATGCTGTCTTGAATTTGAATGAATACTTGACATTGCAAAGGAGGCAGCTTAATGCCTTTTAAATCTCAGTCCACCATTTGCTGAAGTAAGTCATGCTGGTGTTTCATTACGGAAACCAAGCTTGTCATCTACAGATTTCTCCTGAACCAGAGTTGCTCTTAGTATTTTTTTTTTTTTTTGAATTCTTTCTATGATCAATTCAGGCAGGATGCATCGCTGCCATATTGGTTTTAGCTGATGAGTCATAAAATTACGTAGCCGATGGATGAGAAAACTTGCAGAGGGTTTTATAGCCCTCATTTTCACACCTTTTTTAGACAAAAGAACAGTTCATCAGTAAAAGATTTCCTTTTAATCATAATGTAGAAATCACAGTTACATGTCATTTCTCTGAATGTTACTTTACCTAAATGTGTGTTACTTTCAGTTATAAACAATTCTGGAGACAAAGACCAAGAACCTTTTGAGTTGAGGCCATCTTCATTAATGATAGCCTCCTTTTGTTTTTCCTTAAATCTTTTTTTTCCCCTGAAAATAAAAAAAAATGATTTGTTTAGCACATTCTTCCATATCTAACCTTGAGCTCATAAAAATAATAAGGCTTATAAAGGAAGAACCATTTTGAATCCACAATTCTGGTATAGCTTAGGTAGTCAGTGAATGTTTGTGGCATTTAAATATTGTCTTTAACAATTACTAACTTCAACAACCACCACTTGGAGTGAGGTTGATTCTTTTATTGGCTACTGGACCTTAGGCCCTGAATTTATAATTCAAGGTGTGAGTTTATATTTCTAGTAAGTTCCTTGCTGATGCTGATGCTGGCGGCCCACAGGCTACACTTTGGATACTGTCACTTTATGACAGTAAGCAGACGATGGCCTAAGTCAAACTATGGCCCACCAGTTTTTATAAATAAGTGTTTTATTGTGACATAATTATGCTTAATGTTTATATATTGTTGATAGTTTCTTTGACCCTACATAGAATAGCCATGTTGAGTAGTTGCCATTGTGACCTGAGGGCTTGCAATTCCTAAAGGCCATTATAGAAAAAATTGGTTGACTCCTGCCTTCAGTGTTACTCTTACTTCTCTTATCAAATGTGACTAAGGTATGAGCAATGGATGTGGTCAACTGTAGGCAAAAGAGTAGCCTACCATTCCTCATTGTCACTGCCCCTCTTGCTTTTGGCCTACCCTCCTTCTTTTGCAAGGTTAACTCACAGGAATGTCTCAGAAATGGTTGTTTAGCTATTTATCCCTTAATCACTTGTTTCCTCCCAGAGGATATTTGCATTTTAATGAGTCTCCTTATTACAGGATTAAGAAAACCATCTCTCCTGTAAAACACATTTTCCATATCACAAACAAAAGGGGAGTTCATTTTGTGTGGGGGCAGTGAAATCCACCTTCTCTGTTCCAGTGTGAATCAGGCCCTTCAAGTGGACGTTTCCCTCTGCCAGAGCACACCCAGGCAAGGAAAGAGATCTTCTCTTGATTCATAGCAGCCATTTCTGTAGACTTTTGTGCTGCTCATAGGCCTTTGCCCCAATGCATAAACTTTATTAGGACACTGTTTTAGGTCTGAAGGTCAATTTCACAGATGTCTAAATGTTTGTTCTCAACCAAACCAATGAATAGTCCTCCCATAGGTCCCTGAGGAAATCTCCATTTCCCGAGGTAGATAACTGGCCTGTAGGATTTCTTGACATCCAAAAGTTACCTACTTTTCCTACCTTATAGTTTACCCATTAAAAATATCTGAATTGTACAAATATTTTATTTCTTGTGCTGTGCTTTTCTTCATGGGTCTATTTTTTTTTTTTTTTTTTTTTGCCTAGAAAATGTATCACTTTATTTAAGTGGTTACTTTCTCTGCATTCATCATCCAAGAGCTATATGTTCCAGGAGGCCTTTCTAGTTTCCCTCAGGAATGTCAAATTGACATTTTTTTGTGTGTTTCCATGATTCTCTGGCACCTCAACTTCATTGAATTACCCCACTGCTTTATAATCACACAACAGTTTCTATAAACCTATTTAATAACTGCGTCATTACTTAATTTCAGTATACTCCAGTCCTAGCACACTGCCAAAATGTAGGTAATATTCAAAGTTGTTTTTTTAATGAATAAATAATTCAGAGGTACACTCTCAGGTGGGCAGAGCCTCCCTCACATTGTGTCTGTGCCCAGACTACTAACTTGTAATAGTTAAGCTGATGTTATTTTCTCAAAATAAAAGGAACAATCTAGTTCTTTTTTCATCCTCTACCGTTGGGAGTATGCTTTCATTTTCATGAACATTTAGGAATGCTTCAACTTTGCTGACGATGGATTTCTTCACTGACAAATGGATCTAGTCCAACTTGTTCTTAGAAACTTTCAAGTTTAGTTAGGATTCCATGGGGATGACAGAGAGGAGATTTGCAGAACCAGAGTCTCTATCTAACCATACTTATGCACATGATGCCATGGCACCCTTCTCTTGTCCAGAATTCGCCTTCACCTTAGGATCTCACTCTTCATAAGGACCCATTCAATATTCTTTCTGTAGTTTTGAAGAAAATACAAAAGGGACATGATTGTTGTTTGTATTTTGTACTTCTTAGAATTGTTAGCAACTGTGTGGCTGCTCTCAAGGCCCTACATTTAAACATCTGTTTTTAAACAGTAGCTTTCTCCTTAAAAACACTCATTGCTTTGACATTTGTAGATCTGCTACAATGAAAGGTCAATAACTGTACAGTGCTGGAAAGTACATTCTCTCTTTGCTTGGTCCCTCTGGAGAGAGGCAGTTCATACATCTTTTAGAGCTTGGACCATTGCATTACATGGGTGGAAGGGTGACTTTTGGGGCCAGTGAGCATGGAATTTTCTCACTTCATCCCAATTACAGAAACACCTGCACTAAATAGCACTTTGAAAATTACAGCACTTGGCCCTGCAGAGACTTGTGGGCACATGTCCCTGAATGAGTATTGTCTGCCCTAGAGAAAAATTGAGGCCATTCTTGACCTCTTCATAATGCTGGGATCATAAGTTATCTTACTGTGGCTTGAAAAACCCTAAGATCCTCTTTGATCACTGCACTCCCTCCCTAGTCATTCATTCACTTATTCAAGCAACAGTTAGTTAGTAAATTCTGATCATTTACCAGAGGCTGAATTAAGTGTTGGGGATGAAGCATTGGTCTTCCTCATGGATGAGTTTGATGGTTGAACAGGAAAGATTTTGTCTTTAAACAAGAATACACACACACACACTTATATATTAATTGAAGTAACACAAAGGGGAATTGATAAAAATGGTAGAACTTACTTATTTTAGCCACAGTATGCTGAACTGTTATTTGAACTTCAACTTAAAGAATGAGTTCATCAGGTGCATAAAAGAAATAAGAGGGAACATTTAATGAAGAGGATAGAGTGGGCTGACAGCAGACAGGTGGAGACTATCTCCTCAGGGAATGGCAAGTTCAGTGTGGCTAGAGTTACTCATAGTGGAGTGGGACCAATACAAGGCAGAGAAACTGAATAGAAGTTGGGTTTGGGAGGACCTTGAATGCTAAAGTATTTAACAGTTCTTTAGACAGGAAAGTATTGCAGAATTTTAAGTTGTTTTAGTAACAGGTATTGACTATTTTGTGTGGAATTAGACCATCTAGATAACTTATAATCCTTCTAAGCAGCGGTCTAGTTCCATAAACACCAGGAATTGGTGTCTCATTTATTTCCTTATATAACTGAGTCTATCCACATGAGTTTTAGAGTGCTGAAAATCTGCCTCTTTCAGAGTTTGGTATCTTTGAGATGAATTATATCTCTCTACTCTCCAAGAATTGAATGCCTTACTGCTCTTGCATCACCTTATGTAACTGGTGGTGTGAAATAAAAGCAGAATATTATTTTGGGAGGTCAGAGATAAGTAGTGATCACCAAATTCAAATAGCCTATCCTCTCTGGGCACACAGGAACTTCTCCCAGCTTCCCTTTGGCACTAAATTTGTGCCCACAATTACTTCTGGTCAATGGGGTATGAAGATAGTGGTTCAATATAACATCCACTAAATTTTAACCAAGATATGAGTTTTGCATTCTTCCCACCTCTACTCCCACTACCGGTGATATGGGGATATATGGGCACACCCATATAGAGATGGAACTATTGAAAAATGTGGGACCTATTATCAGCTGCATTTGAAGCAGATAGACCTATGACCTGTGTGGAAAAGGAAGCAAAAGTCTAAAATCACCCATGGTTTTCTTATTAATTATTGCACCACTGATATATTAGAATAAATTTGTCATCACAGCAAGGGGAAAACCCAGAATGCAAGTCGTATGGGACTTACACAATTGCAGACTCAGTGCTTTTATAAAAACAGAACACAAAAAAACTTACATTTCCAATTTTAGCAAAAGCATCTTTAGCATCATTATGATGGTGTTGGTGTTAGTTGGGGTCTGGATATCTGAGGGAGTCTGGAGCTTGAGCCATATTAGCTTCTTAGTAAATCTCCCTCTTCCAACATTACAATTCATATGATAAATGTTCCTAGATATATTTTCATTCCGGGCATTGTTTAATCACTAAAGGTAAAGTGTGGCTCCCTGATATGATAGTTTATGCATCTCTATAGAGGGAAGGTTCTGAAGGGGTCTGGTGAAGACCCCTACTCCCATGAAGCCATCTCCATGGCGGCATCCATATATTTATACCTATGTGTTAGTCCCATGGCACTCTGTCTTTTTTGAAAAGTTTACAAACCATCCCAACTGGAGAGGATAGTCTGCCAGCCACCCCAGCAGATACCTCCACTGCTTTTAGAGTTTTCAGATTGTCAGAAATTCTCTGTGATTGATTGATCCTTCTATTTATTCAATCATTAATTATTTATTTATTCATTCAACACATTTCTCATGCCTGGTATTATTCTAGTACCTGGAAATAAAACAAAGATAGGCAGTTAAGAAACTAGCCAATTCCTTGACTTTTGGAATTTCTAGAGACTTTCAGAATATGTGGCTCTGTAGGGTAAGATTGCCTTGTGCCAAATGGGCTGAATAACCTTAGCTCCGCTCCTACCTCCCATTCGAAGCAAATAGAGAATAAGTTAGGTAATTCACGAAAAATTGTTATAGCCTCAGGAAGAAAGTGCTATTTAAATCGAAATCATTAGCACCAATAAATCTAATAATAGACGTATAAATTCATAATGTATTTGAGTAACTCTAAAATAAATATATGTGGTGATTAAGTGATACCATAATTGGAACTCTGTAGGTGGAAGTGGGATGAGGGGGAGAGAAAATCGCTTTTCTTCTAGTTCTTATTAACCACCCAAATTTGGGAAGTGTTACCTGGATATGGAATTGTGAGAGCATCACTGATTACAAAGGGCAGGCTAATGTGATTAGTTTCTACCAGGCCTTTTTGCAAGGTGTACATGAATGTCCTTTGAGACTATTTCTCAATGTTATTAACATTTTTGTTAAATTGCCAAAATCACTTAACAGTCAAGTAGCTTTCTATGGGCATGGTGCTAAATGCAGAGCTTGGGTGCACTCAGGTAATCACTGAAATATGAACGGTGGTCATGGATTAGCATCCACTTTTTTCACATTTTATACAGTTTGTAGGCTAATGCACTTCATTCTTACTGTGTGATAAGGCTCACTACTTAGAGACTTACCGTTTTTAGTGCCAGCCTTTTCTTCGCCCCAATAAGAGCTATCTTTATGACACCCACATATTTTAAATGAAAGAAAACATAAATACATGCAAAACTGTCATTGGCTTTTAAGGTATTATATAAAGTGATTAAATTTTATCATGAGGAGACAACCAGCTAATGGTTTTAGTGGAACACATAAAACCTCATAAAATACAAAAGTTAAATTTTGTCATATAATGGGAATCGGTTAGAGAAACCAACAGAGTTTCCTTCCTACTCCCTTCCCACCCTCCTCACTCACCCTCCCATGTGGAATAAATTCTAAACAGTCCTTAGAAAATGAATCATCAGACTGCAAATCAGGATGAAATATTTTATAGCCATAAAACTCAAGCTACTTTCAGACCACTTAGTTGGAGGGGAAAAAAAAGGGAAAGCAACTTGTCAGCCCCATCGTTGCAGTGTCATTGCCAGTGGCATCGAAACAGGGCTCTGTCTTCATCGTAAGAGTGTGACCTTGTTTAGAGCAACCTGAATACGATCGACAGGCATCCCCCACAGCACCCCCCCCCCCAGAATAGAAAGCACAGCCCCTCATACAGCTGGAGCTTTGCCAATTGAAGTAATTACGTGATGAAACTATTTAACTTTGACTAAAATACTCTCACCAGGTTCTTGCAAACGGTGTGTCTTATATCTTGTCGAAGCAATTTTATATCATGCCTTTAAAGTACAGTAATGGCCCCTTGCATTGACAGAATCCTCGTAAAAAGAGAAGACCAAGACCTGGCTCATGAAGTGGTATTGATTTTCTGAGTTCCTGCTCAGTTGCCAAAGATACAACACTGTTGTTAGGGAGAAGAGATGCCTTGGCCTTCAATATCACAGGAGGGTTCCTCGGTAAGCACAGGCATCAGGAGGTCTCAGTGATAAATAATGTACTTGGGTGATAACAGCCTGTATTACTTTGTTAGTTTTAAAGTGACTCAGCACTTGTTCATCCTAACTGCTTCTTGATGTCACCAGTAGCTTCGGTGACTGTTGTATATATAAATAGTAGCTAGACTCCAAGTGAGTGCCTCTCGTGGGTTAATTTGCATGAATGATTTATTTTAGGCAGATTTTTCTAAATTTTAATCACTATGGACAATGAATAGATTCAACTTCTTGCTAAAATGATGGCTTCAATTTGTTGCTGAAAGAGAACTTAAATGTGTCTGTGGATCCGTAACTATATCTAATACAGGTTAAGTTAGTTTTAGTCACTTCTAGTAAGTCTGTGTGAAAAAGATTTATAACCTTGAGCATAGCTCTATGTATGTCATTACAGACAGCGAGCAAAGGAAACCAAGCATCTTGATCAGATGTTTGCAAAATATGCATTTCCACCGACCTACATAAATGGATACAACTTAATCTTTGCTTTTTTTGCTATCTTATATTGATAAGCTGCACAGTGTCTAATGCCAAATTAAAGTGAGAAGATTTCTGATCATTTTCAAGGAAAATTGTGTTATGTTTCTTAATCTACTGAATATATATACTCAAAAAACTGCATTTTTTGGGGGGGAGGTAGCAGGAGAGGGATGTGCTTGAGATGCAAGGAAAGTTGCTATAATGACCCATTTCTTCATCAGAAAACACTTTTGGAGGAAGCTGATGGTGAGGGTGGGAGTTTACTAGAGAGGATCCACAGATGTACCTCTTTAACAGAGAGCCAAGGAATATGTACCCCTGATTCCAGTTCCTGTCACTCCTACATGAGTATTACATGTGCACGAGAACACTAGAAAGTGAGATAGAGAGCGGGAACACATGTAGTCGCTCTTCATTCAAAATACAGAAAAGGAGGGCACTCAACTCTATCCTCTACCAGTTTATTAGGAAAATATTGACCTGTTTCCTTTCTTTCTTTGTTCCAACAAAAAGGAGTTCACAGGTTGAGCACATCAACAGGTGCACATGTGCCCTTTTTGCATTTTAGGAATGTCAGTAAAGTAGCAGGACTCTGTGAAACACCTTTGTTTGGTAGAGACAGCAGTGACTGGTCTATGTGACTGGCACCACTCATGATCCCCAGTGCTCAGCCACCTTGGCAGTGTTCAGCGGCCCTGCAGATGAGAAGCTGTGTTATAAAGTCGTTCCTTCCTCAGCCTTCTTTTCCTCCTTTCATTCAAGCTGTCAGTGGCCACAGATGGCTGTGGCTGAGTTGTGGGAGAATAGATGGTGAAGGCTAAAGTTTTTAATAAATAGGAGTCTTAAAAGGAGGCAATTCTACCTACCCAAAAGGCCTAAAGACTTATGAAAGAACCATTTGTGTGGTGTGTGTGTGTGTGTGTGTGTGTGTGGAGAGGAGTTTGACATGGTTGAGGATAGAGGTGGGGATGGCTCTAGAAAAATATTGAACTGTTTTACATGTTATCTCAAACAGGTTACAACAAATAACGTGAAAACATCTAAAATGAGATTACTGTTTTTTTCTGTGCATTCTGAGAATATTTTTTCTGTCCAAAATACTTATTGATTTTCTTGGCTCTAAGAAAAGTTATTTGTGTTGTACTTCCAGTAACTATGTTTCTCCTGGTCCTGTATTTGCCGTGTACCCTATTTCTGGGGTATGGTTACACCTTTTCTTGTGTCCAAATAAAACCTTGTTAGATTTTCCTACAGCTTAACATATTTATTAAAATGATTCTAATTTACTCATAGTAATTTTCTGAATGCCCATCCCTTACCTGAGTCTTTCCTTCATCTGAAGCGCACAATTTAAGTGCTTATTGAGATGCACGTAAAAAGCCCCTCAAACTCACTAGTTTAAGAGACATACTAGTAAAGGGCCATTGAGGGCATTGATGCTTGGTCAGCTGCTTCCCAAAATATGGTGTGTCTTGTTTCAGGTGAAGGGAGAGGCTTCACAAATCTACTTCTACCCAAGAGTTACCGTTTCTGGCTAAAGAAAGCCTTCATTCATGAGTACGATCATGTTCTTGCTCTAAATGTTCTGTCATTTTGGATAGCTGATCTAAAGATAGTTAAGGGTCCATTAGCCTGGGGCAAAGGAGGAGGTGTTGACCTCTGAAACTTGATGGAGGTCACTTAAGGACAAATGAAAGATAACACTAATTCACACAGTGGGTAATAAAACCAGGGACCTCATTATCCTAAAAGGTGATACTGGCAGGAAATATAAATGGGTTTTAAAAGGGTTTGGACAAATTTATGAACGACAGATTCATAAATGGTTCTACAGAAAAGTGAGATGCAGTCAACCTTTAAGGTGGATGTCAGAGAGGATAGTCATGCCTTCATGGGTTCTGCCACTGCCTTCTTTCTTTTGGGCAATAGGATGATTTGGAATTGAAGGGAACACAGGCGTAGTGGTCAGTCTATTCCCAGCTCAGAAACAGTTTGGAGAATGAGTGGAGGGTGGGATGGGACGAATGGATTTTGTTGCCACAGCACTGTCCAGTTAAATGGCCTTGTTAAAAGTCCAAAAAAAAGAAGGAAGATTAGAAATACTATCTGTAAAGTGTACCCCAAGTCTGATATATCGTATACTTTAAAAATTGCAACCATCATTGTAGTAAATTGATAGAAATTAAAACAATAGTCATTGCTACTTCCCAAGCACAATTACTTGTTCTGGTGAGTGGTGTCATTGCATCACTGGTTATCCCATCTCAGGAGCTATAAAATTTTATATATACAACTTAAAATTTTTAAAACCCTCACCTATGACATTCAAAAAAGTGATTCCAAGCATAGCCTCTGGCATTGTGATCCATTGATGTGGGTCCGTGGGTTATTTATGGGAAGCATTAGGTGCCCACACCCCAGACTCATGCCTGTTCTACCTCTGATATTAGTGTAGAATTTCTTGTGTTGAGGACAAGAATTCCTACAGTGTAAAGCTTTTCCCCTGTGAGGAAAAACAAAAAAAAAAAAGGCATGTTTAGTAAAAATCCCTTGGCATCATCTCTAACTACCACCTTGCCTAAGAAATTAAAAATTGAAAGGTTTATCCCCTCCTCCAATCTTTCTGTTGCTAAGGATGGTGAGATGCAGGGACTGATAACACCTTTTGTCGGAAATAGAGGTTTTTTTTTTTTTTTTTTTTTGTAAGGAACCCTATTTCTAGAGAAAGATAGACTCCTTTAGATCTATTATTGAAAAGAATTAAGAGAAAATAATCACATCGTTCTGCATAATTAAAGAAGCATAAAATTTGAATTTTACAATGGCAGTTAATAAAAGAGAGGGGCAGAGGACTTTTGCTTGTGTGTATAAGAAATAAAATGAACTGTAAGAAATTTCCTGGGACAAAGGTGGCCAGGGGACTGTAAGATGAATGATAATTTGTTTTCAGTTTTAGGCTGTTCCTATTTTCTGCTTGAGTAGGGTCTCTCCCAGTCTACCTGATCTGTACATTGGCTACAAGCAATAGCTTTGGCACTAATTTAGGAAAGCAGAAGACAGATGGCACACATGGTGAAGTGTCAAGGGCAGAGGAGCAGCTGAGCAGGCAAGACCCCAAGTGGGAAGAAATCAATAGGAGGAGCAGGAAAATAATTTCCCCATGTTGGGGGCTGGGTTCAAGTCATTTTATTTTCATCAGAATTTTTTTAAAGATTTATTTATTTATGCATATAGAACTAGGTTACAAGCCAGAGGTGCAGTGGTGGTGAGAGGCTTCACCAGAGACAGAGTGGGGAGCAGAACAGGCTGACTGAGGAAGTACACTGCTGAGGGGAGCAGCAGGCGGGTCAGGAGAGGTCTGCTGCGCCATGTGGGTCAGCTCTGGGTTGGGGATCAAACTCGCACTAAAGCAGCTGAGGCCAGCTTGCAGTGCTGCATCCATTGTGCCACCATAGAGGACCTTCATCAGAAAAGTTAAATGAGAAGTTGGGCCAAGACAGAAGTACTTGGCATAGACTATATGGCTGTCATCAACATATGGTGACATGTTACTTTTGTCATTGTCAAGCGATGGAGACAGAGACCAAAGCAAAAAACACCAATCAAATGAATACAACCTTAAAAAATATGCACAGTATTTGAGATTTTACAAAACACTCTTACTTGCTTTGTTCATTGGTGCTCTCATCTACTCTGTGAAATTTTATTTTTCTCCAACTTTCTTCAAATCCCGCCTTTCAGGAGGTTATATTTTACTGTGTGCAGGTGATGTCTTGGATATTTGTTAAGGGTTAAATACTTAACTCAGAGTTGGTTAGAAAACCCACATGGAGTGGAATGTTGGTTTTGTTACAATTTATGAACACTGGTATTCAACATTAATATAGAAAATGTAGAGGGGACATTTGCTAAGCTGAATGCACAGGTCTCTGGTATCTTGGACACACAGAACAATATGTAAAGTAATAGCAAAAACAAACAGCTTAGGCAAAGTAAAGCAGGGCATCTTTGTAATTCCTGAAAAGGATTTACAACCTATATAAACATGAATCATAAACCCATTGGCAAATAGCTCCAAGCTCTTTCAGGAAGATGTTTCGTTTATATGTGGGAACTAAAAACTCAGCATAAGAGAGCAGGTCAATACCACAGGAAAAATTCTCAGAAAACATAATACCATGGTAAATGATTATCCTGACATTTTAGTTATAGATATTTGATTTTAATTTCTTTAGCACCTGTGCTCGCTTTTGAGAGGACTAGGCCTGTGAGTAATCCTCTCAGAATTTTTTCAGGTGATATGTCTGTAAAGAGGGCCTTCCCTGTAACATGTTAGATATGTTCCTATGGTAAGTTTTTACTCCAGGCCCACTGAAGACAAGAAATTCTATCCATCAGGTGGGAAGTGAAGTAGGAAGTGAAGGTGTCAAACCCAAGTTTTGCTCTGTTGTACCGAGTAGCCTTGAGCAAGGAGCTTCTGTTCATTCACTCACTTGCTCAATTGATAGTTTCTGTTTATTAATTTCCTATCATATTAAAAATACTGTATTTGCCACAATGGTCAATATAAATATGAGTGGCCTTTAAACAGCTTAAGTTCTTGAACACAAACTCAAAAAGGAAGGAGGAACTTGGAATAGTAGTACCCCTAATAAAAGTATATTAATGAACAACAGAAAAATGCAAAATAGGCAGGTGAAATCTAAAAAATAAATGCACATATATATGCCACTTTTAAATTTGGTGTATATTAAGACTATTCTAGAAACATATATAAGAGATGGGCTTGTGCTACAGGAACTGTTTTGGAAACTGGCTTTTTAAAAAATATATTTATTTCTTTATGCATACAGAATTGGTGTACAGGCCAGAGGTGCAGGGTCAGTGAGAGGATTCACCAGAGACAGAGTGGGGAGCAGGACAGGCAGATCAACTAAGTGTACTGCTCAGGGGAGCAGTGGGTCGGTCAGGAGAGGTCTGCCATGCCATGTGGATCACCTCCTGGGGCAGGGATCGAACTCATGCTGAAGTGGCTTTAGCTTTTTAGTGCTGTGCTTTAACCTGCTGCACCACCAGGGAGGGCCCAGGAATCTGGCTTTTTAAAATAAGACCTACAGCATGCAAGAGCCGGGTAGCAGGCTAGATGTGTGTGTGGAGATGTGAGAGGACTCACCAGAGACACAGTGGGCAGTAGAATAGGTGTATTGAGTGAAATACATTGCTAAGAAGAGCAGCGGGCAAGACAGGAGAGATCTGCTGGGCCATGTGGGTCACCACCCTGGCCAGGGATCAAACTCATGCTGCAGTGGCTGCTGAGAGCTTCATAGTGCTGAGCCTTAACCTCTTGCATGGAAGGAGGGCTATTTAAAATATATGTACTGTTTGTTTTTCAACATAAACATTATTTAGTACTTTGTAAGCAAAATATTTCAGAGTTTCCAAAAATTCTCTATAGTAAAGATTGCAGGGTCTATAATAAACTTGTCCCTCTTTTTCCATCCTCTGCCAGAGCTCAAAATTTCCATGGCCATTTTTCAGTTCTCTATCTATACACATTTTATTTAATCATCTAGTTGTTTTATTTTTATGAATATGTATCTGGACTGGGCCCTCCCTGGTGGCGCAGGGGTTAAAGCACAGCACTAAGAAGCTTAAGCCACTTCCGCATGAGTTTGATTCCCGCCTGCCCCGGAGGTGACCACATGGTGCGGCAGACCTCTCCTGACCCGCCCGCTGCTCCCCTCAGCAGTGTACTTCCTCGATCTGCCTGTTTTGCTCCCTGCTCTGTTCCTGGTGAATCCTCTCACCCTCCGCATCTCTGCCCTGTACCCCAGTTCTATATGAATAAATAAAAAAAATCTTAAAAAAAATATGTATCTGGACTATCCTTTTAGAATTCCTTGTGGACTCCCCTTAGTTTGCTGGGACTTGAAGAGCATTAATTAATTGGTTGCTATGTCAGAGTATGGGTGTATACATCTACTCAGTCATTGCCTCTTTCTGTGGAGTTAAAAGTCATTACTTTTTCTTCTATTTTAAAACAATGGTCAAAGAAATATGCTTACATTGTATGTACCCTTGTGCTGTGATGCTTCTACAGGACAGACTCCCAGAAGACAATTGCTGAGATTTATAGTCTGTTTATTTTTTAATAAATATTGACAGATTGTTTTCCAAAAAATCTTTAACAGTCCATATTTCACAGCAATCTATAAGAGTGTGCTTTGCCACCCATTCGTAGTAGCACTAATATGAGTTTTTAGGCACTCTTTTGCCCCTTCAATTACCTTCAAATGCTTCAGAATGACATTCAAGACCCTTGATAACATTAATTCAATTTAATATTTGGGGATTATTCCTCATTGCTTTTCTTCCCTAGAGATAACCTTCACTTAGCCAAAATAGTTACATTGTTTCTAGAAAAAAATTGTCTTTCTTTGTTCCTTAATTTTTGCTCCAGGCTAGCCCATGCCTATTTGGAATTTTCACCCATTCCACCACCTCTTTATTTCTGGGAAATTTCTCCTGTTCTTCAAGAATCTCCCTGAGAACAAGTGATATGTTCCTCTCTGCTCTGGAATAGCCATCGTGTTTTATTCATTTCTATCTGTGGTACTTCAGCATAATGCACTGTCATGTACAGAGAGCTTTATGTACTTGCTTATTGCCAATAGTAAATAACAGCATTTTGAAGTCATAGAACCTACTAATTAGTTAATATCTTTTATATTGACCCAAGTTTTTTTTTTAATCAAATTTAAATAATGGAGTCAGTGAAATAACAATGACAATTGAATGTTGGACAAGAGACAGAGGAAGCATTCAAAAATAATGAATATATTTAACAACTGACTTGCTTATATGGGGTTTCTTTTCTTCAGTAGTCAGGACCAGGAGGTGGATGCAGTTTTGAAGTAAAGATAAAATACTTGAGCAGCCTCCTTTGTGAGTGCTGTTGGGAGATCTGGGTGGCAGTGTACAGTAGAGGTAAGCAGCACTGTAATTCCGACTTTAGAGAAAGTTGTAAATGTGACTACAGGTATAGGCTTTCCTCAGTTTATTTCATATGTTTTTATTCTAAGGCAAGAATGAGGTAGCACATGGGTACCTCATGGGAGGTTATCATTTCTTGGGAGAAATGATTACTTTTGTCAAGATATTATCCAAAGTGGGTTTGGCTAGTAAGAAACTGGCCACAAAGTTTCAACCTCCTTTTATGTGTGCTAGGGACCCCACATTTGGGAGCTGTGTTTTCTGTGTAAGGCAAGGAAATGAGTGAAGGACACACTTGTGGTCTGGTCTGTATGCATGCATGTTAGCATTGTTTTTAGTTCTTTCTGGAGTGAGCAACATTCAGCACTGACCCATTCCTATCCAATCATTCTAGTTATTGAAATATTAAAACACTATCAGATGCTACATCATTTCTGCCTCACACTTTGTAAATAAAGACTCTCTCCCCATCACCCTGGAACTCTAATCCTTCTATTATAACCACTCGTTTCCCTTTACTAACCCTTCTCCATCCACCTCTCCAGACTTCTTCAAGAGCTGTCAACTGAAGTGTTAACAACTGACAGGCTGTGTCTCTTCAGGACCCTTTGCAGGGGGTCTACACATAATGTGGTCAGCCCCAGATATGCAACACATACTCAGTCTTCTCTCTTCTTGGAACAACCTGAACATGAATTTTCCTCCATATAGCACTACTCAGTCTTGAAGGTCATGAATGCCTTAAGCCAGATCTGAAAAGCTGGGGATTTTGGAGAATGAGTTTCTCTCGGTAGGTGATGAAGACAGGCCACCCCAGAGAGGAGCACAACCTGTTTGTTTAAATGTTTTCATTTAAAAGTTCTAGAAGTAGCTTAAAGTCAGGTCAGGTGATGATGCCATCCATTTGTGAACTGAAGTCTGATTTGTTTTAACATTGTTTTTATCAAGGAGAACACTGTGGGTATGTGTCACTACTATGGCTGGTGTTATTTTACCCACCTATTCTTTCTAATAAAAAAGCCAAAGAAATAAAAAATTATTGATCTTTATTTATTGACTTCCTTGTGAGGATAGTTAGAGTTGACATGGATCAATCACAATAAAGTTAAATGGATGATATAGTGTAAAATGACCTGGGATTGGACGTGGAGTTTTAATTATGGGAATGTTAAGATATTCCTCATTGTAGATTGTGTAAGGAGGACAGAGATATATTCTGACTACTCAGGGATACTGGTTATGAGCAGGAGGCACAGAATCCCTCGTTGACTCCACATGTTCTTAAGCAAACCTTCCAGAACCCTCTGGGAAACAGGAAAAAGAAGTTAGAAAGAAAAGCCTCATAGCCTTTCTCATTGACTCTATTCCTCTTTGGAGATCCTAAAGGAGATTAATATCCACCATTGTTAGAGGGGGGAAAATGAAATATACTAGTGGGGATGCAGCAACAGCAGCAGACAAAGCACTCAGCCATGGGCTGACACATCTACACATAGGCTACATCTGTGGAGTCATTTTCCCTTTTCATTCTACTCTTGCCATTTTCCTGTTTCTGACTCATCAGGTGAAAAATACAACCCTTCTTTGGGTAAAGAGAATGTTACCAATGGAAGAGTTCTCATGTCTTCTACTGGAGATGACTTAGAACTGAACTGCTCAGAGAGCAAAGTCGTCAGACTAACGACAGTTGTCTGTGTCCTGTGCAGAGGAAGATGGTATTAATGGACTCCGATTAGCGATTAGCAGCATATATGCTGCCCCTTATCTTTCTAATACTGGGGATGTCTTTGTCCTGTGTTATCCACATATGTTCATTCAGTCCCCCTTGTATCTATTAGAGAATCTCAACTAAAATTAAGCAATTGGGGGATAGCAACAGTATGGAGCAATGAGGGGGCATTTTTTTTTTTAATTTTTTAACAGTTTATTTTTACATCATTTTGTACTTTTTTTTTTTTTTTTTCATCTCAATTGTAATCCCCGCAGGTTTCCCATCACCATGACGGGGCATTTTTTTGGGAAATGATACATAAATACCTTTGCCTCATCTGGCTGCAATGTGCACACCAGACACCTTGATCTTCCTGGATTCCTGGCCCAGTGACTCCAGCCCATTGGCTGCTAATATTAGTTGTGTCCAGGTAGATTGGAATTGAAGTATTTATAGCCTCAAATGGGAGGATTATGACTCCTTTGTTGGTGTTGCATAAAATACTGCCATATATATCTTTTGTATTTGATTTTAATTCTTAGTCCCCAGGTTTAAAAGTAAATAACACTAACAGAATTTGAAGAATGTATATTACCCTACTTTCTATTATATTCATATGTGATTTAATACTAAAAAAATTTTTGCTAGTGTTTAAAATCTGTTTTCTGTCTTGTGTATGGGCTTTTCTTATCCCCATCTCCTTCACAAAACCAGAGCTGACAGCAACCGTTTGTGCGCTTATGTAAAGGTGAAAGAAATAGGGCTGCTTCTCAGGGAATAAATGTTTCTTTGATTTCCTTTTCTTTTTCAATTGGTTGCCATTAATTTTAAACTTTCCTGGTGTTTTCCAGGCAATAAGAAGAAGAGAGGGAGGGGCCTGTGGAGGGAAATTCTGGCTCTTTCTGCAAAGTGTTCACAACTGGTTGTCCATTTTGAAACACAGCCTGTCTGCATACAGAGAGATCACCACCATCTTTCACATTCAAAGACAATTGACAGTTGGTCCAAATGCAGGAAATAAGGGTCACAGCAATTTCCATAAGGGGCAGAGTTAATGGGATTCTGGCCACTCCTAATGCTGCATGATAATACTAAGTTTTGTACAAAAAAAAAATAAGCTTTAAGTGCACAACTATATCAATAGGAAAAGAGGGTCTCCATCTCTTTGGGGAGCCTAGAAATCTAGGATGGCTAACTCATTTTTAGTGGATGGGACTTTGAGTTTCTCATTGTCACCTACTTAAAAGGTTTATTTTGAAGCTCACAGCATTTCTTCTGGATAGGGAGTGAGAATGAGGAGAGTGTTTGGAGAAAGAAAATTGTTTCTTAGAAATAGCATGTTGTAAATAAACTATTTTGGAAAGGCTACTTAATGTATTTATTTTACGAAGAGCAACTCTAGTTTCAATGCTTGGGGATGCTTGGGAGTCCCTGCTTCATATACAAATAAAAGGACCTCATGGAACTCTTTTGCTTGTTGGTTGCTATTTTTCTTTAGATTCCTTTTTTTTTTTTGATTGAGAATACATGAGCCAGTGTTTGCTGTGTATTCATCAAATGTTGATGAATAGTGTATTAATTAGAATTAGGTTCAGCTGTTAGTAACAGAAAAATAAAATGTCAGTGACAGGAAAACTATACGCTTATTTCTCTTTAACAAGAAAATCAGAAGAGAGAAGTCTAGTGCTCTATGGAAACTCTTTTACCATGGTTTCCCAGTGCACACTTCACTACCTCTAGCCTCTAGGCTCAGCCTCAGTATTTCCTGTGCTACTGGCCAGGCAGGTTGTGAGATAGAAGATGGGCGAGAAAGAGAACAATGCAGAGGCAATTTTCTCCCTCTCTGTAAAGACAAGATTCTTTAAAATGGCAGAAGAACATTTCTGTGTTCAGCCCACAGACTGGAATTTAGTCATTTGCCTATTCCTCACTGCTGAAAATGTAAATCTTAATTCTTTGGAGTCCTTGCTGAGCAGTCTAAGATTATGGAAAAGTGAATAAAGAAAATAACGGGGTACCCCTAGCATTCTTTTTAACATATTCCTGATTTTCTTTAACATATTCCTCACAGCTGAGGAAGTGCAGGAAATTTCCACCCATTCCTTCAAAGTATACTTTGGAAATCATGTTCTTTTTGCCAATTTATATGGAATTAGCTACATGAAATGAAAATGAAGTCACCGTTCTCGATGTTGTATGATAGTGTGAAATTTTGTTAAATGTCATCAAGAAGGAAACAACTAAAGAAATTTTTGAGCTTTTGGTGCAATTCAGTCAATATATTTTATTGTGTCAGGTTGATACCCTATTCCCCTGCCCTAAAAGTGTTTGTATCAGGATTTGCCATGATTGTATAGTTTTGGACGTGAAGTTGATCCTCTCCTCCATTAGTTCCAAATTTTGACCCTGGTAATTTATGGTTTTATTTATGGTGTCTGTGATTATTTGAATTTTTTGTGTATCAACGTTTTTTTTTTTTTTGATTGTTTGATTCTCCTTTGTAATATCTCAGTACATGTCTCTCTCTCAGTATTTGTCCATACTTTTTGATGTGGTATTTTTATAACTAATTCAGAAAAGATTGTTCCATTTTAGGTAAATTGGGAAAAGGGTCTTTGTGGTTTTCCATGATTAGGAGAAACAGCCAAATAACAGTAGGCTGATCAGAACCATGGATAGCAACACATGTGCATCATCTCCACCCTAATCCTCATCCACACACAAGCTTTGTCTATATTGTGGTGACTCAGGACATCTGAGTGAGAGTGTGTAGAAGTGGAGAACACTGAGGAAAAAGCCTTAGATCTAGATCGGTCCCTACTGACTCTCCCCATCACACTCACACACATTTCACCAACAGAGTAATTTCCTGAACTCATTCTAACTCAATCCTTAATTAATTTATAACATTTACCTCTATTAACAGACTATGGAATGTGTAATAAACTTAAAATGTTTTTTCATAATTTTTCCAGACTAAGTTTCTTCAACATCTGAATGGTTTAGTTTTCCTTCAATTCAATTTAATTGGCAAGGAATAACTCAAGTTACTTCACATATGGCCATGCTTATTTGAAAAGAATTCCTAGACTTCTGAATCATTGAGTCCTGTTTGTGGTTACTCACCTCAAATGCAAATTACTGTAACCATTCTGATTCACTCTTTTGTACTCATTCTTTGTATAGTGACACTCGAGTTTCAAGTCCTTTATTTTCTGGATAATCAATCTAAAGCCCAGGGAAATCATGTATAACTTCAAGGTCACAGAGATTTGGATGTGAATTCATTATTTTATGACCCTATACTCACCACCACTCTGATCTACTTTTATACATCACATCTTTGGAACATGCACATTCATCATATAAAAAGTATATAAAAAGAATAGCTTACCTTGAAGAAAATATCTAACCCTACCACTTCTAAGACACATGTTATTAGTATGTCATAGTTTTATATTATCTCTTACTCTTCCAATTTTCACCTCTGACTTTGAAAATAGAGCCTTGACTATCTGCTGTCTTTTCTGAGGGAGCAACTTTTGCCATCTACCTGGACTTAGGAGCTGGACTGAAAAGCCATGTGCTAAATGGGACTGGTGATTTCTCTCAGGTGTTCTGGGCTAGTTTGAGAGTCTCCTTCCTGGATTCTCTTGTTGAATACCTTCTTTGAATAACAGTGGCCCATTACAACGTGTGCTTGTTTTTGCTTACCTCCACTCCTCAGAACTAATAGCAGCATTGTCAATGTTCCAATCAGGAGAATTCCCAGATCTAGAAATGGCAAGAAACTGGGATAGGAATGATTTTAGAAATAAAATCCAAGAACAATTAAGACAGAAATGCAGAAACTTTATTTTTTTTTAATCCATTCAGTGCCCTTATTTGATCCTCATTTTGGATGGTTTTCTTCTCTCTCACTGAGGCCATTCCTAACCATATCACCCAGACTTCATAAGAATGCTGAGTTGTCATGCAGGAGTTTTACCTCACACTGAGGATATATTAGTTGATAAGATCCACCTTGTTCAGATTTATTGCTTTAACATATTTCATGCTAAAAATATTTTTCTACCATCTGCTAAGATTAGCACTCTAGTGGTATAATAAATTTACTCACCCCGTTTTTCTGATGTCGTTTGGAACCAACTTTATACTTTATTTGGCCTAATTGAAAATAAGATAAGATAAATGATACACTTTGAATTTCTTTCTCAGACGAACCCTTGTTCATTACTTCAACAGAAGATGAGCAGATCTGATTGTAATTTTAGTGGTTCAGTAAAAACAAAACTTCCCATGGCAAACATACAATATCAGCCATCATCATCATACATTGGAATCTTATAAAAATATTCAATGTGGTTTTGCCCTCAAGTAAAATACTATTTTTTCATTTAAATAAAAAAAAAAACTGGTGGCCATTTTTCTAAAACAAGTTATGAAAAGAAATATATTACAGTGAAAATATGGGACTTGGTATTCATTTACATCTGAGGCTCAAATTGAAGGCCAAATTTAGAATTTGATATATTCTTGGCTTAGTAGGACATTTGGATTTCTTCCTCTTATTCAGTCTTCTGATTGAACATGAGTTGTTTTGACTATTTTTACAGAGAGGAAAGAATATTTAAGGAGCCTATTATGTGTTAGATGGTTATAGATTCATACCCTTGTGTACTTTTCTCTGATTTTGATCCTAGACTTGACCTTGAATTTGCTTTGGCCAATTGGACATCAGTAAAATTGAAACAAGCAGAGGTTATAAAAGTACTTGTGGATTGGAACTTGCAATGCATTTGCCATGATCAGAGACACCAGATAGTCTACTGGAGAGAGGTCGCCAGATAGACAGTCAGGAACAACCTGTAGTATTTGAACAAGACAACGTTGTCTTAGATCACCCAGCCAACCTTTGTTGAGACATCAGATGATGATAGCTGCAAAATGACTGCTTTTAAGACTAGAGGGAGGAATGTCAGTCTTAGTTCAGTCTAAAATATTGACTCACAAAATCACAAGGAAATAAAATGGCTTTTATTATTTTATTTTTGGCTTAAGTTTTTTTTAATTTTAAAAAATATGGCAAAATACAAAATTTATTTTAAAAATTTAATTCACACTGGCTGAGGTGTTTATGCAATAATAAATAACATATAATAAATGAAGCCTTCCTCTACCACCAGTAATCACATTGTGATTAGGATCAAGAATGGTAAATAGTTTAAAGTCTACTTTAGATTGAAGTTATGATTAGATGGATGTTGCTAAAAAGCCCATGAGAAATACACTGGAATGTTAGGATAAGAAAATGATAGAAACTTATTATTTTTCACTTTGATAAAAATGCATGCCTCAGTTTCCTCATATGTAAAATGGACATAATAAGGGTGCCCGTTTTATGGAAACTAAGTAATCCACATAATCAGAACAGGACTTGACGCTGGACTTGATCAGTAGAGATTGTTTGCATTGTGTGAATATACAATATTAACATGTGATTGGCTGGTGTTGAAGAAAAGTCTATTTGTAGTCATGCTCATATCAGTCATCCATGAAGTCAAGACACTCTAAAAAGAGGTGATTCCATTTTTTAAAAATATTTATTTATTTATTCATACAGAACTGGGGTACAGGCCAGAGATGCGGAGGGTGAGAGGATTCACCAGAGACAGAGTGGGGAGCAGAACAGGCAGATCGATGAAATACACTGCTGAGGGGAGCAGCAGGCTGGTCAGGAGAGGTTTGCCGCGCCATGTGGATCTCCTCCGGGCAGGTGGGGATCGAACTTATGCGGAAGTGGCTTAAGCTTCTTTGTGCTCTGCTTTAACCCACTGAGCCACCAGGGAGGGCCAGTGATTCGATTTTTAATGCTAGATTAGGTCCCAATAATGAGCATAGGCCTAGTCACAGAGAGGTGTTAGCAGGGTAAGCACCATTCCCAAATATTTCCATAAAGTAGTTTTAAATCAAGTAAACATCACTGCTTGCATGAGATTTTAAAAAGAAAACTCAAATTACCAATATTCCCCAAATTACCAATTGCACCTTAAACATCAGAAAAAGAAAAGAAAAAGAACCCAAAATGTAACACAAGAAATATCTTATTTCCACATACAATCATTTCCACAGTGTAACAAGAAATATCAAATAATTAATATTGTGTTCTGTAAAATTATTGAAAATATATACATCCTAAATTTTTAAGTCTTGTGGCAAGGAATTGTCAGATGTCTATATATGAACATGAGTCTGAGTATAAATGAATTCAGTATATAAAGGAGATGTCCGCTACATTTCACTAGCAATGTCTCAGGATTCTCTGACCAGATCTTTGACGTTCAGTTGAAATGTTATGCTGCTTATTGAACTCCATCCCCTTCCTTCCCCCTCCCTTTCCCTTTCTTTCTGCTTCCTTTTCCCTTTCCTCCCCTTCCCCCTCCCTCCTTCTCTTCTTTTCCTTTGCTCTTCCTATCTGCTTGGTAGAATGGTATCAAATTCTGTTCTATTTCTCAGCCATTAAAAAGTGAAGGTACAGTTTTTAACCTCTTGTGCTTTTTCTTCAACTTCCCTATAACTTGGGAGATGTCCATAGGAGTGAGGCAGAAGACCAAATGCTGTAATTTGCTTATAAAAGCAATATATCATGGTGGTCAATAGACTGCTCCTACGAGCTGGAAAAGTGAGGTTCAAAATCACTTATCATACTTTCTGGGAATGTGTCATTAGAAGAACTAATGAATTTATTTGAACCTTCGTCCACACCTTAGTTTCCGTAATTTAAACTAAGTTAAATGAGATTAGTAGTTACACTTTGAAGAGTAGTCAAGATAATAGTCTTGTTTAAGTCACATGAATGGTACTTAAATTGTGCTTAAATGATGAGAATGCTGTTTTTCATTTAATTTACTGGGATATACAAATTTAAGTGGTCCCTGTTTGCCCACTCACTCCATGCCATTTGTATCACCTAGTATGACACAGCTGTTAGGCATCAGCTCTTCCCTTACTGACTGACTGCTAAACTTGTGGGCACAGTTGCTATCTCACCCACCAACAAGAAAGTCTACACTTTCAACCTATACTTGACTTAAAATGAGGAACAATGGAGGCCCAATTTTAATCATGTCCTATCACTACATTTAGAGAAGACACTAGAACTGTTTAGTCCATCCTGCTCATTTTTCATGATTTTGCTGTTCAATGCAGTTTGTTCAATGTACATATGGTTATTCGGCATTTGAAAAGTGATTCATCTGAATTGAAATGTGTCATACATATAAAGATGTAGGTGCAAAGCTCTCTTGAAAATCTAGTACAAAAGAATAAAGGTAAAACATTGCATCAGTAACTTTGTGTTGGGGCCTTTCTGGTGGCCTAGTGATTAAATATGTCACTGCTATGGCCTGAGTTCCTTCCCCAGCCAGGAAGGTGACCCACCTGGCACAGCAGAGCTCTCCTGTCTCACCTGCTGCTCCTCTAAGCAGTGTATTTCAGTAGACTGTTCTGCTCCCCACTCTGTCTCTCACCCACATACCTCTTGCTTAAACTCCAGCTCTTGTATACATAAATAAATAAAAACACATACTTAAAAAAAAAAAAAACTTCATATTGGTTATAAAATGAAATGATTACTTATTAGATGTAATGGATTAAATGTATGCTAAAAGACTTCATAAGAATGCTGAGTTGTCATGCAGGAGTTTTACCTCACACTGAGGATATATTAGTTGATAAGATCCACCTTGTTCAGATTTATTGCTTTAACATATTTCATGCTAAAAATATTTTTCTACCATCTGCTAAGATTAGCACTCTAGTGGTATAATAAATTTACTCACCCCGTTTTTCTGATGTCGTTTGGAACCAACTTTATACTTTATTTGGCCTAATTGAAAATAAGATAAGATAAATGATACACTTTGAATTTCTTTCTCAGACGAACCCTTGTTCATTACTTCAACAGAAGATGAGCAGATCTGATTGTAATTTTAGTGGTTCAGTAAAAACAAAACTTCCCATGGCAAACATACAATATCAGCCATCATCATCATACATTGGAATCTTATAAAAATATTCAATGTGGTTTTGCCCTCAAGTAAAATACTATTTTTTCATTTAAATAAAAAAAAAAACTGGTGGCCATTTTTCTAAAACAAGTTATGAAAAGAAATATATTACAGTGAAAATATGGGACTTGGTATTCATTTACATCTGAGGCTCAAATTGAAGGCCAAATTTAGAATTTGATATATTCTTGGCTTAGTAGGACATTTGGATTTCTTCCTCTTATTCAGTCTTCTGATTGAACATGAGTTGTTTTGACTATTTTTACAGAGAGGAAAGAATATTTAAGGAGCCTATTATGTGTTAGATGGTTATAGATTCATACCCTTGTGTACTTTTCTCTGATTTTGATCCTAGACTTGACCTTGAATTTGCTTTGGCCAATTGGACATCAGTAAAATTGAAACAAGCAGAGGTTATAAAAGTACTTGTGGATTGGAACTTGCAATGCATTTGCCATGATCAGAGACACCAGATAGTCTACTGGAGAGAGGTCGCCAGATAGACAGTCAGGAACAACCTGTAGTATTTGAACAAGACAACGTTGTCTTAGATCACCCAGCCAACCTTTGTTGAGACATCAGATGATGATAGCTGCAAAATGACTGCTTTTAAGACTAGAGGGAGGAATGTCAGTCTTAGTTCAGTCTAAAATATTGACTCACAAAATCACAAGGAAATAAAATGGCTTTTATTATTTTATTTTTGGCTTAAGTTTTTTTTAATTTTAAAAAATATGGCAAAATACAAAATTTATTTTAAAAATTTAATTCACACTGGCTGAGGTGTTTATGCAATAATAAATAACATATAATAAATGAAGCCTTCCTCTACCACCAGTAATCACATTGTGATTAGGATCAAGAATGGTAAATAGTTTAAAGTCTACTTTAGATTGAAGTTATGATTAGATGGATGTTGCTAAAAAGCCCATGAGAAATACACTGGAATGTTAGGATAAGAAAATGATAGAAACTTATTATTTTTCACTTTGATAAAAATGCATGCCTCAGTTTCCTCATATGTAAAATGGACATAATAAGGGTGCCCGTTTTATGGAAACTAAGTAATCCACATAATCAGAACAGGACTTGACGCTGGACTTGATCAGTAGAGATTGTTTGCATTGTGTGAATATACAATATTAACATGTGATTGGCTGGTGTTGAAGAAAAGTCTATTTGTAGTCATGCTCATATC
>NW_004567132.1:5212489-5224096 GCF_000260355.1 Condylura cristata
ATTAGGCTTCGAGATGTGAAGTAACTTGTTCAAGATGGTTCTGCTTCCATAGGCAGCAAGGTTGGGTTCTAGATTGCCTAAGTTACGGACGGTTCTTTATAAACACGCAACACTCCTTTGCTATCATTTTTTTTTTTTTCAGGCAACAGAATTAGATCTCTGATGGTGTTTGGGTCTCAGAAAACTGAGGTCTCTTTGAAACTCATCTCCAGCCCCTCATCTGAGAGGGGTCCTGCTTTTTTGTTATTGTTATTGTGCTGCCTGAGAGACTGTCGCTGCTATCCATTTCTTGCGTCAGTTACAGAGATTGGTATTGTATCTAAAACAATTGCTGTTATTAACAGGTTAAGCTGCTGGGATGTTAAAATAAAGGCTGCCCAGCTTTAGTGCATTTTGTTGTAATCATCTCCCAGATGCCTTGTCGGAAATCAATTCAAGTTCAAAACTGGCTGGAATTGGGAGGTCAAGGCTTTGGCAGACTAAATATTTTATCTTCTGCTCATGTCTGGAGCTTTTAAAGATGTGGATTGGGGGCTCTTTTCTCATACCCCATCTGGACAAAGATGATTGGCTTTGCCATTTTGCCCAGGTTAGGACAAGGTTAAAATCAATTATTATCAATTATTAAAAGTCTTCTGTGGCCACATTGCTTAAAAGGGGGTTTTAAAAGTTTCTCAGTTCTGAAACATGCATATCTTAGCTGCTGCTGGAGATGTTGTTATTCTAGAATGTCAAATATAGATGTTATCAGCATAAAGAGTAAATACTCAGAATTTCTACTTCCTATTTCCTTGATACCTATGTTGCAGGGCAATGAGAAAAAGCTAAAAGGCAGAGATAATCATCATTGCTGCACCAAGTTGAGAAATCTTGTTACCTTCTTCTATGTGTTAGACAACTAGATCTATTTATAATTTGATCACATTGTCATTATTTCCAAGGAATTTATTGAGTGGCTCTCTGCATTTCATATGTGATCATTTGCAGTGCAAATGCACATGTAACTGCTCAATCTAAAGTAGATTGAAAGAACCATAGATTTCTAATTCCAAAATCATTTTTTGAGACAAACAAGGTCTAGTCCTACATTTTAGATAAAGAAACTGAGGCTTGGAGAATTTAAATGACTTCCTCAATTCTTACAGCTATCCAAAGAGAGAACTGCATGTCCTAGTTCCTAAATGCATGATGGTGCCTAAATGTGAAAATGAGTCTTATCCTTTCATACAGTATTTTCATACACTAATAATTTTCTTCATCATGATTTGAGAGGAAAACCTATTCATACAAAATGAATATCATTCTGAACCTTGGACCAAGACATGAACTTAATAAATAGAATCTAATTTTAAAGTGTTCTCAGAAGGTCACTTAGCTTTACCCTTCACCTCATTTTCCATGAATGGAAATCCCTTGTATTGTCAGGTTGCATCCAGACACTGAAGCTGAGGTTTCAAAAAAATGCTGCCAGAGAAAGATTCCACCTTATTCATTGTATGTTTAGAACAAAAATACTATAAAATATGCCAGAATTTTTCCAAAGACACACCCAATGTCAAGTATTGCATGGAAAGCATGGCCTAGATAGTGATTTAGCCTTAGGAGGGGCCCATCATGAGCAAGCACTGTCGTAGTCATTTCCTTCTTGCAAAATAGTAATCAAAAAAGGTGGAAAAGAAGGAGTAAGGAGAAGAGGAAGAACTAAATATTACTAATGTGAGAGAGTAGAATTGCATAATATTTGGGGGGTACATCTTTGAATTTTAATACTCATCTCTCCATCACAAAAAGAAGACCTTGTAATTCATACTGATTTTCTTCTAGCTCCCTTGCAGTGGAATCAAGGTAGGCTACATAGGACACTTTTACAAAACTGCAGTTACAGGGTCACATGCATGATACCAAAATAATACCCACATATTGCTGGGTAAGATCACAGCTTGGATACAGATGGATCTGGTTTTTGCCGAAACATTGTAGTACTAATTATGCTAAACTCATTAAGTTGTTTGAAGACTAAATAAGAACAGGACTATAAAATACTTGTCACCAAGCTTGGAGTACAGCAAGTTCTCAATAAATCTTAACTATTATAATGATAACAAATAATAATCACCATTCATATTGATAATGGTAATAACATTAGCCATGTTGAGAATATGTATATCTTCTATTTCTAACACTTTAGGTTTTTCCTACATGTACATATAGGGGATAGAATTGTGTCAATTAACTTTTCAGATTAAAAGTTCTGGATGAAGTTTTCACCTTGGTGTATTTCACAGCTGCACAATTAATTTAACTGAAACTTTAGACCTAGCTCTGTGTTGAAAGACCATGTTTTTCATTTGGATCATTGGTTAGATTTTAAGAAGAGTTTACTTGCTGCATGTGTAGGGACAACCTGATTCTAATACACCAAAGAACTAATTAATTGGTTGAACTTTTTTACTCTTTATGCATCCACACTGTTTGTAGTACATTATATTAGAATACTTTCAAAACATTTCAGAGTCAACAGGCAGCATCATGCAGCAGTAACAGAACATGTCAGAGTCACAGTGGAAGACAGACTAGGAAGTTATGCCTCTTGCTGGCTGTGTCTTAGATAAGTCAATACACCTGTCTGAGTCTCAGGCTTATATTTATGAAATGAAGAAAAAAATACTTTCTAATATTATTCTGTGAAATTAATAAAACGTGGGCTCTCTCTGGTGGCACAGTGGGTTAAAGCACCACATTATGTAGCTGTCCACAGTCACTGCATCACGAGTTTGATTCCTGGCCAAGGAGCTGACCCACATGGTGCAGCAAACCTCTCCTGTCTCACCTGCTGCTCCTCTTAACAGTGTATTTCAGTTAATCCACCATTTCTACTCCTCAATCTGTCTCTGACTAATCCTCTCAGCCCATGTACCTCTGATCTATACCCCAGTTCTTCTACACACACACACACACACACACACATGCATGCATGCACGCACACACACACACAAAGAATGAATGGTAGGGCTTGAGAGCTGTAAGAAAGGGTGCATAGACAGGTAATTTCAGTAGATGATATTATGGATTAATTGCCCATAGATCTCACTGGACTTGGTAGTAGATTTAAGATTTAAGTTACCAGCTCAAGAGACCAAGCTTGGTAATCTGTGGGTTCAATATACATCTTCCTCACATAAAAAAAAAGCTCAAGAAATTTCTTCATTTTTAAAGTTACCCTGTGATGTCCTGTCTTTTGTTTAACTTTGTCTGTGTCTAGCTTTTTCTTAATTGGTTTTGCATCTGATAAGATGAACAGGGATAATTTTCAGTATGCTTGGTGTCTGCTGCTAATTCCAAGGTACCAATCATGAGCATGATTGGCCACCCCTGCCTTCCCTTCAGCACCACCCATCCCAGCAGTATGTGGCTCCACTGGATTAGGACAAGGCATAGAAATAGATGAAGGTGCAATGGAGAATGAAGAGGTCTGTTTAATTTTCTTGGAGCAGAAAGTGTTTTTGAAGGAACGGGTTCTGTTGAAGACCTCTGTTTCCTTTACCTTTATGAAAGAAATGCCCTATGTTTTAAATAATGATTCTTGTGGTATGCACCATATCCAAAGAGTAAATGCAGAGATGAAAGCTTCTATTCGTTCTGTACAGTGAAAATAGAAATCTGGAAACAGCATCTGCTTCTCATTTAAATGTATTTTTTCTAATTATTTAGATGTGTAGAGGCACCAAGCCAGGTTTCAATCAACAACAAAGGTCTTGTGTTATCTAAACAAAAACTCGTTCCTGAAGCCACTGGTCATAACATTTAAAATGACTTAAAGACCTCAGCATGGTTTTTAATGCAAAGTACTTGTAAAGCCTGGGTCATGAGCAATATTCTTTTTGGTTTGTTTTTTAAATTAAGTCTGAGCATGGACAAATACTGGTAAGACTATATTTCCTGATACCTAAACACACCAGGTAATTTAACCTTGGTTCTGAGTTGCCTTACCTTTTGAAGAATAAATCTTGGAGTCATGATTTCTGCCTCTTGTTTTTAATAGAGAAGAATAAGGCCCTTTGGTGTCTTTAGAAGATTTGATTATATGGATTAGTTATTGGAAGCACATGCTAGATCGCTGTGCCTCAAATATTAACTGATACAATTATGGCTCCCTCAATTCCATGACTTACAAAGCAGAATAACCTATAACACACTGTTTTTTCAGAAGCTGTTGCTATTCTCAGTTATACACAGGTCACTATACATGATAACTTAGAGGAGAAAGGAATGGGACATTTCGAGGTATACAGAACTTATGACCAACAAGTTCCTGCTACAGAACATGTAGATGAGGAACCCAAGCAGGTGTATACCTGTAGCTCCTGGACAGGTTTGTGCTCTTTAGATAACCCCATGGTCAAGGTGGAGAAGCAACAAAGGGACTGATGGAAGAAAGAGAGTGCTGGGGGGCCATCCCGTAGCCTAGGGGTTAAGTCTGAGCATTACCACCAGCATGGCTTGAGCTTGATCCACGGCCCGGAAAGTCACCCACATGGTTGGGCAGACCTCTCCTGACCCACCTGCTGCTCCCCTCAGCAATATATTTCAGTAGATCTGCCTGTCCTGCTCCCACTGGGGTGAACCCATACCTCTGATCTACAAAAATAAATAATGAAATCGTTAAAAAAAGTTCAAAAAAATAAAGGTCCCTGTTGATTTTAGAAATGATTTTTACAAAGCAATGTTAGTAAATGAATCTATGCTTTATCCTGCTAACTCTCCCTCCACTAGGACAAGTTTTTGGCGCTTCTCACACAGCTCTGACCAGAGTGACTCTTAAGAGGAGTTAATCCCCTGTCTCCTTACTATTTTCCAAACCAAGTTCTGACTGATTAGGAGCAGATATTTTAAAAATGTTGATTAAGGGGGAATTGTTTTTTAATGTAGTTTACATAACTTTCCATATATTCTTTAAATGCATGTGGGAAAGTTTTTCATTTTTTTCCCCTCTCTTTCCCATTTCACTTTTCTTTTACTAGTGTTCCAATCAACTGCACTCATGACCTCTTCTGATATAGTATAATCGAATTTAGGGCAAGAGTTTGCATTTTTATATTTTTTATGATTTAGACCCACTTAATTTCAAAAAGGATTTGAGGCAGCAAGAGTAAATGGCACTGGGAGTTACACTGATATTTTTACTCTGCATTTGGCCCATATTCTTTTAGACTGCATACATTTCCATAACTCTGAGCAAGGATCATATTTGGATGACCTTTTGTCCAGGGTAGTATTCACAGAATTGCAAGAGGTGGAAAATGAATTCCTTAATATTTACAAAATCACCAGTGGCACACCTGGTTGAATTAAATATTCTACCCAGTCTCAGTAGTGGCTATACTGATTACATTATTTTGTACTTAGGATGAGTTTCCACTATGGACAGGAGAGAAGGAAGGGGCCAAGAAGATTTAAAGTATGTCTTGGATTGCTGTGTGACTCTGGGCCTATTGCTGACCACTCTGAACTCTAGGTTCCTCATCTGTTAAAGGGGGATGATAAACCAATAGCATCATTTATTGTAAGTCATTGTGAAGATCAAATGAGATAATGTACAGGCAAGCGCTTAGTAAACAATAAGTTACTATGTATTATGCAGTCACTGTGAGTGAATGCTTTATTTACTTTAATCTCAGCTTCAAATGGTGAGAGAGACCAGGCCCTAGCTCTTCCGATGCTCTATGAAAAGTGCCTCATTGTGTTTGGGCTTTATTTATTGAATGCATTTGAATGAGAGATCAGTCTAAGAGCACAGAGTCATTCAATTTGATTTCACAATGGGGTGATGGGTGAGGCTGGAAACTACATTCTCAAATGCATTATCCAGAACACAGGAAACAAAACCACTTTTTAAAAGTGACTCATCTTTAATACCTCAGAGCTGTTTTGAAGTCCTTCATTCATTCATTTTTATAGCAAACTCTTAATTGAGAATGTCATAAACTGCTTTGAAGAGAGAGGCAATCACGACCTAGGGAATTAAGTGGAGTAATTTACAAATAGGCTTTTGTCTGACTCAAGGTTTTAGCTTATCCAGGATTTGCTTTCAGGTTATCTTTGCAACACATGCTCCCTTTTCCCCACCCATTGATGATATGTATTTTGGGGGCCCAATATATACTGAAAATCAAAAGCAGTTGTCCTTTTTTTTTTTTTTTAAGATTTATTTATTTATTTATACAGAACTGGGGTATAGGCAGAGATGCAATGGGTGAGAGGATTCACCAGGAACAGAGTGGGGAGCAGAACAGGCAGATCGATGAAGTACACTGCTGAGGGGAGCAGCAGGCGGGTCAGGAGAGGTCTGCCATGTGGATCTCCTCCGGGGCAGGCGGGGATCGAACTCATGAGGAAGTGGCTTAAGCTTCTTAGTGCAGTGCTTTAACCCGCTGCACCACCAAAGATATTGCTTTATCTTGGTCTACATGAAACAGTCTTTCTGATCCTTTTATTCCACAAAACAAACTCTGATCACTTTCATCATTTCTTGTAGCTTCTTTTTCTTATCACATGTGTTGACTATCTACCCAACTTTCTTTCCACACTGGCCATACAAATATGTTGTAAATGAGTGAACTCCGGACACTTCCCCAGCCCTTCCCCACAAAAACAACCTTGACCCAGGTCCAGAGTAAGCTCTTCCTTCCTTGATTTCTTTGTAACTTAGAATGTCTACCATTTATCACTTTAGAAAATGTATTCTTTCTCCCTTGATTTTAAAAATATCCTAAGTCTATTACAAGTTAATGAAGAGTGCAGATTTCTAAGTCAGATGAACTTGGGTGAACCTCCTAGTTCTAGCATTAGTGGTTGGGGCATCTGGGGATGATGATAATAACCTCAAAGGGTAGTTGGGAGAGGTAAAAAAGACAGTTTATATGACACATAAAGCACATAATATGAGCTAATTAAATTCGTGTTTGAAGATTAATTATTGACTTTTCTCTAGACAAATCTCTCTTTAAAGAGAGGAAGAGAAAGTTCTTTTTAATAATCAAAGATATATTTCCTTCAAATTTTTGACTCCCCCTTAAACTATTGAAGATTCTGTGAACTTTCTCTTGACTTCAGCCCTGCAGCTTAGTAAAATGATCATTGCTTTGAGTTTTTTCCTTTTAACTGAACCGTTAAATGAATGCTTATTGTGTGTCTAGTACTGTGCTTAAAGCAATAAAGAAAAGGTCTATTAACTTCTCAAATCGCTGTCTACAGGTTGGTGACTTTTTAAAGTCATGGATTCATATAGTATCCCTTCATCCACATAGCCAACATTAAAAGTGAACCTTGGGGGTCAGGGTGATGAGGGTTGTAAGGGAGAAACAATACCTCTGGAGAGAATCCTGTGGATTATAGTTTATACCTCACTTTCTTTTTCTTTAAAGATGCAGAGATGATAAGAGGATTCACCAGAGACCAAGTAGGGAGCAGAACAGGCAGATCAGAAAGTACACTGTTGAGGGGAGCAGCAGCTGTGACAGGAGAGGTTTGCTGCACCACGTGGATCACCTCTGGAGTGGGGATTGAACTTGCACTGAAGCAGCTGTGGCCAGCTTCACAGTGCTGATATTTAATCCACTACACCGCCACGGTGAGCCCTTATACGTCACTTTCAACATGATAAATGCCTAGGATACTGTTTGTAATGGGTATAGGTTATGCCCCAGATTTCTTTTTGTGGCAATTGTGCTTATATTAACTTGATTTTATATACAATTCACTCAGCCTTACCTTATATCATTTGAGGCCTCTATTTTTTTTACTTTATTAGATGTGGGTTCCCTCATTTACCCACCATCTACTTGATCATAATGTATATTAAGTTAAGAAGCAATATTTAGTTAGCCTAACAGTATTAATAATCCACTGTCAGAGATTCCTGATTTTTTTTTTGAAGGATGGAGTATTCATGTTTTCTGATAGAATAAAGCAGCTTACTTAGATCTAAAAAAAAAAAAAAAAGAAACAAACAAACAAACAAAGACTTTGCATTGATGATACCAAAAGCTTCATAATTATCCATTGCTTTCCATTTATAGTAACAAGTAGCCAACAGATTATTATTGACTTTGATTCTCATAGGGATTTTAAGCTGATTAAAACTGTTTAGTCACTTGTTCCTTAAAAAGCCATCCAACACCATCGACAAAACTTGGGAGCTTGTCAAGCATGTGAGCTCACAGGCCCACCCAGGCCAGCCAAATCACAATCTACATTTTCACAGAATCCTCAGGTGATTTGTAGACCCCTTACAATTCTTGAAGTGTCAAAACTATTTCACTTTCCTCACTGTCTCCCTTTAAGAGGTGAGGGAGTCTAAACTCAGAGCCAGTACAAAGGCGAGATTAGCATCTCAGCCTCCAACCCAAAAGTTACTACTGTTCTCTGCCTCAGTGACTCAATATAAAAGTAAGCGGCAGATGGGCTCTCCCTGGTGGCATAATAGATTAAAGTACAGCACTGTGAAGCCAGATACAACCGCTTCAGCACAAGTTCGATTTCCAGCCAGGGAGGTGACCCACATGTCATGGCAGACCTCTCCTGCCTCACCCCGTTGCTCCCCTCAGCAGTGTACTTCGTCCATCTGCCTGTTCTGCTCCCCTCTCTGTCTCTGGGGAATCCTCTCACTGCCCCTGCACTTCTGGTCTGTACTCCAGTTCTATATGCATAAATAAATAAATCTTAACAACAACAACAACAACAAAAAAGTAGCAGTTGGCTAGTTGCTCATTATAGGTCTAACCTGTTTTGCTTTACTTTCCTGGCCTAGAAAAAGTAGACTTCAAGGTAAGAATATGACTTTCTCCTTAACACCTGGTCCTCTTTGATGGGAGGTCATTTGGTTTATTATTTTATATTTCATGGCATCTCCAAAATAACTATAAATGCTTAATGAGGTCAGAACTCTTTTTGTTGCCATTAACACTTGTCAACATCGACGACAGGACATTTTACCATCTGACACTCTTTCTCCAACTCACAGCTCACAATTGTTTAGTATATCTCTCCTCATACAAGGAGGATTGAAAAGACTGAGCCAAACCTTGTTAACAAAACAGTCCCCTGAAGGGCTATAATATTGCTCAGTGGTAATATCATCCCTATGTATTTTATCTTATACATGAAATCTGGGCTAATTATCATTTTCTCAGACAGTACCTTTTAGACCATTGTGTTTTTGTGTCCCTGCCTAGTTCATTAAGCAGAGTTTTACAGCTACCCAGTAACAGAATTGCTATTGACACTTTCATTAGACCCATAATTCAAATGCTTGTCTGCCTTCCAAATGAAAGCCTCTCAGTCCAGAACCACAATCTGGCCACCGACCGTATGTTGGCTTTTAGAACTGTCATAAACTCATCATCACATTCAAGTTCTTGAAGGGTCAAAATCTGCTTTCTTGGTGAACTGTCTCCATCCAACAAACAGTCAACATACTCTCCAAGAATAATCAGCCAAGTTTTCTGTGTCACTCTTTGAAAACTCTTCCAGACAGTTTTCAGTAGAGTACTCCTATAACACAACTAAACATTGTCTATGTTTCCTGCTTCATTTGTTCATTCATTATACTTCACCATTTAACAACAAAATACCCAATATTATGGCAAATGCCATGATGATTTAAAGATGAATATGACAGTCTCTTCCTTGAAGTATCTTATAGTCTCATGGAAGCATATATTCATAATACAATTACATGGAATGTGAAAAATTTCATCACTAGTTTGCTGGCAATGGAATGGCTATGTTTATAGATTCTTGGGCTTTATTAACACTTTTTTCTCAACAGTGTTTCAAATGGAAATAGTTTTGACTCACCTAAGTAAGATGTCATTTATGTATGAAATGTGTCACCGAACATGACTTGAGAACAGATGAAGTATCGTCCCCAGAGATCATTCCAGTGGGCTATGAAGAGAGGGTAGAGCTGGATTGGAGATGGCCATTGTTCTAATGATAATGAAAAGATGGTCTTGCTTTTTTAATAGTGTGTTGTTTTTCTCTTTGACAATGTTCAAGAAACATTCAAAGCAAATATTTGATTTAATTTACAATAAAACTTTTTCAGATTTCCCATCAGACAAGAAACATTTCTGCTTTTAATTTTTGAGGAAGTAACTATTTTGGATCTTAGAAAAAAATCAAGAAATTTGAGCATACCTATGTACTCTCAGTGTACAATTTATTTAACTTTACAATTTATTTTAGGTGTTTAATTGAATATTTGCTTGTAGACTGTGCATTCCAAGGAATAATTGACTGTGTTTGATATAAAAGACTGATGATAGGGTGCTTTGTTTTTTTTTATTTTTGGCCAATCAAATCACAGAGGAAAAGAAAATCTCTATTTTTTCTTAAATAATCTAATAGTTTATTTTTATATCATTTGTGCCTTTTTCCATCTCAGTTGTAATCCCCGTGGACTTCCTATCTCCAAATCACCCAGGTGCCATCACCATAGTCCAGTGCACTTCCCTCTCCTCACCATTTTTGATCCCATTCCCCATCCCACCCCCATAAAATGTCTCTGGTATATAGTTGTTCATTATTATTTTTATTTTCTTCTCTGGTCTTTTATACTCCTGCTATGAGTGAAACCATCCCGTAGTTTCCCTTTTCTTTCTGACTTATTTCACTAAGGATGATCAGAAAAAAATCCTTTTTATCTTCTTGATATCTTCCTCTTTAAAAAGAAAAGAAAGAGGAAGAAAAAAGGCAAAGTATAGTCTTTTACCATTTCTTCAAGTCCTTTCTTGGTTCTTAGTCTTACCTAAGCACACAAGATTGCCTTTTTCATTTGTTTTCTTCCAACAAACCTGAAACTAAATTCTGTAGCAGAAAAGTCCTCTGCTAAAATGGACTCAGATTGTTCAGGAAAGGAGGATCGTGAGACTGTGCTCTACTGCTAGTTGGGGTAATGTAGTTTCATTTTGCTGTGGTGTTGGAAGAATGACTTCAGCATCTTTCCTAGTGCATTTTATTTTACTGTGTGTGCCTTCATAAACATGTCCAATGGTGTGATGGAGGTCAACAACAATGTAGGGTTTAGAAATAGTTGCTTGGAAATCACACTCACTTAAATACCTGAATCTGTCCATCAGCACTGCCATAGCTTATTCCAAGTCTGTGCAGAAGAGTGATTTGCAATCTCCTTGCTTTTCATTTCAAGTAGCATCACTCAATTTAAGCCAGATATTCAGGCCTCTTCAGAAGCCTCCAGGGTGAAGGACAAGTAAGAAGCTTATTGAATCTTTCACAACTGTGGCCAGCTACATCTAACTCCTGCATCAAACTTGTTACATCTTTCTCTGGTATTTTATTTTAAAATCACACATTCTTCTTTTCATGTGACAAATAATAGGTATTTTGCCATATAATTTCACAATCCTGATGGTTCTTTTGTGGTTCTATATATTTAATTGATCGCTTTCCAGGTTGAAAACCAGGCCAGAATGTCTAGTGTTTGAGGAGAAGACATAATATTTATTTTGAAAGTCCTTCCCCTTCGAGTTATCTTTTCTCATCTCTTATAAGCTCAGGTTGCATAACTAAATTCTGTTTTTTTTT
>NW_004567132.1:5224196-5227423 GCF_000260355.1 Condylura cristata
TATAACTAATATCTATTATGGATACTTACAAGAGATTTTTCTAAGACAACCAAAAAGCACATTTCCCTTTTGCTTTTCTGTTCACTCCTTTGCCTCCTGGCTTCTTCTTCTCAAAATTGTCTGAGATCTGAAACAGATCATCTCTTTCTAAGACTTTTCTGTTATTTCTTCTCTACTTGATTTACTTGGTAGCATCTCACCCACAGTAATGCGATACTGATAGAGTTGTTGATTGGTCCTAGAATATATCACAGTCCCTAAATACATGAAATTAAAAAAAAGAAATCAACATTGTTCTGAAAGGAAGGTAGTTAAAATTCAGAAAGAGAGATTCTTTAATTAACTTAATAAAATTACTAATGGAAGCATTTTAACTGCTAAATTTAATTTACTTGTCAAGATATCAGGCTACAAAGAGGAGGGAAGAGTAGGAACTCTGCTTTCCATTATGATGTACTCTATTATAGAATAAATTTGCTTAAAATGAAATATATCACCAAAAGCCATCAATGACATCTTAATTTGGAACAGCCAGTTGAAAAGTAATTAGACTATGAAGCAATCAGTTCTAGTAAATCAGTGTTTCCCTTTACATAAACATACACTTTTTTTTCTTTTTTTTTTTTTTTTTTCTTTTTTGATCAGAAAAAAATCCTTTTTATCTTCTTGATATCTTCCTCTTTAAAAAGAAAAGAAAGAGGAAGAAAAAAGGCAAAGTATAGTCTTTTACCATTTCTTCAAGTCCTTTCTTGGTTCTTAGTCTTACCTAAGCACACAAGATTGCCTTTTTCATTTGTTTTCTTCCAACAAACCTGAAACTAAATTCTGTAGCAGAAAAGTCCTCTGCTAAAATGGACTCAGATTGTTCAGGAAAGGAGGATCGTGAGACTGTGCTCTACTGCTAGTTGGGGTAATGTAGTTTCATTTTGCTGTGGTGTTGGAAGAATGACTTCAGCATCTTTCCTAGTGCATTTTATTTTACTGTGTGTGCCTTCATAAACATGTCCAATGGTGTGATGGAGGTCAACAACAATGTAGGGTTTAGAAATAGTTGCTTGGAAATCACACTCACTTAAATACCTGAATCTGTCCATCAGCACTGCCATAGCTTATTCCAAGTCTGTGCAGAAGAGTGATTTGCAATCTCCTTGCTTTTCATTTCAAGTAGCATCACTCAATTTAAGCCAGATATTCAGGCCTCTTCAGAAGCCTCCAGGGTGAAGGACAAGTAAGAAGCTTATTGAATCTTTCACAACTGTGGCCAGCTACATCTAACTCCTGCATCAAACTTGTTACATCTTTCTCTGGTATTTTATTTTAAAATCACACATTCTTCTTTTCATGTGACAAATAATAGGTATTTTGCCATATAATTTCACAATCCTGATGGTTCTTTTGTGGTTCTATATATTTAATTGATCGCTTTCCAGGTTGAAAACCAGGCCAGAATGTCTAGTGTTTGAGGAGAAGACATAATATTTATTTTGAAAGTCCTTCCCCTTCGAGTTATCTTTTCTCATCTCTTATAAGCTCAGGTTGCATAACTAAATTCTGTTTTTTTTTTCTTCTTTTTCACTCACAGGGACTTACCAATTTGGGCTTCTTCCAGAGTTGGAAACCGATTACAAATATGAAACAGATTTCACTACTGGACTTGAACTCCACATAAAACAAAACAAACAAACAAACAAACAAAAAATAAAACAAAAAAAAAATCAAGACCTTCAAAATAATTGAAAAAGATCCTCACCAAAGAGTAGATGCAATATGAATGGCAGGATATCAAGAAGGTAAGAGGTGAATTTCTAATGAAAACATGATTGTTACGTGGTCAGGTGTATGAAATGTGCTTTCAAGCTAAAGCAGCTTTCTCAGTTAAGGGTCAGAGCAGGAAGACTCATTTCTAATTAGCAAAATATACTGGATAATCCAGGCTTCTATTTCCCTGGGTCTCTATGTATAGTTATTAATTTTAGAAATATGAAAAAATGCTAGATTCTTTCTAAGGGCATCAGTGGTGGAGGGGGGAAAGGAAGGGTGTTTTTAGTGAAGGAGACATCCTCCATATATGAGAACATTTGTGAAATCCTTGTGCTTCAGAAATTGTGAACTGCCATCTTGAAAACCTACCTCCAGGATGTTAAGGGACAAAGTTAGAGTAAAAGGAAATAAAGCTCTTAAATCATTTTTTTTTTGGTGAATAAAAAATAAGAAAATTAAAACAGGTGGGTGAGCTCTCAAGAATACATGGAGATTAACTTGAGCAGGCCATCATTTTTGCTTTCACACATATGAGTATAGAAGAGAAGAAACATTGGTCTTCTCTTTTTTCTGACCTATCAATGGTTGCATCTTCTCTGTTCTGCCAGGAAACACTTATAAGGTTTCAGGTTTGTTGCTTGGGTTTTTACAAAACTGAGTCTGGAGAATGGGGGAAGGGTAGTTAGGAAGGATAGAAGCTAAAATAGACATAGTGAATTAAGAAGGAAAGCAATAAGCTTAGAACAGAGTGATGAAAAACTTCAGTCCCCCAAAGAGGAAGAGAAGATGTGGACAGGGTGGTGCCTGAGGTGGATGTAGGAGATGATACTGAGTAAGGCCAGGACATGAGCATTTGAAGATGAAAAAAAATGATTTTCAGTGTGATGGTGGAGTGAGCAAGTAGGCTCCTGGAGTGTGCTTTTCAGATAGGATAAGGTCGTAGAAAATAAGAGAAGATGGGAGGTATAAAGACCAATTATCACAGACAGTGTTCTTGCATTGCTTTCATGTTGATGAATTAAGAAAGGATGGGATCCTCTAATTTTATATAAAATGTCACTATCATTTTGAACACCTGGGTCCGACCAAAATTCCATCCAGAAATCAGGTGTCTCTTAGGTACCTTGGGGATAGAATCCCTGTCTTCACATTGCCCAAGCCTTAGCCCAACCCCTGGATTTCTCATTCTTTTCACTTGGCCTGGTTTGTACAGTGCATATCTGAAAAGCTGGTGGTCTGAGATTTAACCACAGGGACACCACTAACATTAGTTAGGAATGACCCCCCCCACCCCCACCAAGTCATTCATCTAAAGGAACAATGTGCACTAGTTATGAACCAGGGGCTATGGAGTCATACAGATGTTATGCAAGTTACTTAATTTTACACAAGTCACTTCATAATTAGACATTCTTTCTTGTATCTATAATATTGAGACATTAGAAGAATCTCTCTAGTGGGGTTTT
>NW_004567132.1:5228268-5230749 GCF_000260355.1 Condylura cristata
TTTTTTTTTTTTTTTAAATGAAGGAAGACATTCAAACTTAAAAAGATAAGGTAGAAGAGCACAATTCTTTTTCAGGTTCAGCATGAGAAGTAAAACATTATTTCTATTTAGAATTGTTATAAAAAAAATCCAGATTTCTTTTTTTTTTTTTTTTGCTATTTATAGACAGGAAAGACTTTCAGGTAGTAGGCAGGCAAAGATGCTGATTCTTTTGGCTGTCGATGTTTTTACTTTACATTACCAAGCTGTCAAAACAAAATGTTTTATGATGGGATTAAAAAATGTATAAGCATCTGATTTGATTTAGTGTTTATATTTATATGTTGAACTGAGGAGAGTTTGCTTATCATGGGGGTTTAAAAGATTTACATTTGTCTGCTTCTTACTTCCAAAATGCTTTCCAGACCCACAGGCAGCTCTGACACCTTACTTCAATGAATGTGACTCAGTCAAAAATCAAACAAGAGCCTTGCTTCTCCCTGCAGGATCTCTTCCACATTACATAAATAAGGGTGGAGCATTTGGTTGTTAATGAGACTGGGATGGAAACAGAGGCAGTATTTGTTAAAATTATCCTTTGTTCAGTGTCTGAAATTCATCATTAGGTATTTCTCAAAGCATAAGTGAATTTTCTAGAAGTTATGTTTGCTGGCTTGTCTAATATTAAGACAATACAGTAAGGGGGAAGGGTAAAAATAATTTGTATTTCATCTACTTTTGATAAGTTAACAAGATTTCATTGGGGGGTGTCAAACTATTTTATATGATGAAGCACTTTTGTATATATTTTGTCTGATCACCTTAGAAAATTTCTGCAGAAGATATTTTCACTTCCACATGGAATGGAGGCCCAGGAAGGTTAAGGGACATGTGGGGGTAGCAGACGTAGTTACTCATAGAGCTGGGGCTAAAACGAGGGCTTCTGGGCTTCTGAATACTTTTTCTAAAACATCTGTTTCTGATGATGGACTCCCATCTGTTATATACAGAGGGGAAGAGGTGTGAGAAAAATAACTCAAGGAGATATCAATCACTCAGCAAAATATTTATGAAGGACTTCATTCAGATATTAGGGGAGTCACCATTGTCACCAGCCCTGTAAAACCAGAGGGGATGATGAATTATGCTGAAGACAACATTAACTCAGAAGACAGAAACTCTCTTGCAATGTCATGCTTGTGTTTATGTGCACTATTCTTTTAAGGGGTGGAGGGAGAAAGGGATGGTTTTAGTGAATGATATAAGCTAGACCTTGTTATTATGGGAGAAATGTGATGAAACTTCTGAAAACAATTATAGGATCTCCCAGCATACAAATCACTTAACAGTATGCAAATGACCTCACCCTAATAGAGTTAATCATTTTTATTCTCTCCATTGCCTATTTAGGAATGTGATCATTGATAACAACACTACAAGGTACTATTCCTAGTTGAAAAACATTCTGAGAGGAAATCTAATATGTATGATGGGGCGGCAGTGAGTACTAAGATTCATAATTGTAGATAGGTTTGAAGTAGCCTAACACGATAGAATTCAAGTGCAAAAACCTCATTTGCACTGTGACAGTGACAGAGCGGGGCAGAACACAGGGCTGCCGGGCCCTTCTGCCTCTAGAATTCTAGTAAAAATATAGTCTGTCATCCCCAATGGCTGCTCAAGATCTGTGTATAACAGGACAATTGCCCTGGGAGTGAAGAAGGCAGGGATTATATAAAAATAGACAGAACAACTTAAAGTTAGCTAAATAAATAAATAAAAATAAGGCATACAAAAGTAGGAAATGAGATATTGCAAGTACAATAGGCTAAGTGAAATAAGGAAGTAAGGAGGGTCTTTATATACATATATACATATATGTATATATATATATATATATGTAGCAAGAAAAAATAATAATCCTTAGGAGGAAAAAGACCTAAAAATGCAAAGACCTTTAAAATGCAAAGAAGAGTGCATGAAATTAATGATGGCTGAGATATTGACCTCCTGCATTGCCAGTTTTTAAAGAAAAAATGAGAAGAAAATTTGGACAGCTGGAAGGCAATAATGACTTTTAAAAATATGTATTGACAAAGAGAATGAGGGGAAAATTTAGAACAAAAAATAGACTCTGTGGCATATACAGATTGTAAGCTTTAGATAATATGCTTCCAAGGGAATTAGATTCCTTGCCTAGAGACTAGGCAAAGATATGGGAGAAGAACAATGCAAACTAGAACAATGTTAAAAAATCTTCAAAGCAAACAATAAAATGATGGTTGGATTATGATAGGAAATCAAAAAAGGACTTCAGTGTTGTGTAAATGTTGGACATATTTGATACACATATGACAATTCCAACTATTAAAAAAATTGGGAACCATTTTACTCTTTCATTCAGCAAGAAAGTAAAGTAACTCATTAACCTAATATAACTAATATCTATTATGGATACTTACAAGAGATTTTTCTAAGACAACCAAAAAGCACATTTCCCTT
>NW_004567132.1:5231705-5261393 GCF_000260355.1 Condylura cristata
GGTAAGAGGATTCACCAGAGACAGAGTGGGGAGCAGAACAGGCAGATCTTCGAAGTACACTGCTGACGGGAGCAGTGGGTGGGCCAGGAGAGGTCTGCTGCATCAAGTGAGTCACCTCTAGGGCAGGTGGGGATCGAACTCATGTGGAAATGGCTTTAGCTTCTTAGTGCTGTGCTTTAGCCTGCTGCACCACCAGGGAGTGCGTGGAAGTGAATTCTTAAGGGAAAATAGCTTCTTAGTGTATTTACACTTATGTTTTTTTTTTTTTTTTCAGCATTTCTACTAGGCGAACTATTTTAGTTGATTGAATGTAGCCAGTGGCTTCTTGGTTTCTCTCATTTTAATATCCTCTTTTTTCCTCATATGTTACTCTTCAGTAACTAAAACCATCTGAGGTTGTTTGGTAGACCACTCCAGTGATGTGCTGTATCAACACTGCAGGAATCTTGCTGTGCCTGCCCCAGAGCTGCTTGTAGTCATATGTTAAATTTATGGCTCATTGCCAAGATAGGGTGACATGACGGAAACATAGAAGAGGCTGAATCATATGGAAAGGCATTAATACACAGGGTTTCACCTTCTCTCTGAAGAAAACATGGAACTTAGACTTAAGGCAAGAAGTAGGAAGAGGGGACATTCCAGAATCAGCAACAGTGAGACCAAAGCTCTAGTGACAGAGAAGTGTTTTTGCATAAGTGTTTGTAAAAATAGTTGTTTTTTTTTTTTTCCCTCTGATGAAGCAGATTCTTAAAAGGCATCATGTGCACCTGTGATGGGGCATTATTTGTGGAGCTGAAGACCTGGCCACAAATCTTGGTTCTGACTCTTGGAAAAGCCATTTAAGATCTCTAAAACTCATAGCACCCACTATAAAATGGTGTTCATTAATCTCCCACAAGTGTTCCCAGAAAGGTACTGACCAGTAGTAGAGTCTTGTGGTTGAGACTTTCATCTAAATCCTCTCATCTAAATCCTCTGCTTTACTTTTCACTCAGGGTCCATCCCTGCTTTTGTGCAGAGGGGTATTCGACTCCCTGACACATTGCAATTAAGCCATTTCCTTCCACAAGTTTATTGCTTAATATACCTGCCAAGATTTTTAATGCAGTTTTAATAATGTGTACCAATTTTCAATATTTTATAATGATTATCCTCAAATGGGGTGGGAGGTAAATAACCTACTTCCTGCTTGGACTGTGCCTGTGCATGAAGATGGAATTTATGCTGATAAAAGGAGAGATTCCATTCCATGTAAAGAGTGATGGAGACCATTTCTGAGGATTGCCAATAGTGGCGGATTGTGAGGGGAAGTGGGTGGACACAGCTGACTCTTCTGCATAAATCACACACCAAATCCAATAAAGGGCCTCATTCCTTCTCAGTGGAAGTATTTTGTGACCACTGTTGAGGAAGGAAGGTTTGGAGGATAAAGGGAAATGAAAGAAAGGAGAAAGACAGGAAAATCGTAGCTAAGAAAGGAAAATCGTAGCTAAGAAAAATACATAAGAACTTATCTGGGTTTTTTTTTTTTTAAAGATTTATTTATTCATATAGAACTGGGGTACAGGCCAGAGAGGGAGGGTGAGAGGCTTCACCAGAGACAGAGTAGGGAACAGAACAGGCAGATCGACGAAGTACACTGCTGAGGGAACAGCGGGCGGGCGGGTCAGGAGAGGTCTGCCTCTGGGGCAGGCGGGAATCGAACTCATGCGGAGGTGGCTTAAGCTTCTTAGTGCAGTTCTTTAACCCGCTGTGCCACCAGGGAGGGCCACTTATCTAGTTTTTAAGAACTTGTTTTGAAGTTGTATCTTTACCAGTTGGGCATAATTGCTCAGAGGGAAAAAAAAAAAGTCTTAATTTCACTTTTCTTTTTGTTTTTCTCCCCTTGTCTACATTCCTCTGTTAAAAACAACCTTACACTTGCTTCCTTATTGCAAGAATCTGTGAAAATTTTTGGTTCATACACTTGTTTTTATTAGTGTTTAAATGACATCATTATAAATGCACTTTTTTTGGGGGTGGGGGCTACATCTTCAGTTTCTTATTTCTACACTCTAGAACTTAGTTCCAAACTCCCAGGATTTAAGATAGGATAATAAGCCATTGTCTATATAAATAGAATGGAAAATGTTCTGACTGAAAGCTGAGATGTTAATAAGTAACAAATAATGGCAGAAAATGTCCTCCTCTTAGTTGGAGTGAAATAACCATTAAAGTAGTTTATCTTTTGGCTACTATACTCTGTTTAAAAATATTATTTTATTATTTTTAGAGAATTGAAAACAAATTGTGACCCAATGACATAAAATGAATAAAATTGTATATGACTCAGTAAATAATAAGTATGAAAACACTACAGATGGAAATTTATAAGCATCATCCAACGTTGTACTCAGAGGTGAAATAGTAGACTTAAACATGGCATTTTCTTGGGCACACTTAGAAAGGATAAATACAATTTAATTAAAAAGAAAATTCTGGTAAAAAGCTATCTTTTAAACAAATGTAATACAATGATGCCATAATGAAGATTAAAAACAACTATAAATAGTCAGAACTCTAAAAATAGTAAGTGTTCAAATGGTTTCTGTTATTAGGAAACACTCTTTTGATCTTATAAATAAAATAGTAACCGTCACTATATACTTATAACATATTATTAACCTAAGCCTTGTTAATTTTAATCATAAATAAAATTAGAAATTGGTTCATGAAATTTAGGATAAATTCAGGGACAAGAGATTATTTTTAAAGATTCATTTATTTATTTAGTTATTTTAAAGATTTATCTATACAGAACTGGGGTATAGGACAGAAGTGCAGGGGTGGTGAGAGGACTCACCAGAGACAGAGTGGGGAGCAGAACAGGCATGCTGACAGAGTACACTGCTGAGGGGAGCAGCAGGTGGGTCAGGAGAGGTCTGCCTCACCACATGGATCACCTCTGGGGTGGGGGATTGAACTCTCACTGAAGCAGCTGCTGCCAGCTTGTAGTGCTGTGTTCTTACCCATTGTGCCACTGCAGAGGCCCTACAAAAGAATTTGTAAGTGAGTTGTGAGTTATATTCCAATAAGCTTGAAAACCTCAGAGAAATGAAAGTCATTTGGAAAAAAATATGAATTATGAAATCTGTTTGAAAATAATTAGAAAAAAGCAATTAAAGAAGTAACACAGGTGCAAAAAATAATTAAGTAAGATTTTAAAAAGTGATTAAAGCATTAAAAGTGTTAGTTCTAAAACAAATCCTGTGATCTTTGAAGGCCAACTCTTTTGAAATTGGTCCTAAATATAGAGAAATACTGTGCTGAATAATTTTGCAATGCTAACATCAGTCTAATACCAAAAAAAAAAAAAAAAGTGAACGATTGAAATACAATACAATACAAAAGTAGATCTCCACATGCAAATACAAAAAATAAAAGATAATGATTCATAGTGGGTAGATTTGTGCCATTTGTCAGGAAAGTGAGGAGGTCAGTACATTTTTTTAATTCTTTATTAGAAGAGGACTCACTTTTGGAAAAGTGGCAGGCAGGTGGATTAGCTTCATCAGTTCTGTGACAGAATAGATCAGAGGAATGATTAGACAGAATGCATTTTCAGAAAATGATTGGATTCTGGATACATTTGCTTGAATTTAGACATGAGGATTATAGTCAAGAAATAAGCTTATTTTTTTTATTTCTGGCATTAGCAGAATTTTTAACATTAGCATTTATTTCATGATACAATTAAATCTGTGTTCTATATTAACTCTCTATTATAAACAGCTCATATGTTAGGCACTGCACATGGTGAAAGAGGTGACATGAATAGTTACCGGATAGCCCATGCACGTAAATGTGTCCACTGTATTTGGTAACGAGCCATTCTTCCCACTCCACTCTGTATCATACCCATTCCAAACAGATCTCCCCCACCCCTTCCCTTTCTTTCATTGCTCTCCCATACTCTTTGGACTTTAGTAAGCAGGATCTTTGTCAAGAGAAACCTGAATGGCATCTTCTTCGAGAGGAAAAAGCTGCCTTTAAATGCCATTCTTAATTTATGGGTAAGAGCTGCTACTGTACCTGTGTGAGGGTCCCACGAGAGTTTCACTAAATGTGTCTCTGCCAATACCAATGACCGAAAGAGACCTTCCATTAACTTCTGAATTAGCCAAATGGGACAGAGCTTAATCTAATATGTGTTATTTCATTTTCTAGGTTACTTGTTTTAAAGGAAATAAAGTATACTCATAGGCTGTCTAAAACCGTCCTGGGAGATGTGCATGGAAGGACTCCATCTAAACAGTATTGGCTTCTGAGAAAGCTGGGTGCATGCCTGAGGGCCCAATTTAGCGTGGTGGATGCCTTTCTCACAGTAGGCAAAGCAAACCCCTAACTCCAACGAGCTTTGAGAGAAATTGCACATTAGTGAAAATGATGAGTGTGTGTGCTGGAGTTTTAAGATGCTGTGAATATAGGGAGGGGGCTCTTCCTGATACTGATATGTCTGCCAATGCCTGAAGTCCCCATGGAGGTGGTATTCCTCACTGAGAGCCTGATCTCTTCTCTGGCCTTGTATGACCAGCGCTAGGAGCAGTCTAGCCATCATCAGAAGCAGATTGGAAACTGATGGACTGGAGCCAAAGGCTTCTAAGGCGGCAGCCTGCTGCAGTGGAGACGGAACCAAACCAGCTGCCTAGAGACTAAATTTCTTTCTCAGCTCAGGCAGTAATTAACTGGGTAACCTTAAGCATAACTCCCTCTGTGCCTCAGTATCTTCAGCTATCAAATGGGGAGATTATATTTACTCTGCATATTTGCCAGGATTATTGTATTGATCAAATGAGATCATGAATATGAATGCGTTTGCTAACTTTCAAGCTCGCTGCAAACTTAAATTGTTTTGCGGGTGACAGGGCACATGAAAAGTCTGACAGGTGACAGAGATCTCATAGGTGTCTCGGTGATGTCTTCTTGACTCTCTAGGATTTTCATGAAAGCAAAATTTGCTAAACAGAGCTGGCTATAAGCAGCTCTCTTTTTATAGCCACCCTTCCCAACTGCCAACCCTATTCATGGGACTCAGGAATGTGCCAAGGTTAGAAGACGCAGACATGGGGTGTGAGCCATAACTTCTAAATCAGTTCTGGAAGGATGCCAGACCATCAGTTTAGAAAAGTGATTTGAGTGTATTCCTGAGGACAAAGAATTACTTAGAGTATATCTTTCAAGAACATGTTATTGAAACTTGGAAAAAAAGAGTTTTAAAACACGAGAACACTAGGATTAAAGGCACTCTAAACCAATTATAGTGTATTTACTTGAATTTCAATGGGGGGATACCCTTTTCATTATTTGCAAGCCTCAAGAACATTAGAAACACTTCACCGAAGACAATATAATATCCAAATCGTAAGTAGGCTGTTGTTTGTCCATTTAATCCACTTTCTTGCTTTTACCTTCTTCAGAAAGGCAGAAGAGCACTTACATGTTTTTAGAATGCACAATGTACCCTAAGTAGGCAGTGTACTTTTGAAGAGTTAGCACCATTTGTCCCTTGGAAAAGCAGACTCTGTTGTACTGATGCTACCCTAGAGTCCCGTGGACATGCTATGTTGGAATGGTGCCTCCAAGTTTGACACAGCTTCTCGGGTTGTAGCAGTGCCTGGGTGGAGGGACCCAGTGTCCTCAGCAACACTTGACTCACTTCGAGTCTTTTGGCACTATATCTTCTGAGTGGCACCTTCCAGAGTGGCCCCCTAGAGGATACAGTCAGACCCTGCTGAGGTTTCCGAGTCTCCTTTTCCTTAGGACTCTGTTCTTCATCCTGCCCTATCCACATGGGATTCCTCACCCTGTCTTCAGTACCTCAGAAACTTTCAAACAAACTTCACACCGCTCTGGGGAGAAAGCTTCCTCTTTAGGACAAAGCCAGATAGCTGCTGTAACACATAGGTCCCTAGCCACCCCAATAACCCTTCAGAGGAATGACATCAACACAGTGAGTTGGAGGGGCAAGCTGGATTCCAGTCAGTCAGGGGAGGCAGTTCCTCAAAGGCTTTCACAGACCGCAGCTGGCAAATGTTCTGCCATTGGCAACATGAGGTCACAAGGAATCAAGTTTCCAGTCTATCGAAGGGGAAAGGGCATCCCGCACCCTCTTTTGAAGGTCCTGGTCCAGAGTTGGGGTATGTTACTCCCTCTCAGACTATTGACAAATAGTAATCACAAAGTCATGTGTGTGAGGGGTAGGGGAGGGTCGGGAGAGCCCTTCCCAGCAACAGCTCTAAACCTCAAAGTAACAGAATGTAGGTCACATCTCCCTCTGCCTGACACAACCTCCTCTCCGGCTGAATTAATTAGGTTTTTATTCAAGCTAGTAGTTTTGAGCATAGGATAAACTTTTCTCTGATACTTCAAGTTTTGTGATGTTGAATAAGTAACTTTAACCATCTGGACTTCAAATTCTTCATCTTTAAAGGAGACAATTTGGTACCTACCTAATAGGGCTGTTTAAAGACCGAAGAAGCTAATTTCCAGAGGTCTTAGCATAGACCACAGGTATAGTAACTGTTCATACTATGTGTGGATCCTGCTTCTCAGCCAGTAGTTTGAAATGTCCATGAAAGACTCAGGATGGAGCTTTTGTGAAATGGGGTATTTGGCGGAATGGGGTCCATGCAATGACTTGGAAAACAGGGTGCTTCTCTGCCTCATTATGGCACTAGTAACTGTAGTGACCTGTTCTTGAGATCACAACCAATATAAAAGTTCAATTGCAGATTGATGGCAAGAGAAAGAGACAGGAGAGAGAGCAATAGAGAGAAACTGGTTTCCTACGAACTTGGATAAATCGTTCTTGGAACTGAGCTGCAGTAGAAGTTCTTTATACTAAGAGCATTCTTTCTTCCTCTTCTTTACAAGATCAGGCCTGCACCATGTCTGAAGGCTACCTATCCGTGCCTTCTCCAATTCCTTCCCTTTCATTCTCTGCAGGCATTTCCCATCCTTAATCTCTCCTACATTGTACCCCACTTTGGCATCTGCTTCTTGGAGAACCTAAGGCAACTGACCGAACATGTGTTTCGCATTTCATGTCCTCAAGATAAAACAAATTCTCCTCAGTCATCCTTACTCAAACTATAAGAAATCCTCTCTCCAATTTTGTCTAACTTTAAGATAAAGCTCTCGCTGACATTTCCTTTGTGTGGGCAGTGAGTGGTGAGCTTTCTGTAACACTTAGTGCTACCTACTTCAGAATGCCTCCTGTGAAATATATACAAAGAAGATGGAAAAAGCCTGCTGGATCTGATGCTTGAGGCCACAAAATCTGTCATCTTGAGTCAGACAGTGTCACTGCTGGGACTAGTGGGCCCTAACTGGTGGTGCTGAGGGGACATGAAGACCCACTCCCTGCCCTCAGGGAGCTCACAGCAGGGCCTCAGGGAACTCAAAGAGGCATAAACAATCACTTCCCCTGTGGGGCAGAGGAGGGCCCAGTTGGGGCCTAAAAGGTGGGCAGGAACCAGCTGTTAGTGCTCTGAAGAGAACTGAAGAAACTGCTACTACACATAATGACATTGATGCCGCCAGAGAGGCCCAAGAGCATGAGGCCACTGTGACCAGAAGAATGGAGATATGCACTACAGTGCTTTGGTGATTGGCTAGTCAGGTGACCTGTGTTGGTGGAGGTGCGAATCTAGTCCTCTAAATCACCTACAGTGTTGCAAACCAGAGTTACCTCAATAAAGAAGAAAAAAAAAATGAATGGGGGTTTGTTCCAAATTTCTATAAAGTCCCTTACAAGCCATCAGCAGTGCCTTAATGAAAGTTACAAAAAATGGAGGAATATTAAAAAAAAATATGTGTTTCAACTTTCACTTTGTCATCTCTTGTATGCTCAATTTGCTGCTCTCTGTAAAGTGTAGTGTTTCCTTTTACTTGTTTGGAAAATAGATCCACCTAACTTCAAGTAATGATGTGTATTGCAGGGCATCTTAAACGTTAGTAATAATTTCACCTTTACAATCCTCTAAAAATCATGAATTCAGGCCTGTGCCCCTTTAGCTTTCATGCATTATGTTTTCAATAAATAATTAAATGGACTGAATATACACCTAAATGCCCTGCTTCTTCATCTCTCCATGGCTTGCTCTTCATTTTCTTCTGCCTCACTTTATGATCCTCCTGCTCCTGTATCGTTGGCCTTTCCCCCAGTTAGCTCTCAACAAATGCTCTCTGGCTTTGGTGCCTCCTTAGTGTATGAGAGTTTCTTTGCTCTGCTGTGTTTCCCTGTTGACAACTAGGTGGACCACATTCAGCCATCATTTCTGACCCATCCGCTATGCAGACACTCCTTTCTTGTCATCCCTCTCCCTTCTTCTTGCTGCTCCTCTGAGGACAGTCTGCTCCCACCCCACTTCTAGAAAATGCCCCATATGTGGAAGCAGCTAAGAGTTTCTAGGTGCCTGTTTCTGCCTAATGATATTCATTGCATTTCTGGCTCTTTCCTCTGGTGGTCTTTCTGGGTAAACTAACCCAGAACAGCTTTTAAAGGTCTTATGTAGGAACTCGCTGCCATGAGAGTGTCCCCAAAACAGACTCCAGCTTTTCAAGTTAAATCAACCTCATTAGGCAAACCCAGAAAGATGAAAAGCTCTGTTTACTCATAAAAACACAGAGTTGGTTTTACCAGTGACAAGTCTTTAAAACAGCATGCACCTTAGATATAAAAATGCAGTTTCACTTCCACTCAGGCCCTCCCAGCAACATATGTACTATGTAAAGCAAGACACACCTATGAAGTTTCCCAAGACTCCAGGTCCTGATACTTCATTCTATTGCAACTGAAAATAAATGTGTGAAAGACTTGCCACACAGGGGAATATTTTATTTTAAACTAATTGGACACAAATGATTTTAATTTGGGTGATGATCCAAGTGAAGCAGCAAATGAACTCTTAGTTTAAGCCCATCTATCTCTTACGTGGCCTCACCAAATATTTTTCTGTTGTTGAAGAGTGTGCTCCTTCTCATCCCGTTAGAATCTGCTAGCACAGATATTCTCTTTAAAAAAAAAAAAAATGGTAGGCTTCTCCCAGCTACGTGGTTCTTCTTTGTCTGTCTGGTGCAGTCGGAGGGCAAAGGGCACTTGAAAGCATTGGTCTTCACATAATGCTACCACCTTGCTCTTAGCTTCTCCATGCCACATGAAAGTTGTGGGTAAAAACACACATCAAAGCGCCAGCCCCATTGAACAGGCGAACACTGCCTGCTGAGCTGGCATTCAGAGCCAGGACTTTTGTTTCAGTGGCAACTCTGACTCTCCTCCGCTGAGTTTCCTGTTAACTCTGCTGTGGGTTCTGACCGGCCCTTGATGATATTGGAGTGTGTGTTTGTGGTACTCACTTTTAATCAGTGAATTTGAGTTTCTGAAGTAAGAACTTCTTTCTCCAGCAGGCTGAAACTTTCAAATGGAAACATGTTTGGTCATATTTGTATTGAGCCAGGAATATGGTTCTAAATCTGGATCCCCAAACATAAGGCACACTTCAGGAAGGGAGGTTCCCCCTCCACCCCTTTAAAGATGGTTTGGTGAGTCTACCCAGGGTTTGGAGGGTGAGATGCTCCTTGAAGGAATTTATGAGTGGAATGTGGTTAAGAGGCATCCAAGCTGGTGCTCCTTGTCCTGTTCCCTCCCCCTCCAACATATCATTCTGTCTGCACAGCAGACTGTGAGATGGATTCTCATTTAGCTGAGTCATAGATCTGCAGTCAGTTGGCACCTACCTGAAGTTCTTTTGGGCTGAAATGAACATTGCCTCTTATTACACACAGAGACTTATGAGTCACTGAGAACATCATAGGTATCTCTAATCTGAATGTCCAACCTGCCACAGGTTATCAGAATGTTCCCTTGCTACATTGTTGCTATTGGGCTATCATTGGTCCACCTTCACTGTCCAGGATTCCAAACCACCATTTGTATAAGTGGCAGCCAGAACCCATATTGGATCCAGCTGTGAACAATTCAAAGTCTCCAGACTGAGTCTTCTTTTGTGTTCTTATTCATTCCTATTTACCTTCAGATCCTTTTCATTCTGCAGTCACAAGGTTTCAGTTGTAGAACATCACAGAATTCAGTGTTGATCTTTGCTTGTCTAGTGCTTTCCACAACTGTTCTACAGAGATCCTTCTTCTGGCACCCAGCCCTACTCTGTGCCCCCAACAGAGCCATCCTTACACATCTCTTCTGCTGAACACATAGGAAGAATGAAAGATTGAAATAGGAGGCCTGTTGTTAGAATATCTTTAAAATTTAACCACTCTACTTCAAAACTCTCATTTTACTCACATGGAAAATTGCGTCAATGGTGGTTGCAATTCTTGTCTAGGTTAGTTTAGGGGGAGAGGCAGAATTAAAACCCAGCTTTCCCAGAGTCATTATCCCATGAATTTTCTTTTATATCACCCTGCACACATTATTTTTTTACTCTTGGGACATTTATAATTTTTAGGGAGTTCACATTTAAATTCATGTTCAGTGATAGAATTTAGAAAATCCTAGAGTGAGTTTTAGGTATAGCCACCAGGTGGGTCGTTTGTGTGCTTGCATATTTGAGGAAAAAGCTAAAATCTTCCTGTAGACAGAGATTGCAAAATATGGACATGTTCTATCCCCAACTGGTGGTTTCTCTGATGTTTCCTTCATCTTTCTGTGGTAGGAATCCCAAGATTTCCTGCACTGGTCAAAGCCTGCGATATCTTCCATTAGATTTTTTTTTTTAAAGATTAATTTATTTTATTCATACAGAACTGGGGTACAGGCCAGAGATGTGGAGGGTGAGAGAATTCACCAGGACAGAGTGGGAAGCAGAACAGGCAGATCAACGAAGTACACTGCTGAGGGGAGCAGCAGGCGGGTCAGGAGAGGTCTCCCATGCCATCTGGTCACCTCGGGGCAGGCAGGGATCGAACTCATGCGGAAGTGTCTTAAGCTTCTTAGTGCAGTGTTTTAACCCGCTGAGCCACCAGGGAGGGCCCTTCCATGATAATTTTAAGGCAGAAGTAGCTCCTCTTTGTGGTGATTATTATGCCTCAGAAAAAAATTCAATGCTACACACCTGAACGAGGACCTGCAAATGCATCAAGTTCTCCAAAAACGTAAAGTCAGCTCCACCCTGTCAGCTTGCATCAAGTATACATAAAGATCCTCTGCAGTCACCACACACACACAGAAATTCCACCATCTAAATTGCATTTGGATTTCTTCCATTTGTGTTCTGCACAAACTCTCCTTAGAGATACCGCCACAAAACAACTTATTTCTGCTTTTGGGTAATCTTTGATTTCTTCTTGTGCAAGAAAAAATTATCATTGCAATGTATACTGGCTTTGCAGCCTACCGTCTAGAAAGAACTATAACTAAAATTCCTTTATAGGGTTTACTAAATTCTATCACTGAACATGGAAGTGTTTCTTTGCTATCCATAGGGTGAGTTATGCTCATAAAGATCTTTCTATTCACTCATAGAATGCTTTACTAACTTATAAAGCAGTATTAAATGCATTATTTTGTAGGATTCTCGAGACCAAATCACCAGGTATTTGAAACAGGTAGATATAGGATGCTAAAAGTTAGAAGAAATTTGTTTTAAGAACTGGAGCCTTGTGTTTCTGACTTTTCAGTTCCCATCTCCTGTGACTAGCTGGAGAAATGTCAACAGCTGAGTGCTGCAGAGATTACACTACTTTCCTGTCCATCAGGAGGCAATAGAGCAAAGTCAGCTTTTAACCAACTCTGCCCGCCCCACCTCCCCAGTACCTTTCTCTCATTTCTCAGGCATCTGTCCCCTCCACTTCAATGCACCTTCTTTATGCTTTGACTTCCCACTTTATTAAGTTTTGACTTTAGAATGGAAAGATGATACCCTGCAGGGGCTGGTGCTGATGTTCCGTATTGCCTGATATTGTGCTGTCTTCATTTAAAATATACTTAATAACCTTCCTCTCTTTACTAGGCACAATGTAGCAGGATGGAGATAAGATGTTCAGCAAAACAGTTTCTGCCTTCTTGGGACTTAGAGTCCTGGGAGTGATGCAGATATTCTATTACACAAGGGATTTGCTTGTAAGTAGTAAGTTTTAAAACTGGTTGACTAAAACAGAAGAAAACTTTGTAATTGCTTGCAGAATCAGTGGAAATCACAAGAATCAAGTTCAGAAGTGGGCAAGACCAGAAGGAAGAAGGCTGCAGTGTAAGTCAGGAGATAGGAGCTTAGCTACGGAGCAGTGTGGGAGTTCTGCTACCACATCTTAGCAGGACTTTTGGTGCCTTTGTAGCCCAAATCAAGTCTTATTCCTAAGCACTTTTGCAAGCAGCTTTGTTTTGTGCCTTAGATTTGAAATCCTGAGTGGGAATGTTAGATTGTTTGGGTCTACATCCTAGCTGCTAGCTCTGTGAAAAGCAGCTATGAATCCTTTCCCCCTACAGTGGCAAGGAAAGCTCTTATTTCCATGAACACACTCCTGTAATTCTCCCTCAAGCACTGTGTTCTTTGGTAATTGTGAATCATGAGAAGAAATTAAAATATTACACTAAATGTAATAGGAAATCACTGAAGTGCTTTAAGGTAGAAAGTAATATGGGTCAATTTACAATAAAAAAAGAATTTTTAGTGGCCTTAAGAAAGTCTAGAACAGAAATATGACAGCAGCATTCTCTTCCCACACACAAAAATTTACAATTTATATTTGAATTATAATTTTTAAACTAAAATGATGTATTTACATTTTATTACCTTAGGATAGGTAATACTAGATGCTATACACAATCCAATCATCAGTGGTGTTGTTGCTTGGTCACAGAGAGATCATGCAAGTGGTGCTGGCTGACAATATGGTTATTCAAAGACAAAGGCTCCTTCCATCTAGTAGAACCACTATCCCATTCAATCTTGGATTCTTGGGATGGAACCATTGTATATGGCCAATGTTTGGGTAAAAAATAATACATTTTTATGGACTAGAGCTAGAAATATCCTATTACTTCTCATATTCCATTAGCTAGAACTAAGTCACATGGCTATCAACTGCAAAGGAGCTTGGGAAGTGTAGTCTATCTGACTAAGATGTTAATGAACATGTAACAGCCTGTGGCATACAAATAACTTTAAAAGTTTTAGTCATAAAGCCTTATACAATAGCAGCAGTAACAGCAGCAACAAATCAACTTCTTTCCACCCTCTTAACCCTTCCCAATCCCCTAAATCAATTACCATTAACATTTTTTCGAGAACATGACAGTGAGCATGACCCTACATTTTAGCTGTATGCAACACAGACATTGTAAAGTAGGAGAAATTTCCACATTTTAGATTGTTAAAGTGATTCTGGGTCAAGTGTCCAGAGTTCAGTGAACTATGTCACCAGGCACTTCAGTGGAAGCGTCAGCATATCCCTATCACTACAGAGCAGGGTTTCTCAGCCTCAGGACTATTCCCATTCTGAACTGGGTAATTCTGTATTGTCACAGGCTGTGCTGAACATTGTAGTATGTTTAGAAGCATCCTCAACTTCTTTGTATTAGATGCCAGTCGTATCACCCCCCTCCTCCCCAAGTTGTAACAATCAACTCCTCACATTGCATGTGTACCCTGGTGGGTGAAATCACCATTGCCTTTAAGTACCACACCCAGATAGGTTGACCAGGGAGACCTAGAGAGAGGAAGACGGATTTTGTTACTTAGAGGATGACACCACTGAACTTTAGATAATGATTCCCCTTAGCTTGAACTGGAGAGAAAGAAAGATACTGGAGAAAGAAACAGGGAGAGAAAGAATAAAATCAATGTGGTCCTTTGATGTGAAAGATTGTGCTAGGAACTCTTTAAGATCTTGTGTAAGAGCTCATTTTAAGATCAAGAAGTATTATCCGCGACTACTACTTTCTTCTACTAGTCCTCCATGCCACAGCTTCTGGTTAGAAAATGACGACATTTTCGCCCTCCCTGGTGTTGCAGTGGGTTAAAGCACAGCACTAAGAAGCTAAAGCCACTTCAGCATGAGATCAGTCCCCGCCCCAGAAGTGACCCACTTGGCACAGCAGACCTTTCCTGACCCGCCTGCTGCTCCCCTCAGCAGTGTACTTCATCAGTCTGCCTGTTCTGCTCCCCACTCTGTCTCTGGTGAATCCTCTCCCCCCCACCCACACACTTCTGGCCTGTACCCCAGTTCATAAATAAATCTTTAAAAAAGAGAGAGAGAGAAAATGACAACATTTGAACAAAGTTAGGAGATTGAGGACAGGCAGAGCTGGCTGTCAACCTGATTTACTTGGTGTAGCCCAAAGCATCTTTGTTGTTTTGGTTTTTGGTTTCTGGGTTTTGTTGTTTATTTTTTTTTCCTGAAGTGCAGCCCCCTGGTGGATAAAGATTGACTCTACAGCTCTGATTTAGCTGCCCTGTGGAGACAGAGACATTAAAGAAGAATTAAGGATGAAGACAAGTTTATTGATCTCCCTCACCAATCTTCTCCAACCGATACCTCTTAATCACAGAACAAATTGGAGTCCTGGTAAACTACTTTAATGAGCATCCATTCTATTTCTCAGTTCACATGATTGGAAGGGAAACTATCTTCCTCCCTCCCTACCTGGCTTCTCTTTGTATTTGTGAGACAGCCTCTCGTATCACATCTATATTTCATTTTATGGATACATGCATATATATTTTCACATTTTATCTGCGTTTTGCTATGGTACTGGAAGTTTGTTATTGTAGATCATCATGAGGCACCTGAATATTTTGCAAGACAATGAGCCTCTAGAATCTTGGTATCTGAGGAACTAATTTTGTGCAGCAAAAGGTGGGGGGGAAAGGAACGCAAAAGAAAACAGTAACTATACATCTGGTTTCTAGACAGTATTAGGATGGCATAACTTGTTCCCATCTGAATGAATTCAGTGGATTTGTATTATACAGCACCTACTTAAAATGTGTAGTCAAATCAGAGTCATTCTTTAAATTATAAACAAACCCCACAGCTTTCACAACACCGAGTGTGAGCCTCGTATTTACTACTCTGTTCAAGTGAAGCAAACTCTTATCCCAAGAGGATGGGCAGACAGGAGAGCTCTTAGTACACAAGCATAAATTTCTTCCTCCTTCCAAACGATATTTTATAAAATTGTAAAGGAAATTGACACCCTAAAGTGTCTGGGTAATGCTATGTCATAAACTTCGCACTGTAAATTGGAGAACCGGGGTAGACTTGTGTTCTGAGAAGCAGGCTACATACCTGGAAATCGGGTCCCTGTTCTTAGGCCTGTTTCTGGTTTTGTGTCACCCAGGGGAAATCAGTACTTCTGTCAGAACCTGGAGTGTCTATCTCCAAAGGGTGTATATACACTTTCTACTCCCTCCCTTTCTCCATCACCAGCTGTACCTTGCATTATTGGTATTCAGAAAATAGATGAGCCAATATTTATGAAACACTTTAAAACTCCAAGTAAAATAATCTTTTGCAGTCTTAAGTTTTTATCAACAGTATATTATCCTTATTGTTACAAGGTACATGCGGTTGCATATTTGCAAATTATATAAAGTAATTACATGAGTATATACAGTAATTCAAGTACCATTGCTAGTACTTGACATTAGAATTTCACAGCAACTTGGAGGGGTGGGCTGCGTTTCCTTGACACTTGATTATTTATTGAGGGCTTAGGACTTGCTAGACACTATAACTGAGATGTTTTTATGTTATCATATCTTTCAGGGACTTAATCTCTGACACTATCTCATCTTGTACTATAAGAAATCTGCATAAAATTAAAATTTCAAGGGACATTTGAATCTATCTCTGTCCATTTTTCAGGTGAAGAAACAAAGGCTAAGAAAGACCAAATGACTCCCCCCAAACTGGGTAGTTAGTCAAGGTCTCAAAACTGGAACAGAGGTCTCTGATTTAAAAAAATAAATACATAATAATAATCCTCTATATCTATATTTAAGATAGTTAACCCCAGTTTGCTAGGGATTTGACAACTCAGACAATTCTGGTTTGATTTTCACCAGCAGCATCATTTATTTTATTTATTTATTTATTTATTTTTTCTGGTAAAGAATGCTTTTTCTCCAGTGATACATTTGAGGTCACCCTTGCTTTAGAAAACTGATAGTTAAATGGAAGGCTGAATTTTGGTAGAGAGATCACATTTCCTGGGAACATGGGGGAGTTAATTATACAGCATGGAACTGAAATAGATGTAGGATCAAGAAACTAGACGAGAAGGCGAAAGACTGCAAAGCTCAAACTGACTAACTTACCTAGGAGCTTTGTAATATTACAACTCACTTAACATTTTAGGGTCTCACTTTTTTTCTTCTGCAAAATGACAGAAGTTGATTAAATCCATCCAAAAGCCCCCCTCTAGTTATAAAAGAATAGGGATATAAGTGAATTGAAAAATGATGGTACAGTTTAGCAAGGAGTTTCTTGGGATATGAAGCTTCTAGAAGACATGATAGCAGTTCTTCTGAAAACCATAAATTATACAAATGGTCTAGAAACAGAGCCCTGAAGTATGGAAGCTTCCATGGTGGAGAAAACAGCTTTATTTTTATGAGGTTCCTAGCCTACCCTTTTCCCAATAATGCTACGAATATTTCAACCACAGGTATTCAGTACTTACATAGAAAACCATTGACCATCACACCACCTCCTTTTGTTTTGCACTGTGCTATGGAGAGCTGTGTCATATGAATTATTTTCTCTGAGCCTAGGATGGGAGGCTGAGAAGAATCCAAGGTGTAGACCTACTGAGATAGGTGGGTGTTTGGTGTTAATATCACAGGAAACAAACATTTACTTGACACAGCTAAAAGTGAGTAACTGATTCTCATGTGGGTTTTGGGATCCATCTTATCTTTCCATTGTTTTATTATGCCCACATTAAAAAAAGACATCCCCCCACACTGAAACCCAGTGGGGTAGTGCTTTGATCTGCCACAAACTTGACAAAAGAAGAATTTGCCCCTCATCAGTTATGGCCACACAATGTAATTCTTCATTGCAGCACAGAATCCTGATGACAGAAGGGGTTCCCTTATTTTCCAATGCAGCCACCAGTAAGTTTCCATTGTCTGTGTCCTCCAGCCTTGAGGTTTGAGGAATTAAGCAGTTTAAGGAGGAGATGTCGAGAAACATCTCTAGTTTCTGAAAAGCCATCTTAATAATTTCTGCCTCTTTCCTTTGGGTTGATTTACATAGCAGTGTGACATTTCATCATTAAGGAAGCAGGTCCCCATCTTCTGTGTCTTTTTCTTGGCTTGTCTGGCAAGCAATTCTCTTTTGCAAGCTATGAAATCCTTAAGGAGGACTTCCTGGCAAGGGAAAAATCCTCAGTCATCCAACAGTCTCTCACTTTTCTATTTTAAATCTTGGCCATGCACATATGGTTGGGCATGTGTGTCTAAAAATTTCTTCCACATTGACTAACTTGAGCTATTTAATAGATTGTGCTGGCCGTGGGCCTCTACAGCAAATCCTGTGATGCTCATCTCCCTCCCTTGGGAGGCAAGAGACAGCCTCATACATTTGCCTTTGTGCTTTCCTTGTAATCTCCCTCTCTGGCCCTGTTAGAGCATGAAAGTTAAAACCGCTTCTTTGCTCATTTTCTTGCAATTAACATTGTCTCTGGCCTCCTCCTTCCAGCAGAAAAGTGAGATCCCCAAGTATCTTGTTTAATGTCCCAGCAATTGCACTTTCCCTAGGGCTTTTCTGGGGATGTTCTAACACATTGCTAAGGACAGGGGAGCTTAAGAATATTTCAACCCCATGCTCTTTAAGTCCTGATAGTGTGTGTGTGTATGTGTGTATGTGTGAATTTACTGTCTCAACCTTAACTTTCTTCCAGTGCCTGGGAAATTATTATATCCAACAGCCCTAAGCACCGACCTGGGTGCTATTAGGTCCTCATAAAGGATGCTCTAAGTAAATGTGAAAACAAAGCTGTGTTCTGGCAACTTCACTCCTTCTTCCAGGTTAGAGGGAACGGGACCAAAGGGACAGAGGAGAACGGCAGAGGCATGCACCCCGAGCTGATCCCCAGCTGTGCCTCCTTCAGGCATGAATCCCAAACCCCCATGGCTTTTCTCAGCATTTAGCAACTCTGAGAATCTGGAAAATGATGCCCTGTGATCCAAAAGAATGACTACCCTGCCAGAAGGTGTATAGTTTTGTCTTCCCAGAGGAGACCATTCCTAAGAAGACAAAGAACAATATAGTAGTAGCAAAATGGTAGGAGGAGGAGGTGTGGTAGTGGCAGTGGTAGTGGTAGTAGCAGCATCGTAGCAGCACATGGGGGGCTGTGCAGCTTAACGCCACGTGGTCCAGAAGCTCGCCAAAGTCACCCCCTCCCTGCAATTATGCATATTGTCATATTCTGTGCCTGGACTCTTTGGCAGTGCTTTAAAGCTCAGTGCTGCTGTAAGAGCAGTGATATTATCTTCCTGCTGGGGTGGCCCCAGAAATTGCATTTTTTCTTGAATGTTAAATATGTCCCCTGAAGTTTATCACAAACAGCGTGAAGGAATAAAACACCACGTGGCTGGTGATCGAGAGATCTTTCACCCCACAGCAATGACAAACCCTTAAGGAAAAAAAAAAAAAAAGTCAGAGGGTATTTGATAGATGGGGATATTGGGCTTACCTTTTTGGAGGGGGGGCCTGGCAGTGCACATAGTTTCAAACTTTATGTAAAAATAATGCTGCTGAACTACAAGGGAAGAACATGCTGTCATCTTTGGACTTCATACAAAGGCAAGAGTAAACATGCATTAAAATCGGATCTCTATTTTTAACTTACCTTTCTCTTTCTAGAAATCACATCAAAATCAGATGACACATCTGCATATCTTCTAAGGCTGTAGCTGCCTCACAGCATAATTCATAAAATCATTACTTTTCCTACTGCTGGTCAGATGTAGACTGTTTGAAGGCACCACTGACATTTCATTGATTCTAAGAGCACAATTTTGTCAAAGATTGTTGATCTGGCTTTCCTGATGCAGTTAGCTGCTCTTACTTTGTTGTGGTCTCAAAGATGGAGATTTTAAGTTGTGCAGTCCCTTTTCTGTTTACCCTCCTTAAGTTTCCTCTTCCTTCAGGAAGCTTTTTCCTTTATTTTGCACCTTTATTTATTTTTTTTTCTTTTGGTTTGGTAATTTCCGAAGCCAGACCTGCCACCTAAGGGTGTTGTGGCTGAGATCCTCAGGGACTCAGGCAACCACAGAAACAGCACCCACACATTCCCTGATTTGCTTTAGCAGGGTAAGAACAATTGTAAAAGGACCCTGAAAATTGCAGTCCACCTCAATGTTTCTGCTTTTCTCTTAGTCTTGCTTTTTTCTAACTCTCTGCCTAAGAGGAAGGGGTGTCCAGGTAGTCAGTCCAGTCTCAGACTTCTTTGACATGCTGTTTGGGGTCTGCTCCTTTGAAAGAGCTAAATATAAGAAAAGAACTTTACTACAAGATCATGTGAGATGTTTCTGATCCTGTCAGTTTAATATCTAACTCTTGTCTGGCTTTCATTCCACCAGGCATGGTTGCAAAGGTTTCACATGTGTTACTTCTTTAAGTCTAGTGGCAATGGAAGAAACTGTTACTCTCATCTCTATTTTACAAATTGGGAAACTAAGGCAGAAAGTAACTAAGTCATTTGATTAGTTTATAAAGTTAGGTGATTTAGGTACAAATCATACCCTCTGTTCTGCTACCTTCATGTACCACTTCATGTTACATTTCATCAATGGAAGAGGCTTATAATTTAAATATTAAATTCTAGAATGTTCCATCCTTTGACTACCAACCCACAACCGTCATCCCATCAGTAGTGCATGAGATTTCACTGATCACTTCCCATGACCATCTTGTGGTTAGTAATGCTCTTTATTTTTATTTGGTTATGTAGTTTTGGGCAGTTGTCCGTAAATACAAAAGATAGTACCTTGGAACAGAACAATTCTATCTGTATAATAGGCATTCGTTGGATTAAGTATTACCTGCTACTTTGTGGGGAGCTCCTCATATCCTAGAAAGTAACTTAAATTTGACCACTTTGATGCTCCCTACCCATTATATGTAAATTCAGTCATATACAATATACAAGGGGATAAATATACAAGGGGATGTGAAAATAGAACACAGTGTTATAAATTTGGCCCTTTTATGGAAATGATTTTTCCAAACTTTAGAGAACATGATTAATATTCACTCTCTTAATAAATATTTATCTTAATTGTGCCTACAGAACCTATAGAACTATGTCAAATGAGGCAGGACAATAATGATATATAAATATGGGTTCCTTCCTTTGGGGAATGATAGACCAATTGGGAGAGATGATGGAGAATGAAGGTCTGCAAAACAAGAGGAAATTGAGAGTCACTAGAAAGTAAATGTTGCAAATGCTTTCACCGTGGCACAGATTTCTCTGAATTCCAAAGGGAGGAAACAAAAGAAAGAAAAATGTACATTTATCATAAAATCACTCTATCTCATATATTTCTAAAGTTGTTGTATGTAATTATCACAGCTATCTTATAAGACAAACATGATTACTTCTTCATTTTACAGGAAAAAAAAAAAGCCAGCTGATCCAAAAAGAATGACTACTTTGCCAAAGGTGGATGGTTTTGACTTCCCTGACTCTGACCATAGTTCACCAAATATTTGCTGCTAGATTTAGGGTTTTGAGGCCAAGTCTTAAGTTAGAGTGGTCTGGGAAGGCTTCCTGGAGGAGGTGGTCTTGAACTTTTCAAACTAGAGACCACATGGGAAGGAAGAAGCTAGGGTGGTTCCTGGCAGGAATTAGCTTGAGTAATACTCCCTATAACAGAGAGGACTTTTCCCACATCTTTGAGCTGAGAAGACTTCATGGTAACAGCAATTTACTGCTGCCTATGAAGAGACATACATACCACATCACTGATTTTTTTACAATCATAGCACCATGTTCAATCTAGAACATGGCACCAATGATCTTTCAACTGAACATGAAATTCATTTTAAAATGTTCATATTAGAATATATAAGTTAGATTTAAAAAGCAGCTCTTTGCCTCCCGGTCACCATTTGTTGAATTGTTGTTTATTGTAAAGCAGCTGTGCAAATCTAGTGCTTGCCTTACCCTCTTAGCATCCCCATTATCACTTATTTTACCTGGGTAGGTCAAAGAAAGGAATCCCTGTGGATGCAGATGTGTGGATTGCATTATGCCCGGGCTTCTAACAGAACTCGAAATGGAGACGAGCAACTGTACAATCTTTTCTCTGGGACATGCATAACTTTCTAAAAATCCCCTCTGCCTGACTTTATAATGTCACATTCTAAAATATTCAGGTTGCTTTGGTTGTTCCCGCCATAAAAAATTAATGATCGCGAAAGTATTATCATGTTTATTTTAAAGCAACTATTTTCTACATTTTAATTAAAAGTTGTAATTCACCATCTTTTGACCAAGTTATCTTAAATCTTCATCTTATTGGTAACGGGTATTGGGCTAGATTCAGAGAGAAATACAAGCGTTACTTAATGCAAACAGTAAAATCTTGGCATTTCAGGAGATATGGTTCTGTTCATTTCATGTGCTGCGCTAACTCTGCCTTTTTAATTAGAAATATCCTCCTGCTTATGCAAGAATCCTGGGAAAGGGGTATTGTCTTATTCATTATGTATTCCATGAGAATCACAAGTGGACAAAACCAGGCATAATACGATGACTGTTGTGTTATTAAAGCACTTTAATAAGGTTACTCCCTCAGTAGAGTGAGCTTCTCAAATACCCATTTCTTTCAAGAGGTGCAGTGTGTGGAGCAGACGCCTGGTGCTCCCCTGGGTGTGTGGGAGGCCCCTTTTTGTATGTATTTTACGGATCTCTGTGGGTGCGCTACCAGGACTAGTTCTTCTTCCTTTTCAGTCCCCTGTCCTACCTTAGGGAATTATGGCCTAGAAAGTATTGGATTTTCTATTTTAATCCTATGGTATACAAGAGGAAATAGCTTAAAATAATGATACATGGAGGGAAAGGTCTGTAAACAAAGATGCGCTACATTCAAGCAATTTCTATGCAAGACTGATATGCTGTATTTACCCTTCTATTCTTTACCCCCATCAACTAAAATGCATATTGATCAAATTTAAATCGGTAACAGTTTTCATTACAAACACAATCTTTAATGGTATCACAAGTGTTTTTTAAGCAGAAAATGAAAGAAATGAGAAAGGGTGGGAGACAGGGGAGGAAGGAAAAAGAAAGGTTGGGGAGGGAAGAAGGGAGAAAGAGCATGTGAAAGAAAGAGAGAAAGAGAAGAAAAGGAAGATTTTTTTTTTAAAGAGGCACACCCAATTGCAGCTGAGCAAAGACTTATCTATATGCATTACTTTGATTTCAAATTATTTTTAGCATGGCTTTTATTGTACTCATTGTTACATACATAAATCTTTAAAGTAATACGTTTTGTAAGAAATGGTCATAAAAATTTACAGCCAGTAACTTTTCCCCTGTCCCTTACAATGATATTCTACTAAAACCATTAAATGGTTCTCATTAATGCCCTTTAAATGATTGTGTAATGACCCACAATCGCTTGTAAGTGAACAACCATTAAAGAATTACCAGTTCTTAGCATGCTTTTAAGTACAGCTTAAATACATGGGAGGTAACATATAATATATTAGAAAAAGTATTAAATTTGAAATAGTAAAAACATGATCATCACAAAAGAATGAGGAGGTGTGCAACTCTACCCAGCAATACCGCGGCTCCCACAGAACCCATTATTACGGCAGCTTTTACGGCATTTGTCCTTTTCCTGTACTGAATCTTTTCCTTTTTTTCCCAGGGATTAAAAATAATAATAATAATAAAACCGTTCCACAACAGGAGAGAAAGTGCATATAAAAGCAAAATGGGGAAAATAATTAAACCCATGTATAACAGACAGCAACCTATCTAAACAAAAAGTGAACAATCCATTTCCCAGAGATTTTCTATGGGAGGGAAAATAATCATTTCCCCCCCCCCAACCACACAGCTATTTGGTATAAGATAGTCTAAGCATTTGAGTGATTGCTTTTTTTATACATCAATATATTTTGCATTCTGGAAATATGGTTAAAGACAGTAATACACAATAATTATTATTAAATGTGAGGTCAAAGTGATCCTTGCTATTCCAGGTGTGTTTGGTAGCAAGCTTATTCTCACCCCTGTCTCCCAGGTAGAGATGTGCATTTGATTTACTCTAGCTACAAATGTCAAGCCATGATTTTGGTAGTATTTATGTTTGAAGTTCTCTCTCTCCTGATAGACCTCATTTATATTCGCGTGCTGACTATGGGGAAGTAGCGATATAACCAGGGTCGTGGGAACTGTATCAGAGATAGAGCAAGGCTTGAGATGAGCATCGTGCCACGTTACATAAGGGGCATGAGAAAATCACATTTATGAACTGACACCTGCATCTGCATCCTTTTGAAGGCAGTGATGGGGTAGGAAGTTGCGGGGATCAGGGAGACAGGAGTAATGTGGTTTTGGGTTCTATTAGTGGACTACATACTGTTCCTGGGTCATTTTAAAAGCTTGAGGTCAACATGGAGTTCCTCAAGTGCATCTTCTTAGTCTCCTGATGGCGAATCTTCATTTTCTGTCTTCAGCAAGCTCCGCCCATCCCCACATCTGTAACCAGATGTTTTATCAAGTGTCTCCTATGTTAACATGAGCCAGTGGCAGGAGAGGTCCTCCTGGGATTTGACTCATGAGGGTGATTGGACTTGGTCTCTTACAGGAGAGTCCACGCTTAGTTGTCACTTCCGCTGCGAATCCCTGTGATGCCAAATGTTAGTATAGTGGAGTGGGGGAAGGGCACAGAAACCTATGGTCCACATTGCCAGTCCATGTCCCATAGTGCTGGGGTCTTAATGAGTAGTTACTCAGAAAGGTGGTGACATACGGTCAGCTGCTCACTGAAATTGGAAAACTCTAGAAGGATCACTATTCAAACAGACAAAATTGAGAATTTATAATATTGTCATTAGAAGTAGAAATCTAGCATATCAAGAATCCTGTTGTATATAAACATGTGGGTTTTCACCAGCGCACACCTAAAACTTACATGACATTTGATGCAATGTGACTTCAATACAAAATAAAATGAAATCCATAAAGATATTTCTAAATTAAAACAATACTGATAAGGATTTTTAAACAAAACAAAAAGTAGTTGACGCTCCCTTTCTACACCTATTAGGGTATCCACATTGGTCTTTTATTCTCCAACCTCTCTTTCATGCCTCTCTTTTGCTCCTAAGTCCCACCCTCCCTAAAAGCTGCTCCTCAAAACAGCTCCCACTTTCCCTCAGTCGGTGGATATCTCTGCATGGTGAAACTTTGTCATTTCATGAAAAAAAAAGGAGGTTTGCTTCCATGTGATGTCAGTTCTGGTGTTGCTGGACCTATGGACAGCATCTCCTGAGTACTCCTAAATGTTGCCAGGTTGTCTGGTAGTGGGGAAGAGTAAGGTGGCTGGCAAGACCATTGGTTAACATGAAGATTGATTAAGGGGAGTAAAAAGCACTCCCCTTAACCGATTTGTATTATAAATCAAGCATAGAAACAGAGATGAAAGCAAAGCACAAAAACAAACCCTTTACTTTCCCAATATTTTCTTAGCTCCATACGAACTCTCTTAAAGTCAAGGACCTTTCCTCACTCCGTGAGCCTACCTCCAACTTTGAGTGGCAGTAGCTGCCACACTGTGTGTTATTTGAGAAGATTCATTTGGCTTCATGTTCCATGGGGGAGAGGAACATATGGCCTTGCCTGGTAAAAATATTCATGAGTCATGTTGCCCACTGCTGAAGCACAGGCACCTCAAGGGCAATATTCCAACAGCTCATATTGGTTTACAACAGGGAATGAAGACCAGATGAAATTCCAGGAGGGATTCAGGGCAGACAGAATGCAGTGATGCAAGTTAGAATTTGGTGAGTATGCTGGGTTCCCTGTCCCTACTGGAGAAAGGCATGGAGTGTGGGAGAACAGCAAAAGCAAAAAAGCCCAGTCTCTGGACCCATTATTTTATTTATCGAATTGGCTAAAACCTTCTGAAGAAAGATCTGGAGAAGACTTGGAAGTGAGAGGTGTCCATCACGGACTCCCCAGTAATGCCCTTCTCCCCTGACCATGAGAACTCACCTACCTCATGGTGTTTTGTGCAGAATACTCCTGTTCTAGTCCCCATGCACCAAGCAGAAAAGTCTGCCAGGGAAAAGTGTTCATAATAAAAAATAAAAATAAATAAATAAATGCTTATGGCTTTTAGGGAACATCTGAAAAAGTTCAGTTTGTGGCTTTTTTATATAGTTTTGAAAGTTGCTTTAATTTTAACACTTCTAGAGAAGTGCTTCTGATGGTTTGGCTTCCTAGAAATATGTCATGTGATTTGTCACATATTAATATTATAAAATACTAATTTTAACTATAAGTACAGTTAAACAGTTTAGTTCGCAGTTAGTCTCAGAGTAGATTGGCAGGACTACTATAATAGTTTCGTGATTTAGAATATAATGTAATATTTGCTCTTCATCTGTCTTTCTTATGTAAATTAATCATTAGAGGACTCTATCTGTAGCCCCTTTTTTCCTTACTGTGTATCCTGTTTCAACCTGCCCCATGCAGGCAACTGCACCTGACTGTAATTTGGGGAACACAAATTGCAGTGGTTCAGCACTTTGTGACTTCTCTAATAGGTTAATGTCACTCCCATCTTCTGGCACAATTCGATTCAGAAGATCTGCAATGTATCATTAATGCATTAAAAAATGTTGTGTTATTTAGACCGTATACCTGGAATTAGTTGGGAGCCTGATGATCCAAAACAGACTTTTTACAGAGCTTGCAAGCCCTGAGGAAGCAATTCTTGTTTAAGCATCTGCGTTATCAGAACAGCCCAAGTACTTCAAAGGTCTGTGCAGGATGCTCAAAATAGGCACCTTGCCAAACAGAAATTGAAACACATATATGTACTATACTATTTGCCTTACAGAAATTAATTTTCAGTCAGCAGCACCCAGGATTATTTAATATTTATCTTTAGCTGCAGGAAGATGAATCTATTATTTTATGAGTTGATTTTGTTATTTTACCTGAGTGTTCAGTCTTCCCAGTAGGAGACACTGTGGTCTCCTCTACACCTCCCTATCACTCACTTTTATTATTTCATTATTATTGTTAAGTATTCAGAACCAAGGTGAGATTTTTTTTTTTAATTTGATTTCCCTAGTTGTTTCCTGAAAAGCAATGATTAGGTCTATTCAGTGATCTGTGTCAAAGTAAGACCAGGATCATATCAGTTGACTGGACATGCTGAGGGTGATAGGGGTGAAGAATCAGCTCTGGACTGCAAGTAAGAGAACTAAGTTCTACAGTTTCTGTCCACCTTTGTGAGCTGGGGGCAGCCCCTTCACCTTATCAATATCTCCCTCTCATCACTGGTACTTAAGTAGCTTGGAGTTGATAGTTCCTACAGAGTTCTTTCCCCCTAGAGATTTCTGTCTTTCTGAAATGCCACCATGGTCTCACAGCTCCTTTTTGCTAAAATTCCAAAGGGCTGTGTGCTATGTTGATTGTTTACACCTATGAAATTAAAGCACCCCCCCAAAAAAATAAAAGACATGTCACTGTGTTGAATAACAAAATGACTGATAGAGTGTCAGGGGGACTTGAGTGTATAAAAAGCCACAATATTGCAAAGTACCTTGTAGATGGGAACTGTTAAATATCAATGGAGCATTGCTGTGTCTGCACTGTCAGCATTTCCCGGTGACCACAGTGAGAGGGATGCTAAAATGTCATTTCATGGACCACATTATGTGCTGCTTACGATGAATATTCTGGCCATGGTTTATTACATTTTTGATAAATTGTAACTTCTTGGACCCAAATTTGGTTAGCTTATCTCTAGTGCCATTTAAATATCTTAAAAGACTGAATTTGCCCCAAAGATTTAATCATCATTCAGCAGCGGTCTGTAACCATGTGGTACTAATTTAAATTACTGTAGCAATGGACAAGTCTCTATCCAGAAATTAATAAATGCAATTTATAAGGAATGTTAAGTAACAACTAACAATTTAATGCTTTGTGAGTTTCAGCCAAACTGATTAAATAATTAAAACAGATTTCTAGGGATAGGGGAAGAGATTTTACCATAAAAGAGATAAACAGTTTGGGAATTGTATGCATTCTTTTAAACATTTAAGATAATTAAATCCAAAACCTATGTTAAAATAACACTAAAGGTCTGGTTTAAATCAGTAGTGGGAATTGCCAAGTTAAGAGTTGAACATCATCCTCAATGCCTGCCCCATTGTTTTAAATAAGGCATGTGGGTCTCTTAGAGTGCTGGGTCAGTTTGTAGAGCATGTTATTGGTGGAACGATATTGGTCTCAAGCACAAATAAACATATTCCATGAAACTTCCATCTTGCCATGGCATCTCTAGGCTTTTTACTAAGCCAAACTGAATGTTTAGAATCCTCTCAGAGCTGTAGAAAGCTAAAACTTGTGGATATATGGTTTTTGATGTTTTATTTGTTTAAAAAAATGATAAAAGAATTCAGAGACATAGCTGTTGGTTTAATGTATAATAAGTGCACACATATATCACATATAGTTTTATGAATGCTTGTATATTTATGGAGTTAAAATCATTAATTTTGCAACAAATTATTGAGTGCAGCACAGGTATATCTTTGTGATACAAAGATAGATAAGGAGGCAAACTATTTTCTGAAGAATAATGACTTTATGGTTAGCAAAAACACATGCATAACTTCTTTGACAGGAGTGGCAGTAGGATCACAAAGTGTTAATTTAGCACTTTTTTTTTTTTAAGGACAATTGAAAAATGTCCTTATCAACAATCCTTTACACTGTATCTGCAGCCACTAAGCCTGGTGGTAAAAGACCATCTATACCCTTTGTCAGCACACCCCAGCATAACTGTGCCAAAACTCAATGGTATATCAAAATGAAGTAGGTTGAGGAATTTGAAAACCATCTTTTTAGTGGGTATATGTTTAGTGGCTTAACTGTTCAGCTCTTGGGGGATAAGTAGATGCAAATTGAATGTTCAATAAGTTCAGAATTAATGTTCTTCCAATTTGAACTTATACTTTCTTCAGAATGGACTTTTTCTTAGGTGATGACCAATCATCCTGGTTTACCTGGAATTGGAAGGTTTCCCTGAATGTAGACATTTTAGTGCTAAGGTTGGGGAAATCTGAAAAAACTCAGATGAGTTGATCATCCAACTCTTTCACTTTTCCTGATTAATTATACTATCCAATCATTCTGGACTTTTCCATATTCAAATTTTCACTCAGTTCCATGAAGTATTTCATTTCTCTTTCTTCTCTAGATTTTCTGTTATTGCTTTGGCTGAAACTGTGCCATTTTTATTCCTGAATTATAGGCACAACTTCTAAACTGAATAGCTCCTTCTGGAGTTGCTCTAATACAATCTCCTCATTGTTCAGCACCCAGTGATATTTTAAAATGCCTACTCACCACATTAACTCTTAAGTATTATTATTGCATAATAGCAATTCTATGTACATGTCAGGGGTGGGGAGAAGATCCTCCATCACCTGACTTCTGCCACATCTTCAGGTTTCTCTCTACTCACACTGCATGAACTCTATTCTCTAGCCATTTAGAGTCAACTGGAGCATCATGGGGAGGGGGGAGTTCACACCATATACATTTGGCTATAATATTGCCTCTAGTTGGAATGCCCTTCCCTACCCCATTTTCATTTGGCAAGCAACAAATTATTTTTAAGACCCAGTCAAGCATCACATTCTTTTATGACATCCTTCTTGGTCCCATATAGAATTGGTCATTGCTAAGTTTGTGCTAGATTTGTATATAGTCTTATAGACTCATCATTCACCTTCAAGTCCCTGTTACAATGTTTGGTTGTTGTTTTCTCTTCTGGAATATATACTGATGTTTATTTTCAGACTTGATATTAAGTTAGACATATACCAGATACTCAAAGGTTGTTGAATGAATGAAGGACCTTGTTCTCCACATCACAGGGACTGTATGAAGGTGGGCAAAGCCAGGATGGTTAGACACTTAGACCAGAGTGCCTAGAACAGTGCATAATACCTGGATGAGACTAAGTAAATTACTTCAGTCACTTGCCTATTTATCATTTGCAGTTATTTGTTCATAGTTTAATTTTCAAAAACCTATTTTGTGTCCACATATTATAGAAATGGTATTTTATATCTTCTTTTTCATGTGCTGTATTAGCTTTGATTGAAATCTAACAGTGTTGCTGCCTACTCAATATCCATCTTTAACCTTCCAAGCAAACCTTGTTTACTCCAAGGTCCTCTCTCCTCAATAACACCATGTACTGTAAAAAAGGTTTCTCCTTCCAAGTGACTTCTGATTAGTCTAACACAATTATACTAACCATCTACCCAATGCTACCTGACCATGGCTTGAAGTTCAGACTTGAGTCACAATTTTGGCCCAAGAAATGTCAGATCAGTCTGCTGGTGGGTCTTTTGGAAAGATTCCCTCTTGTAGGAAGGACAGCATGTTGTTCCCTGGATGTTGTT
>NW_004567132.1:5261526-5300578 GCF_000260355.1 Condylura cristata
CATAATAACTCAATGCTCTTCTGGCTCTGTAATCATGTTGCATGTAGCCAAAAGTCTCAGACACAGACAACTTTAGTTAGGCAGCCATTTGTGTAATACAATAATGGTACTTCAAAGGTAAAGACAAAATACCTAAAGTATACTTGGACTAAAGGCAAACACCAAATGACCATATGAGAAGTTTCAAATTCTGCTATTTGCTCATTAACTATTTGAATGAATCAATCAATGTATGAAGATTATGTTCAAAGACTTAGAGTAAGCCCTATAAGAACACAGACTCTAAGTAGCTATAAACTTTTTCTGTATGAGCTAATGTTTCCTTGGGTAGTTAGGGCAAAAATTTAAATAACTATACAGTGTAGAATAAAACTAATGGATATTGCAGTAGTGATAATTATAGATCTAGAATTTATTGGATAATTACATATAACAGAAGCTGTTCTAAGTCCTTTTCAAGGGCCTTTGTTTGCATCAGTTATATTTTCTCTCTTAAATATTTTCTCACAGACCACTTTATGGCCTGAATATACTTAAATATGTGTAATTATATTTACTTAAGAGTCATCTTTCCTGACTTTACTTTCCTCACAATATACCACTTATTTCTCTTTACACATTTTACCTTTTTTTGTTGTTGTTCATTAATAAATTATCCTTTAAAGTAATTTTAAGTTCCCAACAACATTGAGTGGAAGTATAGAGTTCGCATATACTCCCTTGTCCCCACAGATGTAATGTCACCCACTACTGGCATCCCCCATCAAAGGGCTACATTTGTGACAATCAACAAGTCTACACTGACATTTAATACCAGGATTCCATGGATACAATAGGGTTGTTGTACATCCTAAGAGCTTTGATGTAGGAGAGGGGCATGTTTCTCATCATTGTATGTCAGGCAAAATAATTGCACTACCTAAGAATCTCCTGCACTCTGCCTATTCATTCCTACCTCCCCTTTATTAAGTATGATTAGTTTTTAAAAAAGATTTATTTATGCATACAGAATGGGGGGATACAGGCCAAAGGTGTAGGTGAAGAACAGGCAGATCAACGAAGTACATTGCTGAGGGGAGCATTGGACAAGACAGGAGAGGTGTGCTGTGCCATGTGGGTCACCTCCCCAGCTGGGGATCGAACTCATGTGGAAGCAGCTGTAGCTAGCTTTGCAGTGTGGTGCCTTAACCGGTTGCACCACCAGGGTGAGCCCTGAGTATAAGTTTTTTTTTTTTTTTTAATTTCACTTATTCATTTATTTGTTTACATCTTTGTTAATATATGGGTAGTATTTGATTTGTCCCTTCCAGTGTGGTCCCACCACCACAGAGGTGATGATCCATGTTCACAGGTCCTTGTATTCTTCCCACCCCTCCCCCACTTATACCTGCCTCAGTTCTATGATCAACTTGCAAGTTTTGTCTTTATTTATTTATTTTTTTCTTCTCATACTTTGTTTGGTTATCTCTATTCTGCATATTCCTGAAACCATCTGATATGTATCTTTCCTCTCCTGACTAGTTTCATTAATCATAATCCCTCCCAGTTCCATCCATGTCACTGCAAATGGCATGAGTTTGTCTTTTGTGATCCCAGATTAGTATTTTATTAAAAAGTTTTATTTTTTTCATATGTTTATGCATACAAGAACTGGGTGTAGGCCAGAGGTGGGGGCTATGTGAGAAGATTCACCAGAGATTGAGCTGGGAGCAGAACAGCCAGATCTACTGAAATACACTGCTGAGAAGAGCAGAGAGTGAGAGAGGAGAGGTCTGATGCATACATAGCTTGATAACACTAAGACTTTAACTCCTGTGCCACCAAGGGAGGCCCAGATCCCAGAGTAGTATTCCATTGTGTATATATGCCACAGTTTGGAAAAAAAAAAACAAACAAACATATAACACCTTCGTCTACAAATTCTTGATTTCCCACATCACATTCATTCTTTGATCCTTTGCATTTATTTTCATTCACTCAGTGACTATGAAAGTGACTATGAAAATGGCAATTCAGTATTCCTGCTATTAATTTTTTATTTTAAAAGAACATTTTTTTTGGTTAAGATTTATTTATTTATTTATTTATGTATACAGAACTGGGATACAGGCCAGAGGTGCAGGGGTGGTGACAGGATTCACCAGAGACAGATTGGGGAGCAGAACAGGCAGATCAATGAAAAACACTGCTGAGGGGACCAGCGGGTGGGTCAGGAGAGGTCTGCCACACCATGTGGATCACCTCCAGACCTCGGGATTGAACTCATACTGAAGCAGCTGCCGTTTACTTGCATTGCTGCAACTTAGCCCATTGCACCACCAGGGAGGGCCCCTGTGAGTAATTTCTTTTGCTCTCCTCTCAATAGCAACAATATCAAGTTTATGTAAATCAAAAGCTTCAGACCTTCACTTGACTCTCCTTTCTTTTTGTTAACTCAATCTCCAAAATTTCCACTGCATAAATTCCTTCCAAGAGAAACATAATTTTCCTAGCCTTACCTTAGGCTTCTATTTTCTCTTCCCTGACTATTGTAAATACCTCCTTGTTTATTCTCATATCAACCTGTACCCTATAGTGATGTCAGAGTAACTTTCTAAAACACCATTCTCTACCCAGCACTTCCTCTTTGAACTCTTTTTTTCTGAGGTCTGTTTCCTGCAGTTTAGCATTTAAACTCTTTTGCTGGGCTTTAAGAATTTTCACAATCCTGAATGGTGCTAATTTTCTAGTGCCACCTCTAACCAATCCACCAGGCTGTCTCTGTTACCCAGCCTTAAAGGTCTTGCCTTGGGTTTGTCTACTTTCAAGACCCTGTAACTCTGCTCCATCTATTTTCTGTGTGTAATGCTTTCTCTTCCTTGTCCAGGTAATAAACTTCTACTACCACTGATGCATACTGCAAATACTCTGCTTGCCTCCCTCCCTTTTCATCTCATTTTTATCACATCTTCTTCATCAAAACTAGTGTGACATGTTAGTATATATGTCCATTTGTCTGACCCCCTGTCATAAATGTGAGCTTTTGAAACAGAATTCTGTATCATTCATCTCAATATCTCCCACCTGGTACAATGACGGTTGTTACAGTGTGTACAGAGTGTGATGGGTGCTCGGAGAGAGCAGTTGCCAAGGAGGATTTATTCATTCACTCAAAACATACCTCTGGTTATTTATATTCCATATACAAAAGAACTAAATAATATATGGTGTGAAATATGGTGGTCATCAGAGTGGAAGGGGCTAGGAGGAATGGGTAGAGGAAAGAGTGGGTCGAGTCAATATTGTGAATGGCACTAGAACCTTGCTGGTGGATACAGTGAGGTCTATATACCTCTCAAGGTATTAAACAGAGTTCCTAAATTCAGTATTGTGAGGCTATGTAAGTAAATAAAACTTTATTGAAAATACGTGCATAAGAGTCGAAAGCCACTCCCACATGAGTTCGATCCCCACCTGCCCCAGAGGTGACCACATCGCGCTGCAGATCTCTCCTGACCCGCCCACTGCTCCCCTCAACAGTGTTCTTCATCGATCTGCCTGTTCTGCTCCCCACTCTGTCTCTGGTGAATCCTCTCACTGCCCCTGTGCCTCTAGCCTGTACCCCAGTTCTGTATGCACAAATAAATAAATCTTAAAAAAATAAAAATAAAAATACGTGCAAATTACATAACTCAGCCACTCTTCTTCTAGGCAGTGCACATAAATGTGGATATAAATTCCTTTACCTTATAGTTCAGGATATAATATTCTAGTATAGTGAGTTCAGCAAAGACCAATGGTCATAAATCAGTGAAAAAGGTTAAAATGTAAGGAATGATATGTATCATTGGTAACTGTGGCAATCCATGACCCACCCAAAAACTATAGCCTACACTCACATTAAAGAAAAGTCAATGACAGCAGTTACATATGACATAACAATAGTTATATTTGGGGCCAGATCTGGCGAGTGGACTACCTCTCCATGCTCCTTGTTGTAGAGTCATCTTTCTTCCAGATCCTGTCCCTTGAGAAAGTGGGAAGAGTCAATAGATCCTTGAGTCCCAGCAGAATTCCCTTGGTAGTCTAACTCCACTCAGTCTTGATAATGGCTCCTCCCTTTCTCCTACCTCTTTATCCTGTGCTTAGTGCTTCAGACCATTGTGCTGGGAATTCAAAGGCCCATGGCTAAGAGTTCAATGGGGCAAAAAGAAAGCGGGCCTTCTCAGAGATTCAGAAGTTTTGGTGCATTAAAAATAGCTTGTGTAGGCCCTCCCTAGTGGTACAACTCCAGTTCTATTTGCAAAAATACATAATTCTTCCAAAAATAAAAAGCGTTTGCAATGTCCTTCCTAGGGGGCAAGTGAACAAAGAAAGATGACATTAGTATGTGCAGTTATGGCTAAAATGGCAGAAAAATAAAGTCATACTATTTTAAAGATTTGTTTATTTTTATTTAGGCATACAAGAACTGGGGTGTAGGCCAGAGGTGCAGGGGGATGAGAGGATTCACCAGAGACAGACAACAAAACAGACGGATTGCCTGCTGAGGGGAGCAGTGGGAGAGACAAAATAGGTGTGCTGTGCTATGTGGGTCACCTCTTTGGCCGGGAATCGAATTCATGCTGCAATGGCTGGTGATAGATTGATAGTACTGAGACTTTAACTCTTGCACCACCAGGGAGGCCCAAAAGTTGTAATATTTTAAAGTTTAAAAGCACTTGAAATTAATTGGAGATAAACTTTCTCATTTTACAGACAAGGAAACCAAAGCTTAGGAATAATTAACTTATTCAAAGTTGTGCACCTGAAATGAGTTGAAATAGAGTTAGTATTTGACCATCTACTTCTCTATCATGTTAGTAACCAAGGGTTTCAAACAATAGAAATAGATTGAGGGCTCTGACCAGCAAATTGTAGGTATTTTTCCAAATTTCTTTGACCTAAAGAACTAACTCTTAATGGGGAAGAGACCTATGACAGAGATCGCTGGGGATGAATTAGAGTTGATTGGAAAATGTGAGAGAGGTGTGTGAAATGTATTTAACTGCAGCCTAAAAATTAAGTCAGGAGTTCCAGAATTTAAAGTTCTAATAGTGGGTGAGAGAATAATACTGCTTATCTATTAAATTCCTTATTTCTCCGATCTGTTTGTTATTTCTTTTATATTTTTTATTCACATATTCATTCATTCCCCATTCTCACACACTGACCCCTGACTGCTACTTTGGAATAAATACTGTGGAGGACAGCATGTTGCAGAACGCTTCTCTGTCCCTGGTCTGAGAGAGCACAGGCCTCACAGAGGATCCAGATGTGTAGGCGAATAACCTCGAGGCTCTGTGCCCTGTGAACATGCATGCTGTGTCTGAATAAAGACAAACCCACCTAGAGTCTGAAGGCAATTTGCTCCAAGTCAAGCACTATATTAAAAATACTTTACTGCACTCTTCCTCATCAGCTTAACAATACCACCTGCATACTAATAATCCTCTGGAGAACTTTTCTGCCTCAAGCAAATCCAGCCTGCTTCTTTTGAGTTCCAATACCCGCTAAGTGACGTACCCTGTGTTTCTGTCACACTGTTCCCGGTAGGACCGAGGTCCTGAGTCATAAGATGGCAGTCATTCTCTGAAGCCATTGGCTCCCAAGAACAGGCATTTCCTTCCATCTGCAAAGGGAAGAAGAATTAGCCGCCTGCTTGAATCAACCGTATGTGTTGGTTGGGAGTTGTTCTGAGACGCACCCCTGACAAGAGCTCGCATGCCCCTCCAGCTTCCCTCCATCAGATGGGCCAGTGCCTATCATCATTGTTCTTAAAGGTGATAGCAGGAGTTGTCCCCCGTTAGAAGATGGTGGCGTTCTGGCAGGGTCACTGTAGTGTTAAGATGCATAGCATTTGTCAGGTTTGCCTAGGACTTCTGGAGGTTTAGTTATGAAACTTGTTAATTGAGCTATAAATATAGCTGCAGCCTTTGCCTTCCAGTAAGGCAGTGTGTTAATTTGGGTTTGGCAGGGGGATGGTGCAAGCTGCCAATGTTATGTTAGGATTAGTAACGTGCAGTACATTTTAACTCCACTTCCCCATGTGCCACGCTTTCCTCCTCTGTTTGTTATCTTTGTGAGGGGAGAGAGAAGAGAAAGCAAGCGCATCATCATGGGCATCTTACGTTAGAGAAATCTGTGGGCCTGCTTTGCACCCCACAGTCTCCAAGAGGAGAGAATTAAAAAGATACATGAAGAAAACAGAAAATGCACCAAAACCCACAGGGCTCAGCCTCAGCCTTCTGCCTCGAGATTATGGAAACGACGGTTGCCAAAGGACAGGCACTTGCTCTTGCTTCCTCCGCTGAGCTCTGCCCTATATTTTGGACATGTTGCGGTGGAGTGTATGTGTGTGTGTGTGTGTGTGTGTGTGTGTGTGTGTGTATCTATATGTATATACATGTATATGTATATATACACACATATAGGTGTAATGAGATACATTTTCCTTTTTTTACACACATGAAATCACATGTAGAATGGGTGAGTTTGTGAGCTTGTTTCTTCCTCAGGTATTTATTTATTTTAAAGATTTATTTATTTATGCATACAGAACTGGACTACAGGCCAGAGGTGCAGGAATGGCGAGAGGATACAGCAGAGGCAAAGCGGGGAGCAGAACAGGCTACTGAGGGAAGCAGCAAAACAGGCTACTGAGAAGAGGTCTGCTACACCATGTGGGTCACCTCCCTGGCCTGGGATTGAACACATAGTGAAGCAGCTGCCTAGAGCTTCATAGTGCTGCACTTTAACCCATTTCACCACCAGGGAGGACCCTTTTCCTCAGCTATTAAAGAGGGAATGTGCACATACTTATCTCACTGAGAAAGACATGATTAAAAATATAAAGGCAACTTGGGTTGTGTATTTGGTGCTCAGAAGCAGTTCTCACCACATATATTTAAAGATTCTTGATAAATATTAGTTGAAAGAAGAATTAATTAATAGGTGCATCTTAATTAAGCAGAGTTTTCCAAGAGTGACTTCTCAGATATCCAACCAGTCATGTTGTTTTCTTCCCTTACATCACATCAGTGACCTGGAAATATGTTGGCAAAATGTGGAATTCTGTTTGTTGGCAATGTGGTAGAGGAAAGAATTCACTTTTAGCTAAAGAGTGTCAAACATTTAATTTTTTTTTTTCCTAAAGCACCTGGCTTAAGCAGAAATCAGAGAGAATGTAGAAGCCTACCATCCTGTGTGGGTCTCTGGAGAATGCTGATTGCATTTCCCTGGCTATGAAATGTTAGCGAGAGATCGACTTGAACTAAATGGTCTTTGTTTTTCATTCTGCTTTCCCCTTCATGGGCATCTCTCTCACCTGTAAGTAGAAATTTCCACTCTTTTTGTTTTGTTTTGTTTAGTTAGAGACCTGTGTCTGTCTTCCTTCTTGGGTTGAATTCTAGAAATGAACATGTACTATCACAACACAAATGTGCTCAATCTTAATGAAGATTGTATTAATTTCTTTCTTTTTTACAATTAAACTGTAGCCTGCCTGAACCACACCAGCTGTTAACTATATTTTCCTTAAGTCCTTTTGATATTCATTTGAAATGCATTTTATAACCCATCTGGTAACCTTTCTCCTAACCAACAATTATAGTCTGACATCTGAATACAAAGAATTTGGGACAAGCCATGGTTGTACATGGAAACTTTTAAAACAATGACTCCCTTAATATATTCTTTACTAAAAAACATTGTGAAGAAATGATTATACCCCCACTAAATTTCTGACATGTTGAAAAAATGACTTTTTCTTTCTTTGAAAATTTATGCGAACTTAGAAATTGGGACATTGAGAGAATAACAACAACAACAAAAAGTCACAGGCTATGCCAGGCAGTCAACTTTTCCCCCTCTCCACCTCATTCACAAACTTGACATGGCCTGGACCAGTATGAAGTTCAACTGTGAGAGGTGGACAGAGAGTGGGTGCTATTCACAATGTGGTTACTTTGGAGACTGAACAATCTGGAGCCAAAGTGATAGGGTGATTAGAATCTGTGGCAGGGCTGCCATGGTGGTTGTGGGTTTTTGTACTTAGGCACCAGGCCAAGTAAGCAAGTGTGGGCTGGAATCTAGCCCTAGTATTGCTTGCCAAGCTGTGTGCCCCAGCCTGGGGCTGCACCAGCCGGGAGGAAAAGGCCTTTCTGTAATTCATCTGCCAGGGAGGGGGAGTGCCTCTTTGTAGCTCACACAAAGATGCAGTGTGGGCTAGAGGTGGCCCAGACTGGAAATCACTGAAGGGGGATCTGTCTTCTTTGCTGCCATTGACTGTTGAAGTCTCCTGGATTCTCTCAATCTCTTCAATCACACACTCACCTATCCACCCACATACCCATCCCCATCTTCCTTGCTTGGTTAAATGGACTCTTTCTGCTGTCTTTCTTTAGGGAGTCATGTAGCTGCAGGAAGCACATACTCTCCCTGCAGGTAAACCAGGGAGCACATACCTTCCCTGGAGATAGGGGGATAGGAAGGAGAGGAGGCCCGATTCTGTTCAGTGTGTCTAGGAAGCGTACCCAACTTTCTTAACCTTACGTTATTCAATGAGAAAGTTTGAGTTTGCCACCCTCAACCTCACTCTCTTGGCTAATTTTGCAGTTGGTTCAGAATTCAGGAAGAGAGGATTTATTTCCTGGATTCCCAACAGGATCCTAGAGACCACACTATCCCCATCTCTCCTTATACCCCTGCTGAGAATAGAATTGTTCTTTCCAGCAGAAGCCATGAACTGGTGAGCCCTTGGCCAGACCCAACGTACCTCATGTTCTGTATCTTTTGAAAATAATTGCACAACATTTAAAATTGGGAGATTGCAAGTACACCTCACAATTGCTGGCCCTTCTTAAACCATAAAAATGGATAAATTGGCCACACTGAGCCTGTCCCTTCTCCTCTCATGGCATCAGTCAGTTCAGTCAGTGCTCCCCTTTCCAGGGGATCCACACCCTGCAGCTCCCCTGTCATCTCTGCTCTCACTATTGGCTGCTGGGTTGAGGCTGGGTGTCAACCACCATCTTTCCTACCCCTCACACAGACTTTGTTTTGAAGTGAATGGATGTCCCTACATTCTATGTCCCTTCAAAAGTGGAAGGGGAAGGCTCCATTAATGAAGACACATGGGGGATGAGAAATGTCTTTATGAAATCATAGATGATTTCCATGTGTTTAAAATAATATGTGTATATATTTTCTTGTGTGACTTACACATTATGTACCTATGTTACCCCTATGGTTTGCGATTTCCTTAACAGTTTTTTAGTGAAAAGTTTTATGTTTCCTTCAAAATATAACCAATGTTGCTTCTTCCCTGGCCAGCTCAATTCTCTTTCAAGGAAGCTCTTCCTAATCTTAACTTGATACTTGCTCCCTGCACTATGTACACAAGGCAATTTACTCCACTAGATGGTCTCACATGCATGAATATTCCACTGTTCATTCTTAGAATTGTTCATTCTGAAAGTGAAAATCTCACTTTTCTCACACCCTTGAATTTACCATACACCATGATTATATTGGCAAAGGAACTGGTCACAGAAGATGGGTGTCAATTTCAGGGAGGATCTTTAAGGATCCCCTGTGGAATGAAGTTTGCTCCTATTCTCCCTCCCCATGACCATGACTCTACAGACAGTAGGGGCACATTCAGTTTATGTCTCTGATTGAGGGAAACTGCAGTCACATACCCGCTACCTCCTTCTCTGCTTAAGCTCAGAGATAGACTAGTAGAAAGAGTAAGGAGACATAAGAAGCTTTTGTTGCTTTTAGCCCATGAAATTTCAAGTTTATTTGTTAGAGCTTCAGACCCAATTTGTCTTGACTGATAGACCTGTTCCCACTTGGCATGTCTGATCTTTGAAGATCATTCCTTTGTCTTTTTTTGTTTGTTTGTTTTATTCTTTTTTTTTTTTTTTCATTTCTCTGGGATGCAATTCCATTAAACGCATACTTATAAGTTTTCTAAATAGCTACAAGTTCCCATCCCACTCAGCAGTAAGAAAATCTCTCTTAAGATTATTATTCTTATGGTCAGCTCTGCCAATAATTGAAGAACACACCAGAACAGTGTGAAATTTGCATCAAGGCCAGCAAAAGGACAATATGACCCATTCCTTTTTAAAGAATATGTCACATTGGGCTTGTTTGCATTCCCATCTAGCCCTGAGTTGCTTCAGATTGGGGCACCAAGAAACATGTCATACAGAGTACAGTTGCCATTTATAGCTGGGGGAAAAAAAATGGGTATTCTGCGCATGCTTGAAATGCAAGTAGCTAATTTTTGATCGAACTTGATCTGGAAGCCTGGAGAAGTGAGCTCAAATGTTTACTGACTCTTCCCTTTGTTGGATCTTAACAATGGCTTCCAAAGTCTAGGAAACAACTCTGGATCTAATACTCTGATAATTTTATGGGTTTGAAAAAGTATAACTATGGTTATGTGGTGCATCCCTGTCTACCAAGAAAGACTCTTTTTGATTTGAGGGTTAATTGATAAGGATTTTAAACATTCTTAATTATTAATCAGCATTGAGATAGGACATAATATATTTTAAAACAGGCCTATATCTGCATTGGTGCTAATGTCTCTTTTTCTGTTTCTGTCTAAATTGAGCCTGAATGGTATAAAATGTGGTAAGGAGGAGCTACATAGGAAGTACAGAGAAAGCAAAACTCCTGTTTGAATATTTCTAGTTCCAGCTATGGAAGTGATTAGGCCATTTGACTTGTCTAGGATCATTTTTCTGATTTGTAAGATCTTTACCTTGCCTCTCTCAATGGAGGTGATTCTACAGTCAAATGCAGCAGGAGAGGGCTCCTGTAAAGTCCACTGTCCTGCATGGGCCAAATCATTTTTATTTATGACTGTTCTTTCATGCTGCGTGGCATGCAGACACCTATTTGGGGGCACAGATGATTTTCCCTAAAGCTTTTGCTTCTACCATCTCTCCTTCTTCTTCATTTCTCCATGGAACACAACTTCAAAGAATAACAGTGGGCACACTTCCTGCACTAGGTAATCCTCACCTCTCTTCATGCTTCAAGTTGAAATCCCTAAGGAATTCAGTCTTCTCAGTTCCTTCTTGGACTTTTTGCTGAGTTTCTGAGATAAGTCCCTGAGGTGACAGCATCTAGAAAAGTTAATGTCTGAGAAGGCAAGGACAAGAGCTTCTGGCTGTGCTCAGATATTGGACTTTTCTGGCATGGGGGTCTCATTGAAGGAACCATAACAGTCTGGGGAGATCAAGGCAGTAGAGGTTCAAAAAAGAGTTTTTAAAGGGTTCCGCGGGAAAGAAAGGTTCCCAAGCATTTCTATACCATGTCCTCTTTTTTCCTTTGTCCAGGATAGGCATGTCCCTGTCCCTTCACTTCATCTCACACTTTTATCCCCAGAAATAAGTTGCTTCCTCAGAGCAACATGATTTAAGGTTCTTAAGTGCAATTTTGCAAACTGTGTACTTGGTCAGCAATATTTTCTTTGGGCAGGGACTAGTCGTATTCTAGTTTGTTTTCTGGATACTCAGGACTTTCCATTGTGTTGCTTTTGGCAGCCCTGGAAGCCTAGCTTTGGGGCTACAGAAGAATACATCCCACCAAGCTTTGTTATCTGACCTAGGCATGCCGATTAATCATTGCTGCCATCTTATTTCTAAGCTCTTTTTTTTAAGATTTATTTATGTATGCTGGCAGAACTGGGGTACAGGCCAGAGGTGTGGGGGGTTAGAGGATTCACCAGAGACAGAGTGGGAAACAGAACAGGCAGATTGACAAAACACACTGCTGAGGGGAGCAGCAGGCAGGCCAGAAGAGGTCTGCCACGCCATGTGGGTCACCTCCCTGGCCAAGGATCAAACTCATGCTGCAGTGGCTTTGGAGAGCTTCATAAAGTGGTGCTTTAACCCATTGTACCACCAGGGAGGGCCCTTGTTATTTATTTATTTGTTTGTTTGTTTGTTTATTTATTTTTAAATGAGAATTTTTTGACCAGCTATGCAATGGACTGAATCAGTGAGGGAAGAAGAAGGAAGATTCTGGGCAATCCAGTCAATCCTTTCTGGAAAGCAGAATTTGGGTGAAAACAAGGGTATAAATGAATCAACCGATATTACCTTTTTATGTGTTCTCCCATCGTCCACGTATTCGGTATAATAAGAATATATAAGCTGGAAGGTAAGACTTTGTGATCTATGTCACAGATTTATTTCTACTTCCTGGAGTCACTGCTTCACTAACCTTGCTCTGCCCGGTATCATCCTTCATCCTTCCAAAGTAAATAAATGGAGTTCTCTCCAGCTTTTTCTCTTAATTAGCTATCAAAATTTGAGGTGTCACTCGGATTTTGAAGCTCCCTCTGACACACTTTTAAGACTGTGGGGGTCGCCCTGCCTTCCTTGACCAACTCACCTGTCTTCCATCAGTGGTCTCTGCCACGCATACAGCTGCACACATGTCTCTACACGGCTCCCACCGCCAGCTCCAGAGATGGCGGAGCTCCTGGCCTCTGTTTGTATATAGAGCTGTCTGAAATGCATTCGGGATCTCTTGAGGTGAAAAGAGTTATATAAACAGAGAATGTTATTATGGATTCTTACTACAGATGGAAATGACTGGGTATTCTCAAAATAAATAACATTTCACATTTTTATAGATATGTAACATAATATGCATGTGTGTGTGTGTATTTATATTCTTTCCATCTTGAATACACAGCCTCTCCTTCCTCAGCACTTGGATAAGCCATTCATTTTGCCTCCTGCTTTTTTGATTCTCTTCTTAAGAATTCATTTAATTGTTGCCAGCATTTGGAGAGTTAGGATGAAGCGGTTATAGGCTTCCTGCTAGCTCCCGCCAGATAAGCCTGCGTGGCTATAGCAGTTAGGAGTGCTGAATGCTGAAAACACTTAAGTTCTGTTTTTCCACTTCCCCTCTGAAGAGAGATCAATCAGCTTGTGGCTCAGCATAATTACAAATGGAAACTTCCTAGAAGAGGGGCCCAGAGTTAGAGGATACAGCATAAGGCACCTACATTCAGAGGTGGCTTATTTAGGTATTTTGGGTGTCTTACCTTTTTTTTTTTTTTAATTAGTGTATTATTTTCTGTGAATTCTGGGGTCAAGAAAGACATGTCTCATTGCCATTGATCTACTTTCAGTAAAACAAACAAGTGAATATAGGTAAATGGATGATAGGATCACCACATTCATAACTGTGCTGTTCCCACCAGGAAAATCCCAGCATTGGAGACCTTATGCCTGGGGTTTGCAGAAAAGAGTAAAGATGCCAAAGATTTCCTTCAAATCAGGGAGAAGGAAGATTGGCATCTACAAGTCCAGGCAACACAAGGCGGACAACAGCTGGCTTTGCCAGCTCCACCTGGCTCCAATGAAGGACTGGCTAGCGTCCTTGGCAGTGGATGGTGAGAGAGACAAACACGAGCCAGCTGCCCCGAGGCTGGCCACTTCTAGTGGAAGAAGGTGGGAGAAGAAGAGGTAGCTGGGTGAGAGGGCCTCAGGCCCTCAGTATGGCACTGAGAAAATGGCTCACTTGTGGGATTTCAGGCCAATTAGAGAGCTATCCTTTCACACACAGCCATCTGGAGATGTCTGTAAGGGGAGTGAGCCTATAATTGGGAAGCCATCGTAGATGACAGTTCCCAAATTTTAATAGGACCTGATCAAATTTTAAACTAAGATTTACTGCGTGCCTAATCCATAAATAGGCTTTTTGATAGGTGCTGTGTCCGTAACGACAATAATCATAACAGTGATAATAATAATGCCATGATGAAAATTGCTGAACTTTAATGAGCACTTATTAAGTGCCAGATTGTTTTACATGTAGCAGCACATTTAATCCTCACAATCTTCTGAAAAGTAAGCATTGTTTTCTTATTATCCTCATTTTAGAGTGAGGATACAACATTTAGGGAGTTTAAGTAATATGCCCAGGAGATTCAAGTTTATATCGTCCAACTCTTACTTTCTATTCTAGGCTATGTTGAAAAGTATATGGTCTGTACTTAAGGAACCAATAGTCTAGAAAATAAGGTAGACATGGAAGAAAATACATAGTAATGGGGAAAATAGTTCCACATTAATGCACTCTGCAACAAAGTAAATGCAGCAGTAACACAATTGAATATCGAATTTTACTCCTAACTTCAAACTCCCCTACACTCAAAAATTAACTCATAGCAACTCACCTTGTATTTTTTTTTTTAAGATTTATTGATTTATGCCTACAGAACTGGAGTACAGGCCAGAGGTGCAGGGGTGGTGAGAGGCTACACCAGCCACAGAGCGGGAAGCAAAATAGGCAGATCGACGAAGTACACTGCTGAGGGGAGCAGTGGGCAGGACAGGAAAGGTCTGCTGCACCATGTGGGTCAGCTCCAGGGCAGGGGATTGAATTCCCACTGAAGTGGCTGCAGCTAGCTTGCAGTGCTGAGTCCCAACCCATTGCACCATTAGGGAGGGCCCTCACCTTGTATTTTTAAGGTTCAGCTTTGAGGCCCCATTCATAGTGATAATAAGGAATGTTACTGAACAGTAACATAGTGATAATAAGGAATGTTACTGAACAGTAACAGTAATAAGGAATGTTACTGAACAGTAACAGTAACAGTAACAGTGCACTAATGGGAGTTACTTTTTATTGACTGTGTAGCATAAAGTAACTGATTCTAGTTCTTGCATTCATCTAGAAAAGTAAATCATGTAATGCCTGATACATAGATGAAAGCTCTGGGGTTTAAATAATCTACAAATAGTTCAGAGTTAGTGATGTGGCAAATCAGGGGCCTAAAGGGGACAGAATGACCCCTGATTGAATGTTTTCTTCATCACACCATCCATATTGTCTCTCTCCAATTACTTGGGACATATGAAAGGACTGTACACAGTATGCTTATACAGAGGAAGAAGCACAATTAGTTTTATGTAAGGAACTTGGCAATGGGAAGAGGCAGCTAACATTTAGTGAATGCTTCCTATGCCCCAGCCCAAGGCACTGAGCACTTAGCAAGGATTAGCTAAAACTAAGTCAAAATTTATGGATGAATGGGGATTTTCTAAAGAAGCTGTAGGAAAAGGCAATAAGATAAAAAAAGGTACAGGAACATGAACTATGGGGTGTGACAGCAGGGATTAATGAGACCTAAGAGATAGTGCAGAAATGGCATTTGGTTGGAGATCGACTGATGATGTGATTGTAAAGATAGAGGGGTGATGTTCTGGAAGACTTGGATCAAGGAGCATGGAGATTTATTTTTCCCCTAACGATATTAGATGGGTGGCAAATAAAGGAGGAAAACAATCCAGGAAGAAATTTCAATCCCCCCCCCAATCTTGAAAAGTGAAACTATTGACCCATTTCTTTTAAACCAATAAGCAAGCATGTTCAGATAGAGAGGATGCAATTTATTCCAAATCATTCAATTTGTAAGCGACAGAACTAGGTTTGAAAACCCTCTTCTGGGCCCTCCCTGGTGGTGCAGCGGGTTAAAGCACAGCACTAAGAAGCTAAAGCCACTTCAGCATGAGTTTGATCCCCACCTCGGAAGTGACCCACATGGCACAGATCTCTCCTAACCTGCCTGCTACTCCCCTCAGCAGTGTACTTCCTCAGTAGGCCTGTTCTGCTCCCCACTCTGTCTCTGGTGAATCCTCTCACCGCCCCTGCACTTTGGGTCTGTACCCCAGTTCTGTATACATAAATAAATAAATCTAAAAAAAAAAAAAAAAACCCTTTGGGCCTCCCTGGTGTCTCAAGGAATTAAGTTGCAGCACTATGAAGTAATCACAGTCACTACAACACTGAGTTTGATTCCCAGCCAGGGACGTTACTCACATGGTGCTGCAGACCTCTCCTGTCTCGCCCACTGCTCCCGCAGCAGTGTATTTCAGTAGATCCGCCTGTTCTGCTTCCCGATCTGTCTTTGGTGAATGCTCCCAACTCACCCACACCTTTGGCCTATACCCCAGTCTTGTATGCATAAATAAATAAATATTAAAAAAATAAAAAATAGCCCTCTTCATTCTGACTCATTTGCTCTACAGCCCCAAGATGTTGCAATTTAAAATATCTCAGTTTCAGAGATCAGAAAGGTAATGAATAGAAGGTGGGCAGAAGGTACTCAACAGTTTCAAACCTGCTCATCCAAGATTATTCTATTACCAAAATAAATTGCTTTCTTCTTATAGATTCTTATTAAAATTCCCAATATTACCCTTGCCACTATGAATTCTTAAAAATATCAATCAAGAAAAATGATGCTGTAAGATGGAGCCAACCAAAAACATGAAGAAAATGACAGTACAAATAAAGGTGAAGCTTCTCTAACTTCTCCCACTGAATAGGTTTAAATCTGGAATGCAGGGCACCGAGAATTGCTGGTCATATGTCTACGATGACACCCCATGAGGACAACAATCTGTCCATCAGGCCACTCATCTAGTTCCATCACTGAGCTGTCTCCATCTGGAGAAAAGGACTCATTTTTCTACTCATGTACAAGTACAGGTCGGTTAGCAAAAGCCATTGTCAGGAGAGGAGGAAGCATCAATAATTTGCCATTTGCTATCAAAACTTTGATCTAGTCTCCACATTGTATATAGAGAGGTGCCACTGTAACTTGTGTTTGTGTCACTTGAACAAATGGTAGCAATTAATATTCACTATTATTAGTGAATGGTGATCACCAATATTAATGGTGATTTCAACCTCTACTCCAAATTACCACATGCATTTGATTTTTTTTTTCTTTTCATGTAGAAGAACTGGGGTATAGACCAGAGTTGTAGGGAGTGAAAGGATTCACCAGAGATAAGAGTGGTACAATTGGTATCAGGTGCCGCAACTGAAATACACTGCTAAGCAGTAGAATTCTGCTGTGCCATGGATGGGTAGTTCCCTGGCCAGGGATTGAACTCAAGTCATAGTGGTGATAGTGCTGAAAATTAATCCCTAAGTCACCAGGGAGGCCTCCTTTGATATTCTTGATTGAAATTCAAGGTTGTTTTTTTTTTTTTTTTTTCATTTTTATTTTGTCCTAACAGGTATGAAGACAGCTCCAGTACAGGAATCAGAGAAGCTACTTTTTTACTTTAAGTTGCTTGAAGCTTTCCATTTTGGTTACTTTCTCAGTTTACTAAGTTTTAAATTGGGCATTATGATATCCATTTCACAAGATTATTTAAAAGTCAGTGCTTCCTGGGTGTGAGTACTAAGTAGTCACAATTGTCTGATTATCTGTGCATCTATAGTAGCAGACTCAAGAGAAAGCAGGTGCATCTTCAACCATTCTGGCTCAGAACAGCTATCACTCCAGACCCCCCAAAGTGACAGTCTTATTTCCTGAGACAAGTAATAAATTATGGATTCAAGTGGGGAAAACAGATTCAATCTGAGCAAGCTGGGAAGGGGGTCCAGTACTCGTCTTCCAGATCGCCTTGCTCCTTACCACCTCCAGTCTGTATTTTTTTTGCTAGTCTCTCTTAGAACCTTCCTTTGATTGCTCTCCAATTCAAGAGACACTTTCTGATTAATTTAACAAGTGCTTTATAGGAACATATATGTTTGTATTAATATAATATTTATTTAGATTAGACATTAATAGAAGAATCTAAACTATCTCTTTTAAGTCTGTTAGATGGGCCCTCTTGGGTGGTGCAGTGGGTTGGAGTGCAGCACTGTGAAGCTGGCCACAGCCGCTTCAGTGCAAGTTCGATCTCCCATGGCGGCAATGACCCACAGGGTGCGGCAGATCTCTTCTGTCTTGCCCACTGCTCCCCTCAGTAGCGTACTGTGTCTATCTGCCTGTTCTGCTCTCCGTTCTGACTCTGGTGAATCTTCTCACCACCTCTGTACCTCTGGCAGGTACCCCAGCTCTGTATGCATAAATAAAAAGTCTTTGCTAGACCACACTTAGAGTTGCCCACCATGACACCCCAGTTTATAATCCAGTCAACTCTGATTCTCTACCTCTTCTGCATTTTTTCTCACTAACATCTGTCTTCTAACACATTACTTAATTGCTATTTTGTTTATGTCTCGTTTTCTTCCCCCACCAGAATATGTGACACATGAGAGCAAGGATTTTGATCTTTATTCATAATAGCCCTGATCCCTGCAACATAGCCTGCAATGTAGTAGGAGGTCAATATTGCAAAATTAATTTTTATTATTGTTGTTTTTTCTTATCCCTAATTTCCAGCATCTATAGCTGATTTTACACAATCTTGTCAATAAAAAGCTTTTTTGGTGGTAGGCAAGATACAATTCCAGACATAGAGGTGCTAACTAGAATATTCAGAATATTACTTGGCCCATCATTTAGGAAACCAAAGTAATTTCTCAACTGCCCACTTTTCATTGTTCATACATTTTCCCTGAGTTGAGAGGCCTACAAGTTACCTTTGTCTGTTTTACTGAAAGAAATAAAATTTAAAAGCATTTCTTCCATATATGATTTTCCTCCCTCAGTTTTATTACAGGCATCTAAGACTATAATGTCACTCTGAACAATTGCCTAATAGATAGTAATTAAAGACTTAAATCTTGACACAATGCGGCAATGTTATTTGAAAGCAGGAAGGAATAAGTCCACATGCTTCAAATCTCTCAACATGAAAGTACTTGTGTACATATCTGTCACTTTTTTAAAAAAATATTTATTTATTTATGCATTCGGAACTGGAGTACAAGCCAGAGATGCAGGGGCAGTGAGAGGATTCACCAGAGATAGAGTGGGGAGCAGAACAGGCAGATTGAGGAGTACACTGTTTAGGGGAGCCAAGCCACGGACGGGTAAGGAGAGGTCTGCCTAGCCATGTGGATCACCTGTGAGGGGGAGATGAAACTCATGCTGAAGTGGCTTTAGCTTCTTAGTGCATTGCTTTAACCCGCTGCACCACCAGGGAGGGCCGACAACTTTTTTTTAATTTAACTAATCCACTGAATTTTCAGATGCTGGTTAAATTGTGAAGGCAGATGAAGTGATAGGTTTTTTTTTATTATTATTACTTTATTTTTAACATAATGGAAATAAATAAATTGCAGTATGTTTGTGTTCAAGAAGCATTTAATAACGATAGTTATGAGTGCATTGAGAGGGAGGATGGGCAGTTTCATATTTGGAAATATAAAGTGGTATATAATTCAAAATCACTGACATCTTCATCACCTAAATATAAATAATAGAGACAAGCAATTTTTTTTGTCAACTTCTTGCTTTTATATGTTTTTCCTAGAATTTTATTTTGTCTAACTGAATTTGCTTTCTCTTTCCAGAGTAACTATTTTTTCTTTCTTCCTTTTGAGAGGTGGGGCGAGAGACTTAAAATATCACTAAGAAAATCTGAGGAAAGACTAAGCTATCTCGGTCGTAGGTGATAACCCATGCTTATTAGTTTTAAGGGGTTAAGATACAGTTGCTATGATATCCAGAAAAGGAGGTGGGGTTCATCTTGGCTGTTTCTGGTGTGCAAGAAGCATTTCTGCCTCAGCAGAGAGAACTCCCTAGAACTCTATCCTCAGCTGATGGAGCCTGTGCTGTGAGGAGCACATATTATTGTATAAAATTTACTGCAAAGGAGAGTGATAGGAATAGAGAATGTATACAGTAGCTTACTGCATGCTAGCAGGTCTTTTCTGGGCTCCTAAATGTTAACTGGATAGTAATGTAAGTTATTACACTCATTAAATTAGGCCACAAACAAGTCAACAGTGATTCAGCAAAATGGCTTTGTTTGTATAGTGCAAGGAAGTCTGATAGATATCCAGTCACACATTTATGGCTAAATGGATGAAGATTTTAACATTACAGCCTAATAAAAACCCCATACTGTGTGATTAAATAAGAGGGAAAGCAGTAAAAAAGAGAACGCGTAATGACGGTAACATGTAGGTCAGTTACAATTTAATTGTCATTGCACTTCATTGCTAACATATCAATTCTCTGCTGCTTAGCTGAGCAGAAAACAACAACTTAACATGTACACTGGGCCCACTGACGAGGCGTCAAGCCCCCACTTCCATCACCTGCTTTTGACTACTTCCTTAACAACCACATGAAGTCCTGCTTTAATAGGATAATCTCACTGAAAGCTCCTGCTGATTATATCTTCCCATGCTCAATGCATCAATGATCAGTAAATTTACTTCACACTCTACATAGATGCTAAAATTAGATTGTTTGCGTTACAACTTTCAATACTTCTGCAACAAGAAACACCTGCCTGCAGATTTATATTGTTTTGTTTAATGGTTTAAAATAAAGATAGCCTCACAGTGGCGATACCTTGATGTACTATATCGGAGGCCACAATGGCTGATCATTTTTCTTACTTATCCAATTTGTACTGTATTTCTTGCCATATAAGGTATAGCTTCATTATCATTAATTGCAGCTTTAGAAAAACCGAGGAAGTATTTATTCTTGCCAACTTTGCTGCAATTTTACTGATTCAGTGTAACTAAGAAAAGGAGGAGGTAAAAAAGCACTGTGTATTTAACTTTTTCCCCCCGAATCTGGATAATTCACACAGATCTCAAAGGGGCTTTGGCACCTTTTTTAAATGTTAGCTCTAAAAAATTGTCTGTCTAGCACACTTATGCTGATCTATAGTAAAGACTTAACCGAGTACATAACCGAACTATTAATTCAGGTGCCTAAAGTGACATTTTTTATCCAGCTTAGTGGAGTCTATTCCATATAGAATAGAGCACAACTCCTGGTGTTAAAAAACAAAATCCAGTGGATGCTAGATAACTTTATTAGAATGATTAAAAACATCAACATTTTTTTTTGTTCATTCCAAATCTCATTTCAATTGAGATTTCTGGGAATTGGGTGCATAGATTCCAAATGTCACTCATACACTCTATTTCTTTATGTACCTCATTGAACCATCTAGGTAGAGTTGTGTCTCATCTGAGGTCAAGAACAAGGGTCTTCAGTTCAAGATCCTGAGCAAGTAGAGCAGAAACCCTAGGAATGAGTGCTCTATTAGGTTGAGGGCTGGCGGCACCACTCCAAGCCGTGAGGGACACACCTTGGACACACCTTGGAGATTTGGGAAAGGCCTCATGGTTACTTCCAAGCCTGGCAGCTATGTATCCCCAACTCCAACTTAAGGATCAAAGATGGCCAGGTGTGGATCAGTCTGTTGTCATTAAGGGTATATTTAGAAAAGCCCCTTCCTTCTGTTTGTTCCTTTTTCCTTTACTCACGATGGAATGGCAAGTTCCATTCTTCGAGTTCAACCAGGGAGAAGACCAAAGTAGCACAGTACTTTTGGTTTCCATGGTGCTACTTATAAAGATTATGCAAAGTGCTTAATGAATAAGTAACTCTTCTCAACACTTGGCAGATGAGACACTTAAGAGATTTGGACAAAAATAACAATATGAATAAAAAGTTAGCTGTGGTACTCCAAATGCCTGATTTCTTGCATAGACCTCTGCACCAGGAGAGTGGTGGTCTTCCATTGATACTGTTCTTTGACATCATTCTAATGATTAATACAGATTAGACCAGCTTCTTCACCATGGACATCTTTCTCACTGTGTTGGATAATCATGCCCATTGGAACTGGTCACATCTGGAAATGAATATTAGTGATAAGTAGAGGCTGCTTGTCTGTCTAGGCAGGACATATGTCCGGTAAGAGCTGATGAAGAAGGCTAAGGGAGGAACTCGAACTACAGACCCTTATTCTTCACCTTAGCAGACACACAATTCTAGAACCATCTAATCAGAATGTTTTTATTGGTGAGGATTCCCTTTTTCTTTTTATTTTAACTCATTTGTTGAGAGTTCATACACATTTCTCTCTGTCCCTATTAGAAATAAATTGTAAGGAAAAGGCTCATTTTCTCAAGAAACATATATTATCCAGAGGGGATAAATGCATCGATTTTTCCATAAAAATGAGCTCTGTAGATTTACAAGTGCCTGGCTAGCTAAATATAGAAATGTGATAAATTCAAATTCATAACAATAGATTTAAGCATATTATCATAGAGATAATCCAGCTAGCCATATATTAACCTATCTGAAAATAGCTGAAAGAGGATGGGAGGAAGCAGAATTTGCAGATGATATTTTTGAGTCACATTTCCCACTTGCTTAATTTTTAAACCTTGGCCAAAAATGCCATGTTCATTTTATCTTTGAATTGAAGAGAACTTGGCAAATTTCCTAATGACAAACTCCAGTCAGTGACTTGGAGCATGAATTCATCACCCAGAATATTAACTATCTCTATTCTTGATGTTATTTAGCTGATTTAAATGTTAAGGCCAATCATTGTTCTCTGGGGCCATTTTAGATTTGTCTTCCCCAAAACAGTAGGAGATCTGTATCTGGCAATCTAGGCACGGAATAAGACCACAAGAGCCCGGCCGTACATTGGTGTGCCAGTGTGTGTGTGTGCGTGTGCGCGCGCGCGCGTGCTCGCGCGCACATGCGTGCGTGCGTGCGTGTGCATGCCTGAGGCTGAGGCGATGCTTGATTTGCCAGGATGGACAACCACTTTCTCCAACAGCTGCCTTTTATAAGCTTATCTGAAACCTTGACACAATTTTTGGAAGCTCATTAGACTTAAGAATGATTGCAAATGAAAGTAGATGCACGGTTACTCACTGACATTCATGCCTGCTTTTTAAATCTCATGCTGTATTGTTGCGGATCTTGATTTCACACTCAGATGCTTAACCCCACATTAATATGTGTCTTCTTCCCCAAGATGAACATAGTTGCCTTCCCTGTCTGGCATTATCATTCTCCGCCAACAAAATGGATTGCAGGAATTTAGTGGGCTGGGGGTGGGGGTGGGAGGCAGTCAACAACCACATCTTAAAATACTGGCCATGATTTTTCCATTTATTCTTGAATGCAATAGACAGTTTGAATACCTACTGTGCACAACTCTGTGTGGGGTACCACACAGATTTTTCTTATGAGTTAGTTTCTTAAATGAAAGGGCAGACATTTTCATCTCCCTAGGGTCATGCCAGAAGTCTATTTCTTTTTATCTTTCCTTATTAAATTATGTTTACCTGAATACATCAGGTTCATTTCACCTAGGCAGGATGTCCCATTAAGCATGACAAGTAGAAGGTTGCAAGATTAATGCCCTTCTTGAGCTTGAATTAGTGTGTCAGCATCTTTCCAGACCTGGGACCAGAGTCTATAGGAAGTATTCCATAATGGACCTTAGCCTCTAACTGAACTGCTCTAATATTATTCCTATAACAAGACTACTTTTAAAGAGCCTCATTATTGGCTTCATTAGATATGTTACTTGCATCAGTGGCTGTAGTTATGCCTATAATATAGGAGAGGTTAACATAGCGTATTTTTTATGTATTATATGGCATACAGCTTGAAGTAGCCAAAAGGTTTATGGCAATGTAATTGGTAGTTAGTGTGAAATTTGTAAGACAAATAGACAATATCTAGGGTAACCCCTCTAATCCTCTTTTTTCAGTTTTTTACAGCCACCAAAGGGCCTCATTAAAACAGCAGTCAGCACCTTAGTGAAAAGATACAGTGCTTAAAGTGCCCAAATGTGACAGAAAATCTGCATTTTGTAAATCTGACACCTTTGATAGATTATACAGTGTGAAGCCATTTCTTCTAAGCGTTATGATAACGCTTCAGGTTCTCTTCTGAATCCAACTTTGCTATATTCACGAGCTCTAACAATATGAAAAAGAGCCGATTGAATAAAATGAAGCTTAGAAGGTAGAGAGGAACCTTTCTCTATGGCACAAAGCTCTTTGCATGCAAAGGGGCTGGAAAGCAGCTGTTGGCATTTCCAAGGACCCCTTAATCTTTGGGGTAACATTCCTTTAAATATGAGGATGCTGTTTAGGATGAGGACAGTATTTGTGCATTGAGGTGCACCAACCTGTGGACTACCAGAGTGGAGAAAGAGTAGTTTTATGTGCTATATGGGAAATATTACTGACTTTTTCATCTCCTTTCACAGATTAATGTTTTACAACTGTACCCAGACCAAGGGAATTAATGAAAACCTTACTCGTTCTTTCATAAAAGAGGCCTTTGAAATCTGAGCCTACAGATTGAAGAGATCCAATGCAAATGATGCTCAACTAGGCAAATCTTCTAATTTAGTTCTAGGTGGCTCCCACAGCAGAGCAGCTCAGGTGACAGTGACACCATGAGTTTTAGAAGCATAACTGTGGCTGCTCTAAGCCAAGGGTGCAATCCTCCAAACCCTCACCATTCTTCCCCTAAGCCAGTATAAGCACTGGGCCTGGCCCCTCTTCACTTCTGGTTTAGCTTCCAGGGCCCCATACAGAACAATATGTATGAACAACTGACAACAAAGACAGAAACTAAAATCAGAGCATCTATTTTTAGTCTTTAAAAATTCTAGTATATGTAAATTAACATTTTTACTGTAGCTAGAGGGGAGGAAGATGTAGCATAAAATGTATGATTCTTTTATATGTCTGCCCAAGATTGTAGAATGTTTACTAATTATGATCAGACCAAAATGGAGGGATGACCTCTCTTGAGTCCTTCATTTCAGCTGCTACTGAAAAAACTGCCCTTGTGTGTGTGTATGTGTGTGTGTATTATTATTATTTTTTTTCCTTCAACAATCCCCACAAAGGGAGAAAAGTCTTTTTTTTTTTTTTTTTTTTTTTTTTTTTAAAGAAAGATTAATTTTCAGTACTCTTCAAGGGACAAAGGGGTTGGACACATAAATGGCAGAGGCAGTGGTCTTTTTTTTTTTTTTTCATTCTTCCAGGCTTTGCTTTTTTTCATTCATCCAGACTTTGTGTCTCTTTGGTCAAATGATATTGAAGTGTTTTGTTTATTGAAACTTCTAAAAGATAGTCAGGCCATTTTGACCTATCTGCTTCATGCATTTTATGATGAGTATAAATTGCTAATGTAGTAGTAGTTTGTCTTCATTAAAAGTTAAAAAGTAGAAAAGCAAATTAAAAAACATTCGACACTATTTATGTTTTCAATCCATAGCATGACAATGGAGTCTTGTATGTAAGCATCTGTCATTCAAATGAAATAAATATATCTGACGATTGTTACAGTTTAGTATTGAAATCTTCAAGGATAGGTAGATAACTGGATTCGAGCATGCCATGGCAATTGCCTCTCTTTCCCCTTAAATATACATGGCCATAAATGCCACAGAAACTTTCCTTTTAGTACTTTATGTATACTCATTCTGAATGAGTTTTTTCCCTACTGTGATGAAAGAAACCAGTTTTCATTTAAATGACTCCATTTAGGTATTTGCAATTATTAATAACACAGCTTACAAAAGGAAAAGATTCAATGGCTGGAACCTTGAAATGAATCCTTGAGAATTTGGAATTGGATATTGCTTTCTTTTACAATAATCCAGGCCACTCTATTTTTGTTGAATTCAGTGATTTTTTTTGGTCTGGTTTTACTTTTGAGGGTGAGAACTATTAAGTCTTAGCCAGTTGCTCCAAGGAATGGCAGGCCACTTAGCTGAGAAATGTAATTGAAATTTCTTTTTGGGAAAAAAAAAAAAAAAAAACAGCGATAGAAAATTGCCTCATCAGAACCATCTTTCAACCAAGAAATCCTGTGACTCTCACTGTTCTTAATTGTTGACCCATCTGTGTCACATTATGTGGCAGGAAGGCTTCCTTCAAATAAGGATCCATGTTACTTCATCAGAATGTGCTTGTTAAAAGTGATAATAGTTCACAATCGGTACTTAGCCACATGCAATACAATATCCTTTCAAAATGAGGTGTGGGGCCTAAATTAATACCTTGCTGCATAAGTCACTCTATTCTCTGAAAATCATTTGGTCTCTAGGGGGAAAATATCATGGAGATGCTTTTGCTAGCCAAAGTTTAAAATGCAGAATTTATTTAATTTGGGAAAGGAACTTAGTGTGGATGTCTATTGCTAACTGTTGAGCTTCATTTAGCCTTTAAAAAGCTGCCTTTGCATATGTGGTACCAACACTCAAAAAATGTATTTAAGGAAATTATATATTTTCTCATAAAATAGATTTTAAGATTGAAATATATGTGACATTAGATGCATATGATTGGACTAAAAAAAATCATAACCCTTTCCAGTGAATTCTCTTAATATATGTATGTGGCTTGCCTTGCCCTGAAAAATGAACTTAAAGGAGCATTGTGAATAGAATGTGTGGGTTTAAAATTCAGTGGATTATTCACATCTGTTAGGTGAGAATTAAAGAGCGCTGAAATAATATATTCTTACATTTTAGAGCTATCACTGCCAAAGGCTACTGACTAGTATCAACATCTGTGTTACTTCTTTAGATTTCCTGATTCAATGTGTCTAAACATTTCATTTACTACTGGAATTTTTTAAAGTTGTTTTAAGCCTCTGTTTGATGTACTAGTTCACTGAAAGATATTATTAGCAAATATTAGTTAAGGGATTATATGTACAATTAGCCCTAAATAACATTAACCGAATGTTGTGATTCATATTATTGAAAGAACGTCAGACTCTTGAAACGGTAAATAATGGAATGAAAATAAATAAAGGTACCTGTATTTTGACAGTGATATTCCACCTCTGGTTCTCCCATGCGCAAGCGTAAACACGCACTCGCACTCTCTCTCTCACACACACACAATCATTCAAATGCCTTTTCTTTCTCTGACAAAAATATTCATTAAAACATTTCACTGTGCTGCCTTTTAATATAGCACGGGCATTCAACCTGCGCAGGAAGCTTCCTGGAACCGCACAAATACTGTGTAATTATCTGGTGGCTCCCTGCTGGCTGCTGCATATTCCAAGCACAAAGTGAGCAGCGTATTTCTAGAGCCTGACTCCTGTCTTCATTGTCCCTGCTTGGAATATGAAGCCTCACTTCATTATAGTAGACCTGATCAAACTTGATAGATTTAGCCATTATTCTTGACTGTGTCAACTTTCCACAGTTTTTTTTTTTTCCCCCCCTCCTTGGGTTCTTTTGTTTTGCCACCCAGGGAATGCAGAATATTCTGAGTCTAGGTTTCTCTTTTTCTCATGTCTAATCTCTCTTCCCTCCCTCCCTCCCTCTCTCTCTCCCTCCCTCTCTCTCTCTCTCTCTCTCCCTCTCTCTGGGATCTCTCAACCCGCTCCCCCTTCTCCTTCCACCCTATTTCTCCCTTCTCCCACCCAAACAAACCAAGGATTCAACAAATAATGTTCCTTTTACATCATGTGATTCAAGGAAAATAAGGCTTGCAATTTTTCCTCTCAATTGTCCTCTTTGGTTTTGATTTTTCAGTTACAATAAAAGAATTCTGCAGCAATGTTGCCACACAAGACTGAAATGCTTTGAAAATCCTTTTCTATTTCCTGTTAGTAGCACAGTAACTTTTGCTCTATGATGTTGTTGTGATGGTTGAGGTTTTTTTTTTTTTTTTTGGTCTGTCTTATGACAACTTTTCAAGGAGCACTTCAGAGTTCATATTTTCAAGGATCATCCACATCAGTGTATCTTATCAAATTTTATAAATGTCGCAGTGCATTTTCTTTATGAAAAGGCATTAGTCCCTTCTCTAGGCAAATACAGATGTTGCACAACTGGTTTAGCATAACAGATTGCCTGGTAGTTTCTGAGAGTTGCTATGCAACAATAGAGACTTATATCATAGCTTTAACAGAATTTTAGACTATCAAAAAATAAGGCTAGTTGTTTTGCACAATTAAGGTCACTAGGACCCCTAAAACTGCCGTGAAATATATTCATCAATATATCAGGTGTTCGTTATCAATCTTAGAAATCTTAGGTCAGTCTACTATTTATCCTTGTCAATGAATATTTTGTGGTAATATATTGCTCTCCCAGTTTTAATTTTTTTCAGCAATACACCTATCCCTTCAGTGGACCCCAAACACTGTTTTAAAACAGAAAATAATGGTTACATGTTAAGGTCTGCTTATTAAACTCTAATGATAATTACAGTAAAAACTGAAGGGTCTTGGGAAGTCCTCTCACTCTCCTGGGTCTCTCCACACCCCAAACCACGCCCATTCCCTTTATTATGTTTATTTTTGAATGCAAGAGTCAGGCTTCCAATATGCTGCCTTTCCACAAGTTTGCTCAGGGAATTCTTATTGTACTTTCTGGTTTTATGCCACAGAAATAAGGGAAGAGGCTTGCATGGCTTGCATTTCATATTATCTTCCTTAAATTAAAAATAAAATAATTATTTTTTAGAGTGGCATTTTCAGTCACACCAAAAGCTTCGAAGCATCTTAAAATGTAAATTGCCGTGAAGCAACACAAAGGAGAAAGGGAAGATTTTGAAGGCAATCGCACTGATCACTTAATTCAGTCGCTGCGTATCCACTTGGCATAAGGTAATTAGAGTGCCACATTGCTGTAAAGACAGAAAGCTTAGGGTCCCATTCTGACTCACCCAGACGATAATACATGATTAGAAGTCAGTGACAGATCACAACTGCTGAATGACCCACCAAGGTCTTATCAAGGGCAAATCGCATAATTAGCATGCACTTCGCTGGCAGAGGAGTGCAGTGCTATTGTTCCCGTACAATCGAATTAGCCCCGCCAATGAGGTCAGTGTTCTGTGACCTTAGAGACATTTCAGGTTTCTTCCCCCCTCCTTGTCACACGCATGCCACACACACATGCAATGTGCACACACCCACGCACGCTTACACTGAAGCGGAGTTCTGTGGACACTAAAAACACATTTTATAGAGACATTTTTGAAGTACACTCCATTGACTCTTTAGTTCATCATGTATGGAATGAAGAATGAGAAAACCAGCTAATGTAGTCTGACCCTGGGGGACACATATGTAATGGAGCTACTTTGACATATTCAAGCATCCAGTGAGGCCTGGGTCTCACATTCTTTTCTTAATACATCTGCAGCTCCCCACATGTTTCAATGAAGTATTCATTCAAGTTTCAGGTCTCACCTTCCTTCCGGTAATCAAAATGACCTGGCTGATTTTTCCATTCTGCCTCTCCCTGCTCTACATTTTCCTCAAGAGTTGTCCATTTCCAAGACCTGAAATTCCTTTCAGAAAAACTGATGCTTTGGAAATGGTGAAGGTTCCTCATAGCTTCGGGTTGTTCTTGCAGCCAAAGTACCACCCTGTGGTGCCTCCCACTGTCCCCACAGTGGTAAGGATTTCTCTGGTTGGTGATGCACGGACATGCAAAGTTGGCATCTTCTATCTCTTCTCTGCAACCTGGAGATCCATTCTGTGCAGAAGTCTTGAGTGAAATTACATGAGAGACTAGAGTGTAGTTTGTTGTCTAGACTAGAAGCCACTCTCCTGTTTGTTCTACACTCTCCATCACAGTGGTCACTGACAGAGAGGTCGTTGGGCACACAGTGCTGGTACTGAGCAGGAACTCATGTTCCCTCCACACTGGGTTTCTGTCATTCACCTGCCCTGGGTTCCCTCTGAGGTGACTTCCCCACCCTCCACGCCCCACCCCCCTTACTCCACTCCTGCAACCAGTTTTGCTGACATTACTTGTACTAGGCTTTCTATCAATTCTTTAGGAAAATTTTTATATCCCATAAAATTAGAGCCAGGTTTTGAGTACTTTAATGAGGATAATGAAGATATTTCTTTCTACTAAGAGCTAAATAATTTCAAGATTTTGTTCTCCAGAGTTTGCCCAAGTATGACTCACAATTTACTACTGAAGACTCACATGAGCTGAGATTTCATGACACTTTTAGAAACATCTAATCCAAAATTTAGTGCTAATGAGAAGTCTAGGGAATATTGATTTGTGTGAGAGGAAGGGGCTCTGACTTGAGGCTATTGTGGGAAGGGGTGGCTGAGGTATGAGAAGCTTTGGCTGTTTGGTGCTATCAAGAAGCCATGGACTGAATATCAGATGACTTGGGTCTAGTCCTAGCTTTGAACTTGGCCAAGGCTTTGTTCATTCTTGGCCTTGATATCTTCATCTGCAAAATGCCTAGATTTGGCAAGAGGCAGTCACTTAGTTCCATCCTAGTATTCTGTATTTCTAAAACCTGTGAGAAAAACTCTGCCTCCAGTCTACTTGATTCTGTTTACTCATCACTGGAGTCCTCGGTGTTTGCATATTGGGGCTCTGAGTACTGTAAATGATAGTAGTGTTACAAATGGTGAGACCTGGAGAACTTAGCACACACAGGAATGAGAGGAGAGTGGGGGGATTTATTGTTTACAAGATTTCCCCTCCCTTTTCCCCCTCATACATATACTTTCTATAATTAAGCATCAAGAAAAGGAAGAAACCCATGAAAACACAACGGACTTATGTTTAAATACTGTGTTCCCAAAGTGTCACTGAATAGGCAAGTTCATCTTTGAGCCAATTAAATAATTCCAGCTCTAAGTTGGTCTCTTCTGTAAGTGCTCTATTTTGTGATGCTTGCATTTCAATGGGGAAGGCATTTTTACAACTTTAATGTGGTATTCCTGTGCTTCCAAACATATTTTCTTGGGTAAATAAAAGATTTTGATTGATTTCTGTTTTCTGAGGCTGAACTACATGGTTTCTTTAAGAGACGGCGATTTAGAGTTTAGTAGCACAGGATTCTCCCAAAGAATTTGTTTGTGACATGTAGTTCATTTATTAGAATGCCTTGATATTTGTGCTACACGGGAATATGAAACTTTCTTCATTTGGTATGAAATTAGTTTCTTTTGTTTTTTAAAAACAATATTTATTAATGAATACAGAACTGGGGTACAAGCCAGAGGTGAAGGGACAGTGAGAGGATTCACCAGAGACAGAGTGGGGAGTAGAACAGGTAGATCGACAAAGTACTCTGCTGAGGGGAGCAGCAGACATGAGCGGTCTTCTGCACCATGTGGATCACCTCCAGGGGCCAGGGATTGAACTTGCATTGAAACGGCTACAGCTAGCTCACAGTGCTGCACCTTAATTCGTTGTACCACCAGGGAGAGCAGGTGAAGTTAATTTCTAAAGGTTGTTGATTTTGCAAACACAGGGACATTACCCTTGTACAAAAGTTACTGTTGTCTGTAGACTAGTAGAAGTCTTCGGAGTGTCACAAAAGTTCCTTACAACATTGTATGTATATTTATTGTGATGAGCTCTTCCATCCTTCTGGGATTTAGTCTTCACAGTAAGTTCCTTTTGACTTTATATATATATATATGGAGAATTGTGGACAAAAAGAACAGTTTTTAAACTTGTACTGGAAATATTAAAAAGGGACCCATTTTTCCAAATCGTCTCTCCTGTAGAGATTTTACAGCAGCTGTAAAATAGAGATGATGCATCTCACAGCACTGTATCTGCTGTAAGGGGTGTGTGCCAATTTGTGCAAGGTGTATCTTTCCATATGTGGGCTCTGTGTACATTGCATGTATCACTTATAAATTATAAATCATGGTGCCCAAAGTCTCAGGGGGAGACCCCCACCTTAGTCCGCCAGTGCAAAGCCTGAAGTCCCCTCACGAAACAGGATTAAAATTCACTCCTTACAACCATCCCAGGCATTTATTCCTTCCTTTTCATTGAGCTACATTTGTCTGATTTAACAAGATAAGATTTGAGTGCTGATGCAGCCCGTTGTTAATGTAGCAGCCGCATCCACCATACCATCGACACTCGGCATCAGAGGAATGCATAAATCAGGTATTCAAAAAAAATTAGATATGCAGCACACCAGTTTTATAGTCCCAGCCTCAGAAATTGAAATGGCCCAGATTAATGTATTATATCTTACACACTGTCCGAGTGAATCAACTTTAATATATTGAACAGATTCGCAGAACAAGACTTTGTTATCTAAGGAGCACTCGGAAGAAGGAATTGACCTGAGGATTTGATTTGGTTCAGGTAGTTCATGTTGTACAGCAGCATTTGAATAGTTTCACATAAAAATAAAATTTGTATTAGAAATATTTCACATCATTTCTGGGCTCATCCACACGGCAGCTTTGCAGAGGGCCAATATTACAGAAACAATGTCCGGCCAAGATATGATTTTAACCTTTGCTTCTGACATGGCAAAACAATATAATTGTAATTTTAATGCAAGCTGCTGTTTCTCAGCAAGACAGCTTGTACAGCCTGACTTTAACTAGTTTGGATTTTGACTGGAAATGAAATGCCCATTGAATTGCTCATACAATAGAAGCACCACAATTTGTAGCGTTCCGTTCCCAAAGGCTCAGTCGGGGCTGAAGCTGCTCTGTGCAAAAGCTGCTTTTTATACTGTTGAATGCCATTCCAGGGAAGGATCGGCTTGCAAGCAATGTGAGGCTGCAAGGACAGTAGCTCTTCTCCTTGCCAGGCTGGGTGAGCCTTGATGAGGAAATAGTTTGGGGATTTGAAATCAGAGAAGATGCGGTCTTTCCCTCTGACTGTCTGGAAGAGGAGAAGGGAGGGGGAAAGAACAAAAAAAAAAAAAAATCGAAGTCTGGGGAGAGAAAGGGGCTGAATTTGGGGGATCGGGGTACATGGCAAAATGCTTCATTCTTCCATGACTCTTTCCTGTTTCACATTCTAGAGAGTCTTCTTTGTATAACCTCAAGACCTGCAAGGTTGTGCTTTTTCACGCGGTGACAATGATGGAGTCTGAAATCCTATCTTATATTTCTTGACAATATCAGCTGTGTGATCCATGGCAGTCTGTAACCACATACAAACAGGATTCTACCTATTTAATGCATTTGCTAGAACAAATGCAAGCAGTAGTGATGATGATTTTCTTACTGAACTCAGAGGATCGCACTACATGCCAAAGTATTCGGAACAAGAGAAATAAGCAGAAAAAGAGTCATGAAATGCAAATGTAAGGGGTCTCACAGTAATTGATACACTAACATTATGTCCTGTTGCAAGCAGATGCAAGGTAAACCAACAAGAATTTGAAAAAAAAAAAAAACAAAACAAAACTCACTTCCTAGAATGGCACCCTTACACTTATTGGCACTTTTTTTTTTTGCCTATTTCCCATGCCTTTGGTTAGTTATGGTTTTGCAGAGATTCAAGGTCCAAATAATCTACATTCTAACAAGTAAGGGGCTTGTGACACATTCTGTCAGTGTTGTGGGTAATTGGTGAAAACACTTTCTGTGTTTAATCCTGTGATTAAGTCATATGTGAATACCTGACCTCAGAAATCTATGTTTTTATCTTTATTTTTACTTTCTTTTTCCCCTGTCTCATTCTCAGTTACTCTCCAGATTTCATATCGATATGATCTTTGACTGGGAACCCAATCACCAGCCATCTTTTCCTTTCCCCCACCAACCAAGTACAGGCTAGCTATCCACCTGTATGTTCTGTTTGCATCCTACAAAGTCACACATATATTTATTTGCTCTTTGTCACTGCAGATTTAAATCTTTCTCCCAAGAAAACTCAGTTCTTTAAGTTTATCTTTTTCATAATCATACATACCCCTCATTTTTAAAAAGGCACAGTGCCTGACATATTATAGATTTTCATTGTCAATGGTATTCATTCAACATTCAGTAAATATTTTTGAATACCAACCCATTGGAGGCTTTGCCACTCAGCAACAAACATAGGAAAATCCCTACTCTTACAGAACTTATGTTCTGAGGCTGAAGATAGACATTGGCAAAGGAATAATAAGTGAGCTATATGAAATTGCCAGTATTTGACCACACAACACCTATAAAAATGGCAATATGATCCAACCAAGTCCACAGGCACCATGGAGAGATAATGTAGTAATAGTGTTTGACAGTATCATCTGAGCCGTGAGATGGTGTGAGAAGCTTCTGCTTGAGCTTATTCTACTTCCACTAAAAACTCCCCCAAATCATCAGGCAAAAATCAGGCAGCACTATTCCGGTGGGATGTAATGGTTGCTCTAATGGCCACTGAGGCTACAGTAAGCAGGTCTCCTTTTGATTGTGTTACCCTGCAGAGTTTACATGGCAGTGCCTGACCTCATGGAAGGAGGATTTTGCTCAGAGTCCTGGGGAATGGCATTTTCCAGGTTCTTCTGTAACCCAACTACTACTTCTGTAGCCTGTGACACATGCTTCTTAGCCTTTAGCCTTTGACTCCTATTCCATGAAATCCCTGCTGCTGTGTTGGGAGGAGTGAACTGGGGTCCATAAGCCAGAAGTCATAGACCAGGCAATTTGTCTCCCCTCCTTCGTAATTTTTATATTTTTTAAAGATTTATTCATTTATGCATACAGCACTGGGGTACAGGCCAGAGGTGCAGGGGTGGTGAGAGTCTTCACCAGAGACAGAGTGGGGAGCAGAACAGACCTACCGACGAAATACACTGCTGAGGGGAGCAGCGGGCGGGTCAGGAGTAGTCTGTTGCGCCATGTGGTCACCTCCGGGGTGGGGATGGGACTCATGCTGAAGTGGCTTTAGCTTCTTAGTGCTGTGCTTTAACCCTCTGCGCCACCCCCCCCTTTTTAAACTAAAGGGAACACATGTCTAACTGTATTGCAAATGGCAAGCGCCACCCTTCCCCCAATGACCCACTCTGCCCAAAGCTGTCTTGCTGTCCTTGGTCTGCGTCTGCAGAGTGGCCATCAGTTGCTTCTCGAGACCCAGACATAGAGGGGAAACGCTCTCCTCTGGCAGGCACATTTGGTGCATTATTTCTCACAGCATGTTCTCGTAATATCCAGCTTTGACAGCGCACATTCTCTGAGTGTGTATGGGGAAGTGTCAAAAAAAAGTGCTAACATTTCTACTAGTTTGGATCATTAATTTTTTCAAGGAATTACTAAATAAAATGATGTTTTAAAAAAACCCTCCAACACTGCCATTTCTTAAGTTTTATTTTAAATGTTGCATCCCCTTTAACTGTCCCTTAACATTTTTTTCTTTAAATTCAGTTTATTTTTCCAGATTAAAGTTCATAGCTCTGTTATTCAATAAATATGATACACATATTATATATTTTTTGGAATTTTAAAAAAAAATAAAAGAGAAAATACTACTAGATAAAAGATGCTGAAAAAATAAAAAAGGGCTTCTCTTCTCTTCTCTTTTTTTTTTCTGTTTTAAGGGAATCATAGCAAGGGAAAATGGTACAAGGGACTGTGTGAATCTGTTGCTCTCAGGCCCTCAACTTGGGTATCCAGCTCATTGAGCTGACTGATGGCCAAGGGCATATATCTTTTTTTTTTGGAGAATCTCTATAGCAGCTAACATAAGGCTCTCTACACTGGGCAGGCTGGAATGGCTTCTGTTGAAAAAAATCTTCCCAGATTTTACATGTACTCATTATGTACATGTTTTGTGCAAGATCTACCGGATTTTTACATTACTTCATTATGGGAAATATTCTTCCCATTTTCACATAGGCAAACTAAGGCCAAGATGATTCACAGGAGGCCCCAGTTTACAAAGCCAGCTAGTAAAGAATCAGTATCCAAATGGAGCTTATGACCTCTCCAATCTGTTACTTTTAACATACCAGGGGTTCCCACGTATGGTAAACAGATCAAAGCTTTCCAGCAAAATGAATGCATTTGCCAACAGGACATGGTGGGGCTACTCATCCAATTTAATTGTGCAATGGGTTACAGATGTCCTCCCTAATAGCTCCTCCTACTCTGGTCATGTAGACAACCGGGGGACCCACCAGTGTCTCCAGATATTTCTGTATCACATTTTTCCTTAAGAGAAAGTAAGTGGCTCCATCCCACCTGGGCACAAGCCTACCCAAGGTTTCTGGAGACTTGGAGAAGGAACAGGAAATGCTGTATTCTCGCAGGCACCTCTAACTCTGATATCTTGCTTTTTCCAAACTCTCCATAATACTCAGTTATACTTATGATCACTTTCTTCCTTCCCTCAAGTACTACAAAAATGAGTTATTACACATAATATGCATTTACTGGCGGCTTCCAATCGTAGAAAGAGATTACAACAGGGAAGAGAAAACAACTGTAAATTGACTATGTGTCATCTCTGTTCTTATCGGTCCTCAGACATTCCCATGGCAAAGCAGGACACCTGGCCAGTGTCCTCGCTAGGACTCAGCTTTAAGTTAAACTAGGACTTATTCTTTCCCCTATAATCCTTTTACTACCCTTATTGTCCCTCATATTTTTGGCTTTACCCTCACATCCAGTCCTCCCGACCCCCAGATGAAAACTGAAAATTCTGTCTGTAAAGTCACCCTGCAGAGTAGCTGATCCTGTTCCCCATCCCACACTTTTCACCATGTCTACTGTCACATAACTAAAAGACCCACTTTCGGGCTATCTTCAACATGGAGTCTCAGTCTCCTACCACTCAAGTCATGGCAGGTGCTTTCCTAGAAAAGAGAAGTGTTCCATTCACCTTATTTCTTTCAATGTCATTTTGACCCACATACTGACTTGTTTTGCCCACTGGTCTGGTCTGGGACCCTTTGCCAGAGTTAAACTAGTCCCTTATCTTTTCTTTTTCTGCTCCTCCCACACTCAGGGCTTGTACTCCTGAACCAGGTTTGGGACCTGTGACATCATCATTTCCTCTGGGAACTAAGAGCTGCTTTTTGAATCAGAGTGCTGGGTTCTGTCTGGATTTTCTGTCTGCTTAAGTGACTGTGTAATGTAGATGCCACATGGACATAGACTATGTCATTTCTTTCCATCCCAAACCAAACAATGTTTGGTTATTGGCCTATGTACAGCAACCCAGTAACCTTTTCTATCTGCTAGATACATTCCTAACATAGTTCCTACTTTCTAGGTTTTATTAAGCAGCCTGTGATGGACCCTGCTATGAGTCCATTTTACAGATGAAGAAACAGTTACAGAAACCAAGGAATGAGTCATTTTGTATCAGGAGTACAAGTCCTTAGGCATTAGGAATTACCGCTCCAAACAGGTGATGAAGGGCTGATGTCACTTATAATCTAAGTCTATCAGCCCCCGGGCTTAAGTCAGTAATGGACAAAGTCTAATTTAAAGCCAAGTAAAGGGAAAAGGCAGTACCAATGATGCAAGTGTTGTTTTTACCAATTAAATGTATCTTTGCTTTAACCATGTAATTCCTGGGACAATCTCTTATATCCATTGACTAATCTAGTTTCATCAGGCCACCTCATAATACTATGTTGCTTATTCATCTCCCTTTGTGTCTCTCTGGAATTTCTCCCTGCCTGTGAGATCTCCAAGTGAGTCAAGCATTTGGATAATGTCTAAAACAACAAGTTGTGGAAATTTAGAGTCTATTTTATAGTATTCTAAAGGGTGATGTTTGGACTATGATTCAGAGCTCTCTGTGTTGCTATCTTATATACTCGGAATGTCTGAGGAGTGCTTACCTGAACAGACTTCCCTCTTACATGCACCCTTTAAAAATGGTGCCCTGCCGTGAAGCCTGGTGAGTCACCGGCCTACAGAGTAGAGCATGAACGACACTTTAAGGAAAGCAGAAAGCAAGCTGGTTGTGTGTTCCCAAAGGGCCTCCTGCTCTGGGTTTACTGTGAGTTCTCACAGTGGCCACTCCCAGAGTCCTTATTTTCTAAACATTTCTAAAAAAGGGGAAGGAGGAGTCCTGAAAGAAACTAAGTATCTCTTGGCCACACTTTTAGAGTCAATCTATATAATACCACTAGTCAAAAAAGATTAAGTGAAAATTCAGTTAACCATCCAAATGTTTTAGATTCAACATCTAAATGATTTCAGCATTGGGATTATGTGAGCAAAGCATACTATTTTTCTGGCCAGTAGCCCAAATGGAGAGAGTGACCTAGACATTCTGAAGGTATTTTTTCTTTTTAAGATGATGAAAAGATTATCTTAAGCTTGGAATTTAGTGATGAAAGGACCTGGAAATTATCTAGTCTAAGTACTTCTTTGTTGGATGCATGCCCAAGTGGATACACTTGGCTGGCCTTAGGTTGCTAATCCCAGAGTCAGTGGTGAAAGATTGTTCTACCTCTGGTTGAGTCTTCTTTTAATTACATCATGTTACTTTTTTTTTTTTTAAAGTGGAAAGAAGGGTTGGTGGCTAGAATACTCCATATTTGACACCATCTTTCTATTTCAAAATATAGAGATTATTATGCCTAAATTGTTAGGATTTAGAACACAGGTTGTTGCATAATCAGACATATGGGGTTAAAACACCATATGATCAAAATCCCTGGGGTGCCCAAAGAGAAGATGTGAAGAACTTTAAGATACCAACTCACACCTTGTTTTGTGGTTGTGCCATAGAGTAAGAATAATTTGTGCAACCTAGTATTTCAGAGAACATAGTACTGCCAAAAGAGAATTAGGTCTTGAATCGAATAGATTTGGAGTACATTCAGAATTCCCTGAAAACCAACTTTCATGAGAACACATGTGCAAAAGAATTTTGAAGCTATTTGAGACATGCAAGGAGTTTTGTTTCTAGTAGGCGTGAGTAGGAGGAGAAGGAGGGATAGGAGGTGGCCAGGAGCAGCTGTGCCTGCAAGAGTAGGTCACAAAATGTAACTTTACTAGCATAAAGTCAGATTCTTGAAGCTAATGGCATAGAGGTGTGATTACAGTTTATTTGGGGTGAGGATTGTAGGAAACCAACAAATAAAAGGATGTGAGCATGTTCCTAGCAAGAAGACAAAACTATACTAATGTGGTCATTTTGGCTTTTAAAAAAAGTCCTACCTAGGGAATGCAAACTAGTGCAACCACTATGGAAACTGTTTGAAGGGTCTTCAAGCTGCTAAACATAAAGCATCCCTATGACCCAGCAATCCCACTCTAGGCATCTACCCAAAGACACAAAAATACTGATTCAAAGATACCTGCACCCCATGTTTATTGCTGATTTATTCACAATTGGAAAAAACATGGAAGCAGCCCAAATGCCCAAAAGTAGATAACTGGATTAAAAAGATGTGGTGCATGTACGCAATGGAATATTACTCAGCAACCAAAAAAGAAACACAGGTCTTTTGCAGCAACATGGATGGAGCTGGAAAAGATCATGCTTAGTGAGATAAGCCAGAAAGAAAAGGAAAAATACTGGATGGTTTCTCTCATAGCAGGAATATAATGGAA